>NC_140570.1:31742970-32107970 GCF_057381845.1 Rhamphochromis longiceps
GAATGGGCCAAAGGTTTCAAATGGAGGGATTCAATAACCCTAAGATGGTGGCTGAATAATAATAATGGATTGGATTTATATAGCGCTTTTCAAGGCACCCAAAGCGCTTTACAATGCCACTATTCATTCACTCTCGCATTCACACACTGGTGGAGGCAAGCTACGGTTGTAGCCACAGCTGCCCTGGGGCAGACTGACAGAAGCGAGGCTGCCATATCGCGCCATCGGCCCCTCTGGCCATCACCAGTAGGCGGTAGGGTAAAGTGTCTTGCCCAAGGACACAACAACCAGGACAGAGAGAACGAACCGGCGACCTTCCGGTTACAGATGCGCTTCCCAACCCCCTGAGCCACGGTCGCCCCACTATTACAAAAAAGACTGAGTTTTGAATCACTTTCAGTCTTTATATCAATACAAAACAAAGTTCACAGGTGGATGATGTAGTTGACCTTTTAATATGTTGAGAAGGTTTTTATCTTGAATATTAGGTCAAATTGTCCAATATTGTCTAGTGGTCAAGTCTACCTGTCTGAACTATCCACCCACGTTGTGATTGTAATGTGCTGTAATTAATTACATCAGCATTTAACATTTAATCCTCCCTATCCAGATATCATGCTCAGATATAAACTGTACAGTAATACAAGGCTTTGTAGTTTCAGTATGGCAGAATTTCGATATGATGACTTTGATAAAGGACACTTTGTTCAACCATGCAACTATCTACATTGAAAACATGAGTAAAACAAGCTAAGTTGAGAAATTGATATTTCATGACAAAACACAACATTTTACAGTAACCATCCTTTGAAAGCCTCTGACACAGATCCAAAATACAAACTGCTGTCGAGCGTCATGCTGATTCTTTTTCATTCTGTCCCACCATGTCTTACCAGGTGTATTCAATTCACAACTGTCCTTGAAGCTTTGTACTTCAAGCCAGAACATGCTGAGACAAATCTCTACTTCATCCCACCCCTTTTTTTACAGCGTTAACCCTAATGACCCTTGTCAGAGAGGAGCAAGAAAAAAAACTAATTCTGTGTAACTTTTTAATGTCTGCTCCTGATTAAGATAAACCCCAGCGACTCTCCTTCCCACTCCCCGCTGGAGCCAATTTTATTTGGTGGGGAACAATGGTAGATAAAGCTGAGAGCTGGCGAGTTCTCTAATCTGAGGAGCAGTGCTGGAGCAGCTGGGGTGACGTGGGAGAATAGTGTGCACAGTCAGATAAAAAAAAAAAGAGAGGCTATGATTGGGATCAGGAGTTTGATGTTGGGTGTAAGATAACAAAGACAGCGTGTCATCCCAATGGGACAAAGTTAAGAGAAAAAACACCCCCTCTGCCTCTTGAGTCCTTTTTACTGAGTAGGGGGCTTAAGTTAACAAAAGTATAGTGTGGGAAATTTGAAATCTTACCTAAATGTTTTTACATTTCCTTTCCTAACTAATTTTTAATTTAAATACCACTGCTATCCACATGAAAAGAATTCATATATATATTAGGGTCAGTCCACAAGTAGACTATCCAACAAGTCAGTTACACGTAGAAATACCTGGATATGTGACTCTCATAAAGGGACAGCTTTTTTTGTTGCATAACTATAAGTGTATAATCTTTGTAATGGAGTTTTACTATTCAACTGAAATTGCTATTTAAAAAAGAAAAACCTTTTTAAACTCTATTCATAAAAACACCATTACAGACTATAAAAAACAATAGATACTGGAGTCATTAATGCAAAAGTAATGGTACAAACATTCTAAGCATCATTAGCTATGGTTATATACCCATCGAGTCAAGAGAATAATAAAAGATCATTTCCGATGGGCAAAACTACAGTGTATCTACAGCTAGCAATGGTCTGTCCTTGTGGTTTACTGAAGTAACCCATCAGAGCACATACAATAAAATATTCATACAGTATGTGATCACGATGGCCTGAAGCACAGAAGCACCACACCTTCTTCATCCTAGTGCAGTCCAGCTGAGGAGACTGAGAAGTTTGGCCATCATCTAATAGTTGATATCTACTTAAAGCACAAGCAGTCTATGTAAGTATGATGAATATATATTGTACTCGGTCCTCAAATTAACACGTGAACAGCTTTTTAAAAAACACAAAATCAGCCCTTCTTGTAATAAAAAGGTCCGTATTTACTTTGATACACATCACTGCAACAAAACGTAGCAGAAAGAAGGAACCAGCCAAGAAAAAAATGGAATCGAGTGATAGTTTGGCTCATAAGTAGCTTTTAATCCTGTTAGAATAAATGATTGCATTGTTGAAAATGATTCTGGGGTAGGCTGCTTTTTTCTATGATATCCCCAACATCAGATTCACCTGTGGTGGCGAACTGTCAACTCACATCTGCTCATTCATCTGTTTGAGTCAAAATCTATCCTCTCAGCTGTTACTGTAGGCTGCCACCATGCACAGATTTGGGGCATGTGTGGGCATGGATGAAATTATCTTTATTAATTGGAACAGAGTTCCAATATGCTAATGGTGTCTTCTTAATCACGAACAAATGTTTACAGCAAAAACACTTTGGCTGCATCCACAAACTGAATAACTGCATCACTACATCTCTGCGCAAATCAAGTGTTGGAAACACTGTAAGCATTACAAGCAGAAAATAAAAGCGACACCATTTGAGTTTTTGTGGAGAACAATCACAGTCAGCAGCTACTTGAGTGAAATGAAGATTGAACCTGCTTGTCAAATTGCAGTTCTGCAGTTTTACCTCTCCGATTTTTTTTGCTTTGTAATACCTCTCCCGAGCTCCTGTTTATGAGCTGTGACAATCTCCTCCAGCTTTTCATAGCTCCTCGGAGACCCTTATTTGCTATGCAAGTTTAACAGAGGAGAGCAAGTTCAGCCCTCAGTGATTCAACATGATAGGAAATAAGGTGCCCTCCTTTCTTTTACGTGAGCAGGTGTTATTCAGACTAAGACTAGCTTGTCAAAATCTAAAATAAGATTTGAGATTTAAACTGGTGACAGGATGCTGGATAACAGATATTAGCTATTTATAGACAATCCAAAGTTATTTAGGCCATCAACAACAGAACAGAGAAACAGAAATGCTTTAATCTCTACCAAAGGGTCCAGTTATGTTGCTCAGACAGTGAACAGACGCTTATTCCATCGTTCAAAAGGAAGAGTTTGTCAAAACGGCCCCTTATAGCACATTAAAATCTTCCAGCTCTATTCACCATTGAAGCTACAGTGCAGGATAAGAGCTTCTCAGGGAGCCAGACAGCTATTCTTCTAAATTTGCATATCCTTCTGAGACAAGCTTGGCTTCAGATTTAAAAGGACAGAAAAGGAAACAAACACATACAAAAGGAAAGCTCATTCACCAAGCCTTTGTATTTGAATAATCCAACGCTCTCTGTCTCAAATATTTTGCTATAGCGTTTCAAACAGACATCCATAATTTAATGGCGAGTATAGTTGATACTTTCAATGAATGGAGGGATTAAGGCATGGCTATTTTAGTGACACACTTTAAGAAACCAGCACCCAGCTGTTTCAGTTCTAATTGAAAAAATAAAAATAAGTAAATAATTGAGCCAAAAAGTTGTTTTTTGGGGTTTTTTGCTGACTGATTCATTCCTAGGCTCTAATGCTCTTAAAAAAGAGCTTGCAGAGTTGCATGTTGTTGCTATCATGGCAGTGATGCACTGGTGCTGATCCCCAAATAAGATTTCATCCCCTGCTCCGTGGATTAGAGTGGTGAAGAGATTCAGCTGTAACATATTATCTTCTCCACGTGTGAGGAAAAATGGAAGAGAAGCCATGGCTTCCAGACTGTGATATGTCTGTTACAGTCTTACACCGCTCTTCTCACAGTCTCTCAAATTTCAAGGTCTGTTGTAACAAATGAAACCACGCGAGGAAAAGAGGGGAAGAGTGATAGCACACGGGGCTTACCAACTTTAGTCAAGTTTTGAGACTGAGTGAGCTGAGTACACTGTCAATGGGGCTGACAGAAGAAAACAGCAGAGCAGCACCTGAGCAGCATTTCATCACAGACTGCTCACCTGCTCCATACTAACATCACTGTGCACTGAAGACGAGCAGGTGACTATACTGCAGTTTCTTTAGAGTGTAATTACCAAAATTCTCACATAATAAGGAACATTGGCAAAATAGATTCCAGTTATTTAGTTGTTCTTGAAAATGGTGCTCCACCTATCTTTGTCTAAGACCTCGGTAAACAGTTTCTTAATAACTGCGTGGTTTTAAATCACTGTTTTCAAGTCTTATTCAAACAACATGATGTTCATTTTGTAAATTACAGGCCTCAGTAAAGTCAAAAAGAAGGATAAAGCAAGTTATGTTTTAGGGTGGGAGTACCTTGTTACTGATTTGCTAGTCTATGTGCAGTCAGTGCCCCTCGTTTGTCACATCTGATTTATAAACAGGAAGCTGTGAGTTAAGAAAAACTCATTTTGAGACTTTACTCCAGGATTTCACTTACCAATACATAGTATCACAGTAGCTACGTCCACCTTTATAAACAACCTAGACATAAAATTCAGTAATCCAAATTCTGAATCAATCTAAGCTGGACCCATCTACCAAAACTTGTTTGAAACCAGCTACATTTATATTAATATTTACTGCCACTTTGAGTAAACATCAAACCATATGAGCGCAGTGTTAAACAGTAAGAATTATGTATCTAAATTCATTCATATTAAGCTATTTATGGGATTCCAATATTTGGCCACACTTAGACAGGACAAACAACAACATCAACGATGTTATGGCATGTCCCATATCTGAAACATCCTTGAAGCTTGAGCACCAAATAAAGTGTGTTGACTGTAGATCTATTCATTCACCCACCTTTGGGGGCACTACATATATTGTAGGTAATGACGAAGAGGCTCATTAAGCTGAGCTGGTGCTGTAGCAGAAATGTTTCCACAGCCGAGTGGTCGAGGTAGAAGGCTCTGATGGCTTCCCACATTGCACAGCTGGGGGCGAGTGGTCAGGCAGTGAAATTTTCAACAGTCCTATGCTGCCGTTTGCGTGACCTGCTGTGCAGAAAGAGGTGAAACCATTCTTTGGCATACTGCTACACTTCCTCAAGTGTGCTAAACTGCATT
This sequence comes from Rhamphochromis longiceps, assembly GCF_057381845.1. Classification (NCBI taxonomy): domain Eukaryota; kingdom Metazoa; phylum Chordata; class Actinopteri; order Cichliformes; family Cichlidae; genus Rhamphochromis; species Rhamphochromis longiceps. The sequence continues at coordinate 31,748,096 of NC_140570.1, forward strand.
TACGGATACTGCCATGCTGCTCAGTCACAGACGTAAGGTCAATAGTATGAACAAAGCATAGCAGAGCGGAATTACTAAAAGCGGTGCTTACCAGCATATATTTATAGGAAATAAAATGAGATCAGATTGACATTTTTGTGGTTTTACAGTCTTCATGCTCGAGTACAAATCATATTTGAGCATATGACTTAAATCTCAGTGCTAGGAAATTTACTCAAAGGAATGTCACCGCCATCTCCATTTCTAGCTTACTCATACCGCTGTACCTACCCTGCCTTTGCCCTCAAATGAGCTTTTCACCTTTAATTACCCAGCGTGTGACGCGGTATGGAGTGGAGACATTGTTGCACACACCCATTAACACACACGCACAAAAAAAAACCTGTTTGAAGAAAACAAATGCTTTCTGCCTCCCTTTCTGAAGTTCGTTTAACAATGTCCTCGAGCCACCATTTTCCAATGTGTGAGGAAGTGCCGGCAAACAAGACATCCATCAAACTGACAGACAAAACAAATTACAAGGCAAACAGAACCTTAATGTGTCACCAGAGCTAATGGTGTCAAGGCTGGTTGGCAGTAGATCCAGACACTCACATGCTACTGCTGTCATACTCATATGGCCTTGCTCTTCAACTCACGAAACACCCAACTGAGGAAGCGAGAGGGCTAACGTCTGGGCAACACTCAGGTATTAACGCCCTACGTGCTGTTAGCAATGAATCCAACCTATATTCATAGAAGTCCATTAAGCCACAGCAAGTAAGAACAAGAGGCTTTCATGCAGGTATGATCTATATGTACTGTGGCTTGTGCTCAGAAGTGAGATTATTCTTTAAATGAATGATGCAGGCTCCCTAAAGCCAATAAAAGTGTAATTACATGCCTTGGGCTTTGGTGACAAAGCCTGTGCTGGTGACATCTATCTGAAAATGAGGCAGGAAGGATTACCTTCACTTTCCATCTAGCTTTGGCGTGATCACCTCTCCACAGGGGTCACCTTGGACGAAATGCCACAATTTTACCAGTCATTAAACTCTTAATCCAGCCTCACTGTGCAGACTTCCACCTCATCTTTCAAAGCATCCATGGTCACATATCACTTCATTTTATCCACTGCATCATAGCCACCCACTCTGTCAGAAAGCAAAGGTGAGAAACCTTTGTTGGATCATTTATGGCAGACAAAAAGCAAAAGATTGCAGCTCCCAGTGATCCAACTTTTTGTATTTTATATGCTTAAGGAAAAGGGGTTCTGGTAGGTATAGTGAGATCCTGGGAATTACTTTGTTTTACATTTGTTGGCTTTGGGTTAATATTCTACAAGTTATTTTAGTCTCTGCAAGACATCACGCTCTAAAACCTTTGCAGGGCATCAGCTGGAAGACTGCAGAGACCACTTGTTAATATTCATCTCGGTGTATTTGCAAAGCAGAGCCATTACATATTCAGAGATAGGAAGAGATTTTTCATGGCAGGTAAATCCAACATGATAAATTGGACTATAAACACACTAATCCGGTGACACAAAAGTGCACAGAGAAATAATGCTGCACTAAATATGAGCTCAATGCAACAAAAATGCAGTGTCCTGTTTCAGAAGGATGTTTTTTACAATTTTAACAATTTTATATGGTATTAAAACTGAGTATGAGCACATGCAGATAGATTTTTTTTTTTACTTTGGTACATATATAAAAAGGACTGTTTTTTTTTAACAAGACTGCTATTAAGGCTGCTTTTCCTTTTAACAGAGAAACGAAAAAAATTTTCCACAAATAATTTGCTGCATTTTCTTATTTATTTTTGTCTTGTAGTAACACATATAAGACTGTATAATTTGTAAGTTTGAAATGTTAACATTAGCCAGGAAACGCATCAGCTATCCACTAGGGTCAAATTGAAGTCAGATTAAAGCTGGCAATTTCAAAAAAGCTATTTGGCAAATTCTGTTTGTTTTATTCACTATGCATGTAGCCTGAGGAAACATGATTGGTTATTAGAACTTGGACTGCTAATGAAAATATTAAAATTTCAGTTCCCTTGCTTAATGACACTCCGTAGATTTTTAATGACACCTAATTCTACAGTACCATGGTACGGCATATGTGTTTTACAAATATTTAATCACAAGACAACTCTGAGATTAAACTGTATTAACACGGCTTGACTTGAAATAATTCACAAAGGGCGGGAGTCATGTCTGTATAGTCAAAACTGCTTAACGTACCAGCTTTGTCAGAATATGAGAAAGCTGAATACAGTACGCTAGAGTTAATTTCTAGTAATAGCTCAATAATGGCAACTCACTGATAATATGTTCATATTTAAGCATGACCGATAACACAACTGTGATTTTAATCAATCAATCTTAGTAATGAGAACAGGAAGGTAATCCATTGTTATGCATTATTCGTCTGTAAATTAAGGTCTTTGGGGTTAATTAACTAGTGGGCTAAGGACAATGTTAATAATGCAGCACTAATATAGGGCAGGTAATAACACACTAGAGAATGTCCTTCTCAACTACAGCTTTCAGTTTTTCTACAAGTAGGATGTACAATGAAAGTTATCATTTTAAACAACAGTGGCTTTTAAAAGCCACTGGCATTAATAAATCTGCAATAAAAATATACACTGTTGTACCTGCAAACAGATTATTGTCCAAGATGCTGTTCAAATGAGTGCTCAGACTTCTTAATATGCTGGCGAACAATTTAAGATCTTTACATTTGACATTTTCTTTACGAAAGAAGCAATTAGCTGCCACAAATGTACGGCTAAGAGATGCCTGGTATCATATTAAAATCTGTTGTGTTTGCTGCAGTCAAAAAACAACAGTTAAAAAACAAACAAAAACGCAGTATGTCATTTATGCTTATGTCACACATGATAGCCGATAATGTGTGCCACTCATTGAGATGTGACAGTGGGACAAAATGGGTTTTGTAAAGTCACAACAATACTTACTGTCGACCATAGTCCATAAATTCTAATGAATTTATCTTTTAGACAAGCTTATTGTTTGTGCAAAATTTGAAGAAATTCCCTCCTTTGGCAGAGATTTTACAGACATGAGAATGAAACAGACCAGAAACAATAATGGACCCAATTCTTAAAATGTCCTTACTGATTAGCAGTCACAGGTTCAAATACACTACTCAAGGACACACTGCAGGAAATTTTGAAAAAACCCAAACAAACAGGAGATTGCTTTAACGTTTTATTTAAACATATTGCTGCATATTGCATTATTTTACAGACTGACTGGAACAACTTAACAATCTGCATACCACGGTCCATTAAAGATGGGCGTAATCAGAAAGTCAGAATAACACCACTACAGTACTTTCAGTTAAGTTGCTGTATTAGACTGTTCCCATTTTTTATGTGCTCCTCTAACCAACACAGGCGGTGCTATCTGCATCCCAGCTCTATGCTGGCACAAGAAGAGGCTGTTGCTTGACACACAATATTGGACAAGGCAGTAACATGGAACATTTAGAGGAGGATGGAGTGGGTACGGTCGCACCAGGCTTGCCAGCTGTGATAATGATGTATAATTTAATTGAAGGCTGTGCTTCTATCCTCCACAGAACTCAAACTGCTCTTCTCTTGTCAATGCATTATTCAGGCTAATGGTGACCCTGAAATAGAAAAAAGCTTCTTATCTCTTTAAAGTTTTATTGGGGAGAGCAAAGAGCGGTAAGGAGGTATATCAAAAGAAAGTGAGTTAGAGTGGAGGAGAGAGTCACAGATAAGGTAAAAAAAAAAAGAAAGAAAGAAAGAAAGAAAGAAAGAAAGAAAGAAAGAAAGAAAAGCTTACTGAGATGTAGTTCTGTCTACTGACATGCTTTGTGAAGGATTCCTGTTTCTGACCGTGACAGCGTCATCTTCCTGGCAACAGTAGAAAAATTCAATTGGCCAGAGACTCTGATGTTAGAGCTTAGCTCCTGACATTTCCAAAGAAATAATAAAGAATCCCTACAATACAATTACCTTGAACAGTAAGGCGTTACACTCTCTCCACACTCTCTGCTGACTAGCACAGTTTTTCTGCTGCAATACAATATTTAAATCCAAAGTTTAAACAGCAAAACTTGCGTTTCGTCACAATCATCACATCATAGCCATCATCATCTCTAGAGACCAAGCTAGAGAGAGAGCGAGATGCAAGAGGAAAGGATATTGTGTGCAGTAAAGCAATCATGCATACACTATTATACTTGGACCATCTTCACATGTGATCAAGCAGATACTCTGCAACGTGGCTGTAGCCAAGTCAGATAACGACAGGGTGAAAGGATCTGCAGCTATAAAATGTGCCCTCTTCTATCCGTCAAGCTAAGCTGTCATATTTACGGTGTGAAATTTACTCACAAACACTGTTATTGTACTGTGTAATTTCTTCTGCTATTAGAAGTCAGCTTCATTGGAAGACTAGAATGTGGAAATTAAGCTAAGCTGTTTACATGGCAAGTGGCAAAAGAGCAATAAGTACAGTGATGACACTTTACCCATTTACAGAATTAGTTATTTCACTGCCTCTTCCTTTGTAATTGTCCACAGTAAATAATCTTCCTCAGGTTTATCAAAAATGATAAACCCCTTCACTTAAAAGTTTAAGATAGCTAGGGGTAACAACAACACAGGGACTGACATATTTAATTGCATAATATTTAGATGACTTAATCAGACAGATGGATTATTATTTTGATTGGCAGCCAAAGTCACATTAGCAAAATTAGTGGCACATTTTCATACATGTTATTTAAACCATACCAAAATGGGAATGACAGATAACTGAATATTACTATTGAATTCTATTATCCCACAAATGTCCTTACCTTTTTCTGTCTTTACCTAACTGTATTTAACCTGTAAAATCATTTTCAAAACACCCATACAAGCATTAAAAGATTACAATTTTCCTGATCCTTCTGTTCCCATAGGTGTAAAAAGAAAAGCCAAATCAGTGACAAAAGCGGGCAATTTTCTTGCAACAAGATTCGTGGCATAAAAACCCATCAATAAAAAAAAAAAAATGGTGAAAGAAAGGTGAAGGTTCAAAACAAGCTCTGTGTTCGTCTGAAGGCCGAACTACAGTGAGACAAACTCCTATTCACACAGAAGAGAGAAAAAACACTGGCCTATCTATAAATGAATAGCCTCAGTCCCTCATTACAACCTGATGAGTCACAACACAAAGATTGTTAGATAATATAAATAAACACATACTGCACGACAAATTGTGACACCCACACAATCACAAATTAAAACAGCGATAGATGTGTTTATATATTTACTTCTAAAATTTGCATTTCAATAACAATGTTGAATTTTTTACCTTTGTGTGTGTATGTTTGTCATTGTATGCTTTATGTTTAAAAAAAATACATTACAGTAAAGAAAGCAGCGTCGGAACGCATAAAATAATAATTTTCTTTGCTTTCATTTATCATCAACCCTCTAACACTCTAAACTGGGTAGCAACAACATTTACCTAATGTTGACTCAATCCTGTTACCACTGTATCTGTAATCTCGCCCACACTTTTCAGCTTGTACAAATGCATTTTTTTTTCCTAACCACATGTAGGCGTACATAAGGCAAGTACATTTGAGAAAACGATTCTTCTGAACTTGCAGTGGCACACAGCTTAATGATCTAATTGGAATGAACAAGAAACAGCAGGCATATTTTTTTGCCTTTTGAGCCTTTTTCATGATTGCGTAATTAGGAGAGCTACTTCACTCATTACAGATGTACTTGCTTGGCTGTCTTGTAAGCATTTTTTTTTTCTAAAATAAAATCAAGTGTTTAGCAGAACTGAAAATTCGGCCTACATTTTCACATTAGCATACACGAGAGGGTGAAAACTGTTCTGAGAAATCTCTATAATGAAATCAAACTGAGTCACAGAATGTCAGCAAAACGTCACAGGAACAGATAGTGAGTGATTTTTATTTATTTAATTTTTTTTGCTTGTTCTGTGAGAGTCCTTCATGTGTTCCCTGCCCCAAGACACAAGTCAAAGCTTATTAATTGTAAAAATAATGACAGTGATTTAATTTTCCTGTCAGGCTGTTGCCTAATTTTCCCCCCATTAGTTTGTATAATATTTCTATCCCTGCAGCCAGCTCTGACTTCCTGCTAGGGCCACAGCATGACTGGCACATTGGGGGTTCAGGCATATCCATTAATAGCAATTTTACATAAAGACTGGTTCACAAAAAATACACCCAATTCTGAGGAAAACGGAAGACTAAATCTACTACAGTACCAACATAAAGCATTTTTTTTTCAATACTATCATCTATTATTCATACTACTGACTTTTGTTACCTTCAAAAATAAATGCTTCTCTTTCTATCAAATTCGTATGGAAATGCTATACTGAGGTCATGAACTGTGGTAAACAGCATAAACACGACAACATCGGGCAGTCTCTGCTGCTGAATAGTCAGCTGAGGGGGAAAAGGAAACACTACAAAATGCATCTCTATGCTCAGCCCACTGATGTGCCCGTGTCTGATTTCTCTAGCGGAAATGTCTGGAAAAGGGTTGATTTATAGAGTAGGTAGTGTAAGTATATGAGAGAGGAGTAATTCTTTTTTTTTTTTTTTTTTTGTCTGGCCACAAGCTGCAACACATCCTTTAAACAATAAACTTGCAGTAACTTGCTGGAGCAAGACTTTCTAATCTTCTCCATCCACATTGCACGCAGGTCAAACTGTGCCAGAAGCCTCTACCCTGTGGATTCCTGGGACATTTAACTACTCTAAAAGTAAGAACACTAATGCACCTATCCGATTTTAATGGAAATCATTTCCTGTTTTGTCGCTGGTGGTTGGTCATTAGGTGATATTTCAGGCTCCAGTTGTATACTTTACCCTCTAATGTATTTACGATCCCTATGCAGTGATGCGTCATTTTTTCTTGATCGAAGCTGATTTATCCATATCCCAGTGTCATGTCAGTAAGGTATGAACGTGTATTTTCATAATTTGAATGTATGAATTTGATATGTGCAAAACAGACAAATTATCCCATAACAGCGCTTGTCTGTTAAAACTAGGGTGCCTACCTACATAAATCTGTAAAAAGGTCATTTTGTTTGGCTAATTTTGTTTTGTATGCAACGTTTTCAGATGATCGCTTTATTGTTTCTAATGGACTGATCGGCCTTGACCGGCACTTACTAATTGCACAGTTATGAAGCAGAGCATGTGCAAACACAGTGATAAAGCAAGCAATTTGTGCTGTTGATCTGTAGGCTACATATTATTCCTGTGTGAGTAGGAAGTGATGATATTAATTCCCCATCTCCTCTCTTGCTCTATAAATCTGATACTCTCACTATCATCCCAGACGCCAGAGATACTCTGTTGTTGGAGTGTGTGTTATTTCTCTAATGTGTGTTCATCGCTGACCACCTCAGCAGGCCCCCCATTTAGTAAATCAGTTTTTGAAAACATTACAAAAAGTGACCCCGTCTCTAAACCTGGAGTATTCCAAATATCATTTGTCTTCATAGCTTTGTGTTAACACAGCCAGGCTTCTCTCCACCTGGTACTGTCTTCACATTTCCATTTATTGTAGTTTGGTGGGATTGTAATACATTCAATTGGATTTCTCCCCCACTGCTGGGCTCAGTTCAATCTCTACTGTCCCTGATCTGGGTGCCTGTGTGATATTAGTTATGGAGGATGTCTCTGCAGGGTGGTGTAAGAATATGAAGGAATAGTAATTTGTTGGATTTTCTCCAGTGTCGTGTCAGACATCATGGATAGGAAGTAAGTGGAATCTTTCCTGATCACAAGACACTCAGAACAAGCACTCTCTTGAGATTGGATGAAAGCAAATAATGTTTAACCATTGATTTTTACCTACACAGCAGCACACCTTGTACACATGGTGTTAATCAAATGGCTAAACACCGTCAGCACAAACCAGGCTGCGGAAAGATGGATGAAAGATGCTCCGACTGCAGCTTTATTGGACAACACTGATTTAAGATTTTTTAACAAGTTGGACCAACCAGTTCTGATTTGATCTCAAAATCCTGCTAAAAGTTACTAGTAATATGTGTCTACAAAAAGCCTTCACTTCTGTCACATTCTTCTGTCATAATGCTAGTTGGCAGTCGGGAATAGTCTGTGTTCTTTTTACCTTTGAAGTCAGGTGTCAGAACAGATAAAAGCAACGCAACATATAGATAAAGATAAAGGTTGTTTTATAAGTTATCATATCTAGCTTGTACCTATGTCTAAAATATGATAGACCTTTAGAAAGAGATTAGAGGTCATGTGGTGATCAATGGATGAATTAACAAAGAAATTTAGCAACTTGCAGGAATGACAAGTGAAATACCCATCAGTGGCATGCGAGCAGGTAGGGTTAACTACTCTTACCTTTAAGATAAACGATTAAAGCAACAACCAAAGAATACCACTGACTAAGACATCAATCTGTGGGAAGAAGTTCGCACCTCTAATATCGACTACAGCCACGCTGAGCTGCAAAGCAAAGCCCGATGCTCGAGTCCGTTTGAAATTTGACAGCAAAAATATGCAATGCAAGTTTTTCTGCTGTAATTTTATAGATAAATGGATTTTCTTTTGGTGGCACGGTGGTTAGTGCTGTTGCCGCACAGAAAGAAGGTCCTGAGTTCAATTCCACCATCAGGCCGGGGTCTTTCTATGTGGAGTTTGCATGTTCTCCCCGTGTTTGCGTGGGTTCCCTCCAGGCACTCCGGCTTGCTCCCACTGTCCAAAGACATGCAGTTTGTGGGGACAGGTTAATTGATTAGTCTAAATCGCCGATAGGTATGAATGCGGGAGTGAATGTGAGTGCGAATGGTTGTCTGTCTCTGTGTGTTAGCCCTGCGACAGACTGGTGGCCTGTCCAGGGTGTACCCCGCCTCTCGCCCAGTGACAGCTGGGAAAGGATCCAGCGCCCCCCGTGACCCTGAAAAGGATAAGCGGATGGATGGATGGATGGACTTTCTTGTTGGAAGTTCTAACTTACAGACTTTCAGTTTTATATCAGTACATTTCTTTCAGTTGCCAACCTTTACAGTACAATGCAACCCAAATCAACGCAACGCAAGTCTTTTTCCGCTTATCACAGGAGGCAGAGAAATATTATAGTCTTTTTTTTTCCTTCACTCAAAAACAGTAGCAGTGGTGTTTCAGCGGAGCTTCAAAGCTCATGGAGTGAGATATCACAATATGGGAGCCAGTCTCCTTAGATTGCAGAAGTGCTTTGAGATATTTCTATGAGAGTTTTGATCACCTTTCCACTGTGACAACTTGCCCCTAGTGGAATCCAAATTTCTATAAACAGCTTTCATTCCTCTGGAAGGTGGATGGCGAGTGTCTGACATTCATAAGATATTGGGTGGCCAATAACCTCAATGTATTGGGTCATTTTGATGTTTTTTTGATGTTTTTTTATATCATTTTATATTTTGCTCATGCTGTATTTTTGCAACAGGAAACTCAGTCTGAACATATAAAACTATGCAGTGTGCACACGTTTTTCCAAAGGACTGTTAGCTATAAGTAACAGCAGGGTAAATGTTGACAACCTAAATAATTCTGGCAAATTATATGATCATGTGAGAAATCCAGCTACACTGTGATGGTACACAAATGACGTACACAAAATTACACACAACTAGTATCTTTACAGCGAATGAAACAGCATCCATAAACATTTCTTAACTCCACACATATCTTATCTTAAATATGAAGAAACATTAGTTTTTTTTGTCACAAAACTACCGGTTTAAGCCACCAAGGTTAAAATTAAGAGCAAGCCTGTGGAATGATTTGTTCAACAGTGCACAGATAGGGATGGAGTTTATGGCCTAATTACACCGAGGGAGGTCACTGCCCTCCATTTCACCAGAGGCCAGTGATAGCTGGGATTTCATAGTGTAACTGCTTTTACTCTTGGTTTACTGATTGCTAATTCATATTTGCAAAAAAAAAAAAAATCAAGCTCTACTCTTAAGCACACTTTATCATTTCAAGTGATTCAAAACTGGGCTGAAAATACACCAATAGCTGAAACTATGAAAAATTAAACGATGAATATGTAGAGCGGCTTACGTGAGAGGCACTGGAAATGGAAAGAGAAATTCTTTCATTACCTAATATTCTTTTAAAAATGTGTATTAGTGACCTGAAAGCTTGGTCCAAGTCATTAATTTAGAACTGCTGGGTGCTAATGATGCATCTCAGTGAGAAGTTCATGTACAAGGTGGGTGTGAAAGAGCTGGATTTCAAGAAATTTTAAGTGGAGAGTGGGTGAGGCAGAAAAAGAGCAAAGTAACAAGGAATCATTACATAGATCACAGTGGTGACACTGCCTCTTTGAAGACACACACCCACTGAGCATGAGCCTTGAGTGCTAACAATGCCGATAGGCTGCAGGGAGCATCTCTCAGCCTTCTCGCTGAGCACTAGCACTAAGATTAGAGGTTCCTTTAATCCGACAAAGGGGATTAAATGCTACAAGAGAGGCGAGAGGACCGCTCCCACGGAGGGGCTGAGATGAATTATTTACACCTCCCCTCAAGACTAGTGATCTAAGTCTTTAAACCGAAAATCACAGTTCTAAGACACCGGTGGCATGTCCTGCCAACCAAACATTCCAGGGTGCAAAGATAAATGTGATCTCACGCAACACACCTTCGCCACACGGAGACAGAAGGGTGTGCGTGTATGTGAAGGGATTTCAAGCTAGATCTTTAAAAATCTAAAAGATCACAGGTAGACAGTTAAAATAACATCCCATCTATGAAAAATGTTAACCTCTGTGTTGGACAGCGATTCAATGGCTAGCTCTGAAAAGTTGGGAGCTACCATTCTGTGGTTGTAAGCGGTCATCACTTTGTGCTGTGTTAAAAAAAAAGGGTAAACTTTCTTTGCACACACTTCTACCAGAGTGTGTTATTGCAAAAGAAGCATGACAGTTAAATCCACAGTTGTATTATTCCAAATGTGTTTAAAGGCAACGTCAGTCTGTGATGAGATTTTAACACTATCCCACACAAGATCACAGTCAAATGTCCAATGTCTCATTTATAAAATATCCTGGTACAGGTCAGTTCAATGACACTACTCCAATTTTCCAATTAATAATCAAAATAAATCGAAATCACGGTTGCCCATCATGACTTACCCCCCTTGTTCCATCTGCCTTTAGTCCTTGCCTGATAGGTGAGTTCGGGGCAGCCAGACAGCACCAAGAGAAAAACAAACAAGTTCAAAACAGAAAGAAATCCAGACTTTGCCCTGGAAAACATGTCCAAGAGTTGCTGGCAGCCGAGTCACTTTCACATGGCTGTGTTTCCTCCTAGAGCGGCGCGGCTGTGGCGCATGGTAACCCACGCGTGGGCTGTCATTATCAGTCACGCTGGTGTCAGCAGTGGGTCTCTAGTCCTACCATGCTGCTGTGTGATGCCCCGGCTGGGTGCTGGTCTTCACTGACGCTGGAGATCCGAGTGAAGCCACATCTCTCCCTTCTGTAAGCTCTGCCTGATCAGAGCGTGCGGGAACCAAAGGGGAACACACAGCTTGCCATGCGACGGCACGGCTCAGCTACGCTCGGCTCAGTGCATAGGAACTCGCTCTCACTCAAGCTTGCTCACACACTCTCACACACACATACACTCCCTCTCTCTCCGTCTCTCTCACGCTCACTGCTGCCACCACTATCGATGCTGATGCTGCTGCTGGAGCTGCTGCTGAATTATTTCCTGCTCTCCTCACTCTGGGTTTCACGAGGAATTCATTCCTCTGAGCTCTGTCTTTGGCTTAGAGCTTCACATTGTAGAGAAAACAAGAGGTAGGAGCACAATCCACCTTCAGCGCTGTGGCAAGGAGTTTCCGTGGGTGTGTTTGACTGAGGCTGTCTGATACCGTAAACAGCACACAGGAGCATGGTGAGAAAAGGTGACAGAAGAGGAACAAGGTCCATATTTGTTGAGATGCAGGGAATTTGCATGGAGACTGTTTCTCCGTTGAGAATGTAAAGGTCTAGGGATCTAAAGGTCAAAAGGAGCAAGAAGAACAGATAGAAAAGAGGAGGGATCACCAAGGAGCACTCTGGTAGGGAATTTGTAGGGATTTCACCTCTTGTCCCACCCCTTTAGTGACAGCTCTTCAGAAAAGCTGTGACAGACATCCCGGAAACATTGCTGATGAAGTCAAACTAAATCTTTCAATCAATCTGAAACCTAAGCAGCTACATTTTTATTCTTATTTTTTGCAATGCTTACATTTTTTTTGGGTTGAAATATTTAAAACTAAGTAGCAAAAGTGACACCTCCAAAGCGTACGGTCAGCCCCATCAACAGTCCGAAACACAAAAATATTTTTGATTCAGTGTTGCATAAAACTGAAAAAAGCAGCAAGCCCAAACCTGAGGACATTTGCCATTTTCTCTTCACAAACAGCTAATAAAGATTAAGTGACTGGATTGTCTTTTTATTGACTGGGCAAACAGCTGATCACATCAGCTTTAGACTCCATAGGCCCAAAAACTACAACTTACACTTGATGATTTTAGCGATTTTGCTCACTGAGATAAAGAAACTAGTTTCTGTATTCTACAGTATAGCTTTTAACAATTAAGTTAAAAGAATTGTAAAAACCGCAGGTCCTCCAGTACGTGCCTAAATTAAGCAGACACACAGATAAAAACAAAAATACAAAATCTTAAGTAGATAAACAGATTATTCTGAATATTTGGTGGTGTGTAGCTGATCAAGATATTAGATATCTCAAAGCTCCAAGGTCAGTATGCTTCCAAGTTCATAAAACAAGTACTTCACAAGTGGGGAGTGAGAACAGGCTGTCGTACACACACCATGGCTTTAATGTCCTAATTACAGCTTCTGAGGAAACCCATGATCAAGTCCATAATTTTTTTTATACACAGCCCAAATTAACATTCTGAATCTGCACACAGTCTTTAATGGTTTACCCTCTCCTTTTCCCATTTCTTCACGCTATCTCGCTTTCTCTTCATAACAACCTGCAACAACACGAAGAACTATAATTAAGCTCCCTGCACATGAGAAAAGAGATGACACCAGCAGGAGCATGTGTTTGTAACATCTCGTTACAATGTTGGCAATACACATTTCCAATGAGAAATAAACAAGTGCAATGTTTGTCTCTCTACGGGCTATTAGACAATAACTAAAGTACATCATTTAAAGTACGACAGTCTCCTGTTAATTGAGATATAAAATTACAAAAGCAAATCGGGACTAGAAAAGGCAAACTCAAACTGTAATACCACAATAAATCTAGTTGCATGTCTACGCTTCTAAGCAGTACTTTTTCATCAAATGCCTGGAGCTTTTTTTGTTAAGCAGTAATACTCAGAGATTATTCTTTTTACACATAAAAAGCCTGGGATGGTTCCTTGGGCTCCAAATTTAAATGAAGCTGGCAAGCCTAAGCAACAAGTAACTCCAATGCCAGCGGTTAGTGGAGGACAACCTGAAAACACATGAAGGATGTGGTATGGCTTGTGCTAAATAGAAAGTGGTCTACACTGACAACTTGTTAGAGATTGTGTCACATGGCTTTGCTGCTTTTAACCCAAGGCTGGATAGCAAGAACCTTGAAAACTCTGACTGTCACTTTTAAGGCTATAATTACAGCTCTCATTCCCATACTAAGCAAAGGATTCATCACACTACAACAAAGACGAGGAGTCTTTTTTCCCCTATTTTTAAATATTTATAAAACCAAGGCTTCTGCCCATCACAATCCCTTTTAAACACAGCAAAGTGACACAACCACACAAGAAATTTGACAAAGACTTTAAACTACGTGAGAAAGTGCTGAATGCAAACTTCACAGGAAAATAACTCAAGACAAACTGTGCATGCCTTCAGAACCCAAAAAGGTGGGGTCTGCGCAATCTGTTGTCACACAGATACAAATTTGAGTACCTGAACAATATGATCACAATGTGTTCATTACAACTAATCACTGAAAGTAGTTTTTGTTTCATTCACTTTTAGGTGCTTTATCACATTAGCACAAGAAAGACGAGGAAAGAAAGAGATGGGATAAGTGGGATGAGAGTGGAACCTGTGCAGTGTGTAATAGCCAAAGCAGGAAAAAAATTAAGTGTGAAAGTATTGTTGAATTGGGTAGTGTCCCCAAAACGGTCCTCACTACTGTGAAAGAAGTAAAGAGTTGTAGAGTGGAGTGAAGGAGAGGATGTGGGAACCCCAACGTCCATACTGGTAAGTCTAACAGCTTATCACCCCCAGACAAGAGCCCCCTGGATAAATGTGGTCAAGCAGGAAAGGAACCCAGCTTCAGCAGTGATGGGGTGCAGGACAGCGATAAGGACGAAGCTCTACTGGGCGAAATGGGGGAGCAAAGCAAGGGGCCCCAGGCTGAGAAACTCAGCCAACAGCAATGCTCATTCCAGCTCTTGCTGGCTAAACCTCTTAAAAAATTTACACACCGGCATTCACCATACTCAGCAAATATAGGTTACAGCACGCATGTGGTCATGTGTCTCAAGTGTAACTGTGCATGTGTGCATATTTGATTGCACATTTTATTACTCCAAGAATGTGGTAGGTGAGTGTGGAGCAGAAATAGCTGAAGTGGGGACAGGGAGGAGGACAGAGGAAACGAGTGAGACAGAGAGCGAGAAACTGTCTTTGTGATGTTTATTTTCAGAGCTGGCCTTGTGAAAAACACACCATGAAATTTGCTTTTTCACAGGAAGTGACAGACCAAGCAACATGAATTGATCCCCTGATGGAGATCTGGCTCTTTGTGTAGTCATTTTCTTCTCTGCGCATCTGCCTGCCCAGATACTGGATAATCTACTCGCTCCCGGCATTCCTAATCCAGCCATCCATCCCCATTCACTCCACCCATGTGTGTCCCAGCACAAAACAGGGGTGTAGTTTGGAAGTCTATAATGGAAGAGATTTTGTTGTTTTCCTCTCTTGAAACGCAGCACTAAAATTATTATTTCCCCTGCACTGCTAACTTCTGGGAAATGATCAACATTCTAATTATAATTCGCTAGAATCAGAGCAACAACAATCAAATAATCAGTGGTAGAGCTGTTCTTCTTTGAGCAGCTGAATGTTGCCCTTTCCCTAATTTTTAAATTCAACTGTACTGAGATAGCAAAGCTGAGAAAGTCATGCCACTCTCTTTTTGTTAATATTTTCACTAAAACGTATAGATTATGGTCAACAAATCACCATACTTGAATAAAGCAATAATCTCAGTATCGCTCCTGGCAACAAAATGATAAAGATCATAAGCTGATTATGGCTCTGCCAGCCAATTCAAATAAGTAAACAAGCTAGACTAGAAAAGTGGAGTGCTTCTAAAAAACGATTAGCAAATATATTTGCAATGCACATATGTATGAGCCTGGCTGGTCTGGCTGATGACTTATCAGCGTAAAAATTATAAATGCAAGGGCACAGTGTCTAACAAGACTAGATATTGTAGTTTAATTTTAATTAAAGGTCATGCTAATTCTTAATCACAAAATTACACAAACAATTATCCCTATACAATAAAGTGCTTTATAGTAATATCAATTCAGTAAAAATCAAACAGTCACTTTTCCCTTCAAGCCCAATGTAGATTTAATAATCTGTAATCTAATCACTGTGTTCCCTGCCTTCATAACATATTGTACTTGATGGCTCTTCAATCAATTTCCTAGTACATATGTACATATGGCATCCGTATGAAAATTTTATGTGTAAAAAGTGCCTGGTCCTGTTATAATGCACGTGAAAACAGCAGCTGAAGACAAAAGTGTAGCTCAAGCTAAAGGCGCAATTACACTGGGAATAAATTCCTTTACAATCAATCCTTTATGCCGCATAAACTTGTGCACAGAATGTGTCTATGAATGGTCCTGCAAGTCAAAGAACAGAGAGGTAATAAGAATCAGAATGAGTTAGTGATGGCTGTCATAAAATATGGCAGAGACTTCTATTTACAACCTGTAATAAAACTGCCTCTGCTGCGATTTATGGAAATGCTTGCCCTACAGAGCCAAACCCTTTTTTCCAAGGGCATGTTAATACCCTACGCTGTGCATTTTGAATATATTGGCAGATGGACATTCTGTCTAATAGAGCATTGCAAACTGGAAAGCAGGCGCTAAAAAAAGCAACAGCTCCATGCTTGTATGGAACACTGGTGGCAGCGTGACTCGAAAATGCAGCTGAGACCAACCCAAACTGCTGCCTCGTGCTCAGGTCTTCCTTTGTTTTCTCATCCTCAATTAAAAAACACAATCAAGTATTAATGCAGTGTTATCCTCAATCGGCCTATACTGGGGGAAAGAAAAGCTGATTTTGAATAATGGGCAAAAAAGTTGGCATGCATCTTAGTGTTAGTAGAAGGTGGGGACATATTAAAAATATCTTCTGTTGCAGTCCAAGAGAAACAACTTTGGACTGACCGGTTAACAAAACACATAACTTACGGTGCACTCAACCCTAACTTTATTTTAGATTAAGTTAATTGTCATTGAAATAACCTGCACAACAGGTGGTTGTAAGGTTTTGTCTGCCACTGGGACATTATTGTTCTGATACTTTTTAAACATATCAGATTTTTATGGGTAGTAATAAAACCCTTTGCATAACATTTTTATGAAGCTAAGCTGACTTTCTGAATTTAACAGCAAGTGAGTCATATTCTTTATTAAATTAATTTTAAAAAGAGCTGTCTTTATCTTTAACTGCAACAGCAGATAAATTCACATTTATTTAATATAGGAATTATTAGCTAAAACTGCTTTGGTATTGGTGTTTTTGCTCTCTCTTATATGCGCATCGTTAACAAGGACCATTGCATTTATTTTTTTACACTTTGACAGAAACAACCTTAATGGCAATTAAAAATGTCTGTAACATCTGTATTAATATCTGTAATCCAACAAAAGGTGGAAACTGGAAACACATTTTCAACAAGTGAATTTGTACAGATTGATTTTAATGCTAATACAAAGTCATAAGAATAATGATACTGCTACAACTGCTTTATACTTAACAAAATCTATTTTCATGTGATGAAGAAAATACATCATAACCGAAAAAGCATGCATTAAATTCATATCCATCAGCTTTGTTAGTCAACAGTATCAAAGTAAAAATCTAAATAATTTGTACCCCGCATTAATCCACTGGGGCAACAAAAAAGTTGGCAACAATTACAAAACTGTAACGGCATGAATCAGTCTATCGGTGCTTTGTTCTCCACTAGCAGGACAGACTATTGTACATGTGGTCAAGTCTCCTATCTCCACTCACCTGATCAATGGTCTCATTGTTGAAGGTCACAAGCTCCTCAGACCAACAGCACTGTGCACTCTATATCACACAATCAATTTAATAACATGTTTCAACAATCTTGTTCTCAACGGTTTTTCTCTCCTTCTCTGTCTCTTTCTCTGCCTCACTCATATTTCAAATCGCTATATCCTCTTACAGCTCAACACAGCATTTCAGCTTGTTTTTTTTTTGTTGGTTTTTTTGTTGAGTGGGCCCATTAGCAGTATGTCACATGAGTACTTTGCAATTACTCGCTTGTTCACAACAAAGTCCTGCAAGATAGTGACACAATGACGCTATTAGAATGGCATAAAGACAATGGTGGCACAGAGTGTAACAAATAAAAAACAAATAATGTAGAATAAATAAATCCCACCACTGTTGCATTGCTGCAAAGTTCCAATAATGGTAAATGTAGTTTATGTAGAGATGTCAAGTGTTATAATTTTTTAGAATAAATCTAAAACTCAACAAAATGTGACCTACAATTATTTCTTTTACTGTAACAAACTCCTCAACTAAACTATTTTTGCTTGCCATAACTGAAAGCTTAGAGCGTATGCTGCCTTATGTGAGAAAAATAGACAAAGTTAAGTCAAAACTGTAAAGCACCAATTTAGGTAAAATTAAGACATTTTATCACCAGGTGATATCATCAAGGTGGTGATTATCATAGACATGTTAATCTAGGCGCAATTAAAAACAAAACGGCATCTTGATACAGTAAATGCTTCTTTTAAAAGTGCTGACAAGAAGATGCGAGTTGCAATCTTGTTTAGGTTGTCTTCACACCAACTGCAAACTTGTACCTTTTTCCCATGCTTTGGTTTCCAGTCACACAGAGAAAGCGTCAAGCGACACCAAGCGAAGCAAAATACATCAATAAAACCACATGAGCATGTTTTGGTGCTCTGGGGCAAGACTCTGGGGCAAAAGCTGCCATCAGACTACTGGAATTTTTAAATTTAAGCATGGCTCTGGGTTTTTTGTTCAAGTGATTTCCTGTTTTATTTTTTATTTTACCCCCTGGTCTCTCAGGTTCTTGTCGCTCTTAGATTTTCTTCCTTTCCAGCTGTTTGCCCTCTCCTCACCAGTTTCACCTGTGTCTAATTTCTCCTACCCGTTTCTAGTTAGCCAATTTGTCTTCTCAGTGTATATCTAATGTCCTTCCCCTCCCACTTGCCAGACTGCCTTTTTCAATTTCAACCTTTGATTCAGTTTCATAATTCATATTCATCTTGCCCTTTTCCCTTGTCAAAATTCTCTCTCCCTCATATGTGCATCATCACCAGTGTTTGTAGTTTTCCTAGTGAATGTTCTGTGCTACCTCGTGCAAACTGCAATTTCTTCGTGTATAACCTTTTGCTTGTTTCTGGTCTCTGCCGTGTCTGGTACCTTGCTGGACGTGTTTGATGTAATAAACACTTGTGCATGCACTGCCTGCCTGGATTAAAAGACCAGCATTTTGGATATCTGTCCCAACTGGTGGTTTGCATTTGAGTTCTCTCCTGCTGTGGTTTTGTTACACCTATGCTGCATTATAATTATAGTCTAATGCTAGATGGAGCTGTATAGTTCTGCTAAACTAACCTGCACAGTTTAGCACCACAGATCAATACATAACTAGTTTGCCAGCTTTAACTATTTCCAAGAGTAAAATTGAGTTGAGTTACATATGGCATTATCACAATAATGTTGTCTCCCAGGCTCTATATTATAGAGCTATAAGTCTCATTGGCTATTGAACTACTTTATCATTTAAATTACAGTAACTAATAAAGGCAGAAATACAGAAAACGCTTATCTTTTTTAAATTTTTGTGACAATTGTTAATTTAGGTAATGGTTTCCAGGAAAGTGTGAAAAGAGTGATAATATTAATATCTCACTAAGCATCATGGTGAACTGGTACTTGACCCTGCAGAAAACTAAACGTTAAGTAGTCATGAAAATCAAGAGAAGATAAAGGTTACCTTCAGCTTCGATTATAGCTTTTTCTTTTTCTTTATTAGGGATGACATTTTACTTTAAGCAGAACACAATTTTAATTATTAGTACTTGCCCATTCAGAATTATGAATACCTAAATAACTGCTTCTGACCCTTTCCAGATTAAAACATTACATCTTTTGCCCTCTGTGAAAGTTTTAATATTCATGTGGGGATTTTTATCATTTTACTGCATACAGAAACACAGTACTTCTACTCATACTGCCTATCATATAGTTGTAGAGAGGAACCATAATAGGTAATGTTATGGAAAGGTGAGAAATGGGCTGCACTGAAGTCACTGTGCCAGCAGACATAAATCATTAGCTCAGTTCTGCTTCGGGCTGATGCACAGTCTCATTCATTTGAATACTGTACATTTGCAGACTATTAGACTGGTAGCCAATTGATCATCGGGTGTATACAGTCCATGGGCTTGTTTGCTCTAAGAATATAAAGTAACTGTGTGGGGGTTATTTATTATCAAATACAAAATAACTGTGGCAGAAATGCCAAAAGGTGGTTTGGGATCATGGAAAGAAGCTCTCATTATAAAAATACACACCCAAAGCTTTGTCAGAGTGCTATTTAGTCAGATGGATGGAGTAAGAACCCCTGTCTCTCTGAATAACTTTCTTGAGGTTTTTACAAAATGAGTTTGCCCGCAACAGGCACAGGAGTAAGAAAGACTGCCAATAGATTGAAAGCTATACACATCCATTACCCCATATCATCACCAACAATCACATCATCTCACAGAGACTTCCAGGTAGATGTGAGGCACCTCAGGCTTTATTTGAGCTGCCAACCCAGCAACCATACAGTCACCGAAGCCTACAGCTCATCCTTCCGTTTGATCACTGCAAATTGAATGAGTATAATCAGCCAGTCAATATGAAATTTATCCCCCTATCCTGTTTAAATGATGACTACACAGAATCAGCAGTGGAGAGGTGCACTCAGACTCAGTTCGATGTTTCCATAATGATATTCTTTTTCCCCTGAACTTCCATGTTCACCATCAGGAAAAAGGGACACTTGTCACATGGTAAGAAAGTGTAGTCTACCACCACACACTTAGTCACACATGAAAGGTGTACTAGTACTAGTACATTTGTATCACACCTATAAATTCTGACACTTGAAAAGCTGATTAACTGACAGATCATACCTGTCCTAGTTGATAATACGGACTACTGTGAATACTTAGAGCAGGTATACTGGCAGTGACGCATTTCGAATTACACTTGTATTGCCATGCATCTAAATCAACAGCATGAGCTCAACGGCTGCACGTAGCTGGCATATTTAATGTTTTGCATTTGGTAGTTTAAATAAAACATAAGGCTTCTGGACTGCTTTCTTAATAATGGCACAATCTTTTCCGCAATTTTAAATGTTGCTACTGGCAGTGACCATATTAGAGCATGACTGAAAATAGCAATAATTTCCTTTATCAATAAAAGAATCAGAACATTTTGATTAATCAGTTAATTATTTAGCTATGATTTCAGGATATGTTCCTTTGTTGAATACGAAACTGTTGTTAGAATGTTATTACAAAATATTGGCTGTGGTGGGGGGATGACTAAAGAAAGAGAGAGAAGAGTATATTAGGTGAGAATACTCTCAAACATAGTACGTCTTTAAGTGATTTCCGAGGACAGAAACAGACTTTTCTGGTCAAATTAAGATGGCAATTCATTTCCAGCATTCAGAAAATGAGGAAACTATTCCAAATAAAAATAAGTGATTCACAAGCTAAACAGTTTTTCCTATTCAAATTCGTAGAGAACTCCCAAAAAAGAGCAGAGCCTTTTCAGCTAAACCTGCCTGTACTATAAACTAAATCACGGTAAAAGGCAAACTGCTCCATGCACGAAGTTTCACAGATGCAATTTCAAAATTTTCACATTTATTTAAGCAATGAATGTGCATTTCTGAGGATATTTCCATCACAGGCACACACAGTTTATTATGGTTTCAGGTAAAGCAAACAAATTCCTACAGTAATAATTCTTATTCAGATGCCTTCAATGGACAGCAGAGAGGTCAAACTTCTGATATACAGAAACATTCTGGAGGGAATTCAAGGTTCAGCTCTATAACAGCCTCACCTGGGTCCCTTCACATAGACAGAGAGAGAGAGAGAGAGAGAGAGAGAGTTTGAGAAAGACAGAAATACACCCCATGATGTGCTGGGGTGGGCACATTGCTCTCTGGAGTAGTGTTGGGCATTAAATCTGCCTGGGGATGAGAAAGAGTGGCAGCCACTCTACTAAGGGGCCTCAAAACACATTTTAAATTTTGTTGGGATGACATGTCTCGTCCACCTCTCGGGCTGTGCTGACAGGGGTGACAGTTAGCCAGCTTTTATGAGACCAACTTGAAGGTTGCAGAAAGTCAGTCAATCGTTGCCTACAAACTGTTCAAGAGGGTTTAACATTATGATTTTACTGCACTGTTTTCATCAAAAACCTTACACATGAAAAAACAATTATTCTTTAATTCATACAAACAACTATGTCTTAGTCAATAAATCCCATTCGCAGCAGTAACCTGCCTGAAACAATGCTGACCGCTATGCATTTATCATAAGCACTGCAGTGATGATGCGAGACTGAATATGAAGAGATTGCTTGTTAGCTCGTCATAGCTTTCTGCAAGTCGACCCTCATCATGGGTTTATGGAGTGTTTGTCCTCAGCTGAACATCGAAATGTCAACACTAGTTGAAGGCAACCTGTTATATATATTTTTTAAAAATGACATTTCTCCTACAACATATCAACAGCATGCTATGTCACAACGGGAGCAGAAGAGCAGGAGAGGAGGATCCTGAAACTGACAACCCTGGACTCTTGTGCCACACTGCAATGAAAGGATCAACGACAACTGACTCTACAAGTCAATTTTGCTTTAAAAATTTGAGGATTCCATCTAGTACAGTATTAAACCCACAGACAGTCAAGTATCTCCATTAACTGTAATGATTAAGCTACCTCAGCCAAAAGAGGGAAGCATTCAGCAGGATCTTTAAGAATTACTCTTCTGGGCAGTCAGACGCCTGCTTTGTCCAGAGGTGAGACGGGATAGTAGTTGGACAGATTAGTGCAGTTTGTGAAAATGAGTATACTGTAACTGAAAGTACATCGGAGTGAATTAGAAAGATGGCCGACCCCAAGCATGGAGGCAGAATGTTATTAGCTGTGCTGATACAGGTATCTGACACAAAAAAAAATACCAAACATGAAATCTCCACTGTACAATTCACAGCACTGAAAAGTCTGTATTCAGCATGCATAATAAAAGTATAAACATGCAATGGCAAATATATTCTGCAGGTCAAATAGAAACTAAAAACAAAAAAATAACCCTTTGTCATTCACAAAAGAGTTTCTCAATAATACTGTGCAGGGATTTTCGAACAATTAGATTCTAATTGTGGTGGATTAAGCGGCGGGTGGTGGTGGTGTTAGCGTCCATTCATGTACTTTGATAAATGAATCGTTAAACAATGCAATAAATAACATGCTCCACAGCAAATATTTCCATTACGCCAAAACCCTGAGACAATACTGCATATCAATAAAAGTCAATTAGACTGAGTAGATAAAGGAATATGTAAACTAAAGTGTAAACCAAAAAACATACCATAGAGGACAGATTAGCCTCCATGATTTTTTTTTAAATTATCTCCCAAATGCTGTTAAACATAGTACAGAATTTAAGATAGATTTTGTTGTTCTGAGATTCCTAGATACATTTTTGACTAGTTGAAATATTTTTGCCAGGCTTGTTCTGTACAGCGTGGCTCTCGCTTTCTTGATGATACTTCTCTCTCCAGTTCTTGACACTGGTGTCCTCGGGATTCCCATATGCTTGTTTGCCATTCACCTAGGGACCATTTTTGATCCGAGGACACCACAAGGGTTACGTCAACTTAATGATAAATAGAACTATTGGCTATGCAATTCATTTTACCCATCTTGTGGTGCATTGCTCTGGGAATGGGAGTAGTTGGTTAGCAATTTCTGAACTTTTAAAATAATAGTAAGGACAACCTAATAAACTGATCAATCATGTAAGTTTTATATGATGGACCAAGTAAAAAATACTGAAATGAGATGTCAAATACATGTTGATGGCTGCTCACTTTCTACAGCTTATGCAACATTTAAACGTTTAAGGGAGTGTTGACTTCTTTTCAATCAAATAAAAATACTTTGGAAATTCTACTTGGCAAAAACCCCAGCAACTATTTCAGTAAGCACACTTTGCTTTTGCCTTTTTGGAAAATACTCATGCTACAGAGCCTCCAGTGTCATGTCAATCACATATACTTTGTGGACTTGATTACTACCCCTCTCTCAGTAGTTGAAAATGTAGCCATATGATATTTGCAAACTAAAAATTAAAACAGACAGCAGGTCAGCTACATGCTGTGTCAATTCAAAGAACTTTCCTTGAATGCTAGCCAAATTATTACCAGAAATGTACTGGTGAAGTGATGGACAGAGGCATAACATTTAACAATAGTACTTCCTTTGATTAATGAGACAACCAGATGTGATTAAGACGTCCCTGATTGTGCTGTCAGTCTTCCAAATGAACAGGACCTCAGTGCTCACCTCTTTGCAATTTCAATCCAAATGGCTGGGTGTAGAGATGTGTCACCACATTTCCAGCACTTATTCATTTAAAAGACCCCTTCGCTCTTCACTAAATCTTTCTTGGTATATCTGGAGACAGGGTTTTATACAGGACACAAGTCCACTAAAGCTAGCCATCAACTTTAGTGTCTCCAATGATACCACATAACATTAGCATTAACACCAGGCTGCAGCTAGGAAATCGAAGATGAACTTGAGATAGAGTGATAGGAGAGGTGGAAAACTCATCATTTGACAAGCTCTTATCTAACTGATACAAAAAGTGTGTACTCATATACTGATTAAATATTTTTGCTCCACCAGGTTCAAGTATCTATTTATATTTAATTTCTAGCCCTGTAAGGATTTCAAAAGTACTAGTAACAAAGTCTCCTAACTGAATCCATATGTAAAGTTTTACATGTTGCATAATGTTTTTGTTTTTTTTGGTTTTCTTTTTTTTTTTTTGGGGGGGGGGGGGGGGGGGTTGTTGCAGCTTGTAGCAATAAGCTGGATATGCTGTGCTTTAATAATTGCATTTTACATGCAATCAATATAGTTTTGTGTATGTATGCATGCATTTACTGTACTTATAGTCAAGTGTAAAATACATTCAGTAGTTTTATTGTTATTGCTTGGTTTTTAAACATAATATCATCAATTATCCTCATGTTGTTTTTGAACTTTAATACCCACAGCAGGTTTTTTTGATAAATAACATGCCCATATGTTGTTTGTTTACACAGAAACTCTGCAGAGGAGCAGTTAATCATATTATGCTGAAAAAATAGGTCAATTAATTATTACGACATTATGTTACATGAATTAAATCAACTGAAAAATTTCAGGATTTGGCAGAAAAATAAATATTTTCAAAGTGGTCATATGAAACATTAACAAATTAAGTGAGATGAATGAGATCACCTCACAAAACATGTGCCAAAGAATTACTTAGACTAATAAACAAATAAAAACCTGATACACTCTCTTGTTTTAGCTTTTTTATAAATAATACAGTTTCGTATGCTTAATCAAGCAATTAAACCATTGTGTAGTGTCATATCGCACATTGATCAGTAAGTTATAATTGCTTGCCAATAGCCTGCTTGTTCAGGTTTGGCTGTTCTCTATTACTGTATTATCTTACCGTTATTCTTTGATGCTGCTTCATTCCTTTTTCCTCCAATATGTCTGCCTGGCTTAATAGCAGCACTTCATCTCAACATGCAAAGGGGTGAAACAGAAATCTGTGTGCAATCTAAAGCAAAAGAATCAACAGAACCTGGAGATAGCCGGCTGTCTAAGATCTTGTTTATGAAAGAGGTCAGAGGAGAATAGCCAGACTGTTTTGAGCTTGGCACACAGTTACTCAAAATTCACACTCTTTATAATGCTCACACAGACTGCACTGGTTGCATGGATTTGATTAATCTTAATTTGTGCTATAGCATGCAGATGGCAGGGTCAGACTTTAGTGTCAACAGCTTGAATCAATTGATCCCAACCTGTTTAGTGTCAAAGTTCAGCCTTCTGCACATTTGTGGAAACAAAGGTTTTATGGAATAAATACAAATCAATCACGGCATAAATACCAAAGTCAAATTCTATTGTCTGCTATGTGTATGTCTATGTAGCTATATCATGACAGTGACTCTCGTGATTTTCAGTGGTTATATCGGAATCCAATAAAACCCAATGGGATGTGGCAGAATGGGAGATTATCAGGATGAAGAAGCAGTAGCCAAATCTGCAAAAATTGTATTGCAATCACAATTGTCAGCATGAATCTGAATCTCAAAGGAATATTTCCAACAGTGTAATTGGAATGAATCTATGACAAAAAGTACTGAGTCCCACTAACTTAAAATGCGCTTGGAGAGTATATGATTGCACCACTACAGGGAAGCAAGGCTCAAACAAATGCAAACCAGAGCTACTGCAACCTAAACAAACTACAGCTACAGCTGAATAGAAATTCTTTGAATGTGAACTGTCTAAAAACTGTATTTACTTCCAACTAGCTGGTTCTGAAATATGAAAGGCTCTGTTTTATTGTATTTTATATTTGTATTTTATTGTACAGCACTTTGGTCAGCCTCGGTTGTTTTTAAATGTGCTTTATAAATAAACTTGACTTGACTAGTGGATAAACAATTAAGTACTTCCAGCAGAAATGAAATACTATTTGACTACTATTTTATTTGTTGTTCAGTATGCACTGTTGATAGATTGTACTGAAATATGTATTTAAGATTTTTTTTTTTTTAGAAATATGTGGTTTTAAAGAAAAAGACAGCCACAACCACCAACAACAAGAATATTGCGCAAGATAAAAAAAAAAGAAAAAAGAAAGAAGAAGTAGTATAAAAGGCCAGTTAGCAACCTTCCTACTGATCAATTTGTACAAATTTGTTTGCTGCCCAAAATCACGGCATATATGGATTAAAGAGAACTAACGATATAGACCCAGACAAGACTGATACATGGTAGGATCTGGCATCTTGGAAATACCTGTGCCAGGTACATGATTAACCCTGTACTGGTGACACTAGTCACTGAGTCAGTAAGAATGTGAAGGAGAGAAGAAAGAGTGACAGCAGAAGAGTAGAGACAAGGGACAGAGGAAGTGTCAGCGTTGCTTTAGAAGGGAAAGAGAAACACAGGCTGACAGGTGAGCCCGTGAGGATTGACCGGCCTACATCCAGTTTTCAGTGAGAGCTCATCTGGCACCAACAGAGCTTATATGTCAAACAGGAGAGAGGACAGAAGGATCCCTGCATATGGCCACATGTGTATAGCTGTGGCCCAGCCCCACACTAAGCACCTTTATGATCAACACATAACAACAACAGAGGACACAATGACAAGGTGATTATAATCTCACACACATGGCGATGTTCAAGTGTTTGCTACAGCTGAATAGAAATTCTTTGAATGTGAACTGCCTGAAATCTGTATTTACTTCCAACTAGCTGGTTCTGAAATATGAAAGGCTCTTAGACATTTGCAAGGTCTGTGATTAAAAAAATATTAACAATAAATTATAAATAGTATGTTTCTAACAGCAGATAGGATGTAGAGAGAAATGGAAAAACCTCATCACCTCATATTTTGAGAGTTAAAAAGCAAACAGCTCCTAAATCTCTTAAATCTTTGTATGTTTTTGCACAGGAGTATCTAGTATTTTTAAGTGTGCTGAAGACACCCACCCAAGAGTCTTACTAAAGAATAAAAAAAAAGAGTGGGAGCTGGCAGTCGCAGTTACTCCAACCTCACTGAATCTTTTACTTTTATCCATCTGAGAAGATACTCTTCATTTTGGTGCATGCCCTTCATCTTAAACCTAATCAAATAATCATAAAAGATTTAGTTTTTCAGAACTGTCCTTGGTCGCCTCCTGTGACAATGGAAAATGCAAAAATACAAAATAATACAAAATATGCAGAAACTGCACAGTGTTGCAGTCTAAGCTCTCATTATAAAGTGTATGTTGTGAGATTATTATATTATCTTATGCCACGTTATACCTCTAAGATTGTGAAATCATTATGTAGTTTTAGGTTGCATTATACTCCTGACTTAGAAGAAGGTGATAACTATTACATTTATTAGACTGATTTGTATTACAGTAGACTGCTGATTTATTGTGAATGAATGACATTGTTTTATGATGCATTATACTGCGGATTTATAAGAAACACTGTTTTCAGAGAATCATGGCCTTATTTGTCTGATTAGAAAGAACAGAACAGAGGTTTTCTGCCCCATCTCATCAGGAGATAAAACAGAAAGCCAAGGCTGTCATTTAGGCGCCGTAAGAGAGAAAGAATGTGAATGCTTAGTTTGGAGGGGGGCTGAAGCTATAAGAATGTGAGAAACAGTCAGACACTTCGAGATCTGGCGGACACCCTCCTGTCCACATCTCCCGTCTAGACGTTTTTAAAGCTCAAAGTGTTGTATGGAATAAAGAGATTGTTGATTGAGCATTTATATACAGAGTGTTGTTCTTCCTTCAGCCCAAAGATCAAAGAATTGGGATATTTAACAATGTTCCCCGCTCTTTTTCTTTCCCTCTTTCTTTCTCCCTTTTCTTTTCCCCAGTCAAGTCTGTCCCGTCTTCAGCAAATGATAATAAAATAAACAATAAAAGCAAAGGTGAATCAAATAGACCAATATGGCAAGGCTGGGATGGTCCATTTGGTAAAGTAAATCCGTTGGGCATCTTTCTTTGCCTTTAGACAACAATTCTGATGGCAGAAGAACCAAACGGGACTGGCAAAAAAAAACCAATGTCCAAGTGTATGTCCAGTTGAACATCAATGACATGAACATCAGGTTAAACAAGGCTATGTGAGTCAGTTAACCCAACGTATATATCTGGAATAATTTCCCAAAAGTCCTATGTGGCTGTACCACCAAAGCCTGTTCATGTGTCATAATTCAGATGATGGAAAGGTGCAATGATGCCCACTAATTTCAGTGGCTTAAAAGCCACTGATGGCAATTTGGATTAGTGTTAATATCAGCTCTGCTTTTTCACAACTAAGAAGAGAGCAACACAAATGGCAGGTTGTTGCACAAAACAAAAAAAATGCCTCTCCATTATGTTAAAGGTTCTATTCAAATTTCAAGCTAAACAGCAAGTGGCATATGCTGCAGCTGATGCTTTTACCACCAAGGTATGATTAGCTGTGGAGATTTGTTTAATCCTTCCAAGTAATGGTGACACAGAGGTCTGCTACAGAACTCACTGAGCAGCTAGGTTCATGTGTTTGAAGTTACTTAGTTGTTTAGCCTCTGGCATGTTACCAGCATTATCAGTGGCAATTAACAGATCTGCAGTTGTAAGCTGCCACTCATCTTCAACAGTACAAAACAGCCCATTCACATAATCTATGTCTCCTCAGTTAATTACAATTGTTTTCAAGACACAAAACTCAGTCATCCATTTGTGATGTGTATATCACATTAAATATCGAGATAACTTACCTCAAGGCTTTTTGGTGTTAATTGTCCCTGGTTTTTTGCACAAGTTTAGACTTCTCTGATTATTTTTAGATTAATTTTATGGTGATTAGAATTAATTCCAGGTTGTTGTTTTTTAGTCGTCTCAGTTTTGTCTCTGTTTTCTTGTTCTTAGCTTTTTGCAGACTAACTGTTTGTGGTTAGAATTCTTCAGTTTCAGTTTATCTGGACTCCCCTGTGTTGCCTGTATCTTATTGTCAGGTCTCAGTCTCTTTGTTAGGTGGTTGTTGTCTTGTCGCTGTCTGTTTTATTTTGATAGTATTTTGACCCATGTCTGGCTTTTCTCTTGTTTCCCTTGATTGGTTCTGCCTGTTTGTTCACCCACCTGTTTCCTTTGCCCCTAATCGAGCTTTGTGTACTTAAACCCTCAATTTGAGTCTATCCTTTGTCTTGTTGTACTGTCTGTTTCTAGTCATCCAATGTTACCCTGCCCCTTGAGTTTTCAGTAAGAGTCGGACTGTGTTATTCTTCAGATTTCTGAACTCCCATCTTGTGGACTATTATTAAAGGCCTTTCGTTAATCTTGTCTGCATGTAAATCTGCTTTTGGGTCCATATTTCCCCTCAAATGCCAGTTGGATTTATTGTAATGGCTTATAGTATAGCTGTATTGCTACTTTCTCTAATCAAATGTAGACTGATGAGCTGCTATAAATTCACTTTTATCTATACAGCAGCCGTTTACAACAACAATTATCTGAAGGTGTTTCATATTCAGCGATTTCATAGAGATGTGATGATCCTCTGTGAGTAAATGCTTGGCAACAGAGAAGAAGATGAACTCCCTTTAACAGGAAGAGACCTCAGGCAAAACCACACTCGGAGAGCTTCAGCTATCTGACATGACTGAGACAGACTGTGAAAAACAGCCAGGCCAAAAGTATGTACAGATGAGAAGAGCAAAGCCAATAACATGCAATAGTAGCATATCAACACATGTTGAAAGCAGTGGAGGCAAAATACACTGCACAATGCATCATGTGAGGTCTCCATGCATCTGCTGGATCAAATTGGGATCTGGGGTCTAGAGAGGGGGTATTTTTGTTATCAAGACTATCCATGGTCCATTACAAACACAAAGTCTAAAGTTCAATCTACAAATGGATTTAGTTAGAAAGGCTCAAAACATCTTATCATGGTTTCACTGTCAAACTTTTAAAAATAAATACCGTATGTCATATGTTTACTAAGTATTAAATACTTTAAATATAAATATGAACTAAGTTAAAGTAGTTTACAGCAACATAAGTAAGGGATGTTTCAGGGGCATTTGATATAGCCCTGACTTTAAGCTTTATGACAAACATGAGTTCTAAGACAAGAAGAGAACGTTCTTCCTGAGAACCTTCACAGACAGTTCTTCCTAACCTCAAATGGGCCCTGGTTCTACAGGAAATGAGGCAGAAAACTGAAAGATCTACCTCCCATTCTACTTTTGGAAGCTTTAGGAACCTTCACTCTGAAAGTAATATTTTCTACTGAGAAACAATCCTACTATGAATTCATGCATTCTTAAATACATAATCATGCCTGATCACTCAGGACTTTGTATGTGAGGAGAAGGTTTTTAAATTTTATTCTGAATTTTACAGTGAGCCAATGAAGAGTAACCACTATGTGATAAATATAATCTCTCTTTCTAGTTGCTGTTAGTACGCTCAGCCAAGCAAATCATTCATCAACACTCCATGGAGTGTGGAGACTGGTAGACCTAAAAGAAAAAGCCAGGGGATGCATCCATTTTCTTCACCCCAATCGGAACTGTGTGGAAGTGTGTTGGTGTTATTTATTAATATATTTTTTTAAATTACTAACAATAGTTTAATGATCTACACACACTCATCTGTTATGTTTTCAGCAGAGAGTGGATCCAAACACAATACTCCAAGGCAAACACAGTAAAGAAAAAAATAACCTTTTTTAGGGTGAGAGCTGAAGTCCTGCACACAAAATTTCACAAAGCAAGCTGAGAGACAAAAAAAGTGAAAAATGGAATGAACAACAAAAACACAACAAATATTTGACAGTGAACAAGGGAAAGACAGGACTCTATATACTCTAGGGCTAGTTGGGGAAGTGGAAACAGGAAGTGATCGAGACACCGCTGAACAAAATCAAGATGAACACCACACAGGTGGTATAAGCAAACAAGACACAAGAGACACTAACAAACAAAGTAAAATAGGAAATAATGAGAACACTAAACCAAACAGAGACAAAAGTCAGCCTTACAAGGTACAGGAGAACACTGGGAAGGCTAGAAATAACAAAATACCAGGAGAAAACCAAAGAAACCAAAACTTCAAAAACACTACACAGTAACTACAATTCTAAAATACAAGAAACAGGAATAATAAAAGAAACGCACAGGAATCAAAACTCAGCCTAATTATAGTCTACACCAATAAACCAAATCTCTAGGGAAATGAAGAGACCAAGCAGAAAATATCAAGTAATAAATAAGGATACAAGGAAAGTCAATTAATTATGGCATACAATTAAAGCTGTTGTAGCAACTAAAAAAACTTCCCCTTCTTATAACCTGGGTATATATTAAAATATGGTCTTTCCTATAGCAAGTTGCAGTAAATCTCCTTGTTCAGTTTTTAAAATATTTTAGAGAGGTAGAGGATTAGCCAATGGTACATTATAATAACACCAGATCCACTCAACTCAGCAACCTGAAATTTCTTAAAAATAAAGCTCAAGTTGTGATTAGAGTTGAATGAATTGCTAATGCTGACAAGTTCATAGAATTGCTGTGACACAGGATTAATAGGTTGTTTTGAGACACCAGCTGGAAGACTTACCCCCTTGGTCAGTAAGCCATCCTCTGAAACAAAGACAGTTGGGGAGTAATTAGGCAATTAATGAGCAATGAAAATAGATGCTTCTGTAAGAATTTATACAATGGTAAGGTGACTCCAAGGTTAAAAAAAAAAAAAAAAAAGGCTTTGGGAGAAGCTCGACAGACTAATGACACATTTTTTCTGCCCATCTATGATTGAAATATTTGTTTTCTTTCTGTGTGGCCAATAAAATCTACAATAAGAATGTAATTAAACCTGCAGAAACACAGTGGGCTCTGAGCAGACTGGGACATGTTTACCTACGTAACTTGATTGAGTGATGATCATTAAAAAGGTAATAAAATTCTGATAAGAATTACAACAATTTTTAGACTTAGTTTTAAGTTACTAGTGTGCCCACTAGTACTGTCTTTATTCTCAAAATATACCAAATTGTTAATTTGGCTACTTCTTGTGATCCCTCTAAAGCTGATGGATTTATTTTATTTTTGTAGCTTGAGTGTAGTATATAGTATAGTCTCTGTAGTATATTAAGGGAGGAAAAGAAGCTCTAAGGCTTAAGATTTCAATCTTCAACACAAACAAATGGACTTGAGGCTCAGAGTCATAAAAGGGGTAGATAATTTATCTTTGGATTGAATTTTATGTGTTGCCAACCTTGACCAGTACCTGACCCAACATTTCTAAGTATCCAAAGGTTCTAGTTCTACTTTCAGCTCAGGTTATGATATTGCAAACACATTGTAAGTTGTTATTGAGCTGCTACAAGATTATCAAGTAAGCTTGGGACCAATGGGGTAAAGGTGTCACAGAGGAAATAAGATACAAAAATGTGCTGTGCCTAAAGTCAGCTTAACAATGACTTTACACAAGAACTTTTATTACCAGCGTTTTCTGTGAACTCAATCTTTAAAAAAAAAAAAAAAAAAAAAAATCCTGTCCTATCTGGCAGCTTTTGTAATCAGTATCATGATCTGAATACACTGTTGTGCTAAATACATTTTGCTTTTCCAAGATCAGCTGTATAAATTCTCTATAGGCTCCTCTTCTTCAGGGTTTATCTGCTTATTTCTTCATTTCTAGTCGTGTTATTTAAGTTATTACATTACATGTGGCATACAGTATGACAATGTCTAAGGCAGGACAGGCAAAAAAAAGGGGGGGGGATTCAGGAAGATGTAATTTAGTGGCGTGAACATTTCTATTTGTGCGCTATCCTTTTATTACAAGAGGGACAACACACACAGGTCTGGGTCTGGGACAAGCTTCACCCAGCAATCCACACCATAGGTCTTTGGTGCACCCACAAGCCTCCAAGGTGCGGAACGGACTTCCCAGCGTTGGCCAACCCACCCAACACAGTGAACACCTGCAAGGTGGATGAAGGCGGAAAAAAGACTACAGCCAACTAGGGATGGGTATCGTTTAGGTTTTATCCGATACCGGTGCCAAACTGGTACTTTTGAAACGGTGCCGGTGCTTAAACGGTGCTCGAACCGGTGCTTAAAGAATAGAGAAAACAAACTTTGTCCAAAATCCTCTTATTTTTAGCTGTTTTTTTGTAAAAAGATAACAATGTTAGCTTTTTCTGCAGCTATAGGGCATATATGGTATCACTCTTGGCTGGAAGCAGTGGAAAAAACACAAACTTTGTCCAAAAACCTCTCATGTTTAGCTGTTTTCCACTTTTTCTTTGGTCATTTTAGCCTTTTTGGCCAGGGTGAAGGGAGTATCTGCCATCAAACAAGAAGACAGCTGCATGTAACTACGACGGTGTTTGCTAGTTCACCTTACATGCATTAATTTAATAACGTGGTTAGCCTACTCAACATAAATTATACACGAACAACATTAAGCTACTCACGCAGAGAAGAACGGCTGCTGCTGCCATCATCATTTCTGCTACACTGACAGGGCTAGGGGCCAGGACTCTCCTCTTCGGGTTCTTGGGGGATGTTGCTAACTCGGTACATTTCTCGGCTTTTAAAAAAACGCTATGCGTCGCCAGGTTCGTCGTCAGATTCGAGGTGTTACCTCCTTTGCACAGTATCACAGTATCACCTTAAAGCACTTGTTGCAGGCTGCTGAGTTTGCATGTGAAGTACAGCCAGACTTTTGACCGCTTCGCCTTGGGCATTTTTAATCTGTAGCTCTAAAAGAACGTACGTACCTGGGCCCGACTACTATCCTTGCAAAGGTAAAATGATTGGCTGGAATCCAAAGTGTATGACATCTCAGGAAAAAAAAAAGCACCAAAATAAAGCACCGAAATGTGCGCTGCTTTTCGGTCTGGTTACTACCGTTTATGTCAGATACCGGTAACCATCCCTACAGTCAACCACCCATAGATACCCATAGAAACTGTTTTTTGATTTCCAGTCCATGAAAATATTTATTTATGCATCACTAAGAAAACTAAGGAGTATATGTGATGTATTTACTTCCATATCTAATTCACTGATGTCACCTAAGATGCACAGCTTGGGAGAGGTTGGGATACAGCAACTAAACCGTGTGGAGAGGTTTTCACATATCCTCTGGTGTGTACTCAATCTTAACAGATTTGTAATACCCATATTAAAAGACTAACCATTTTAATCTGTTAACAAAAGCGAAGAAAACCTGTACCCAGACATTGATGAGAGAACAATTTTGGAAGATAGTGTTTGTTTTTTTATATGGCTCTAAGCTCCCCTAAGGAACAACACTCTCTGTGCGCTAAGCTACCAGCATTGTTGCAGACCCCTCGTGTGTGAGAAGCATTCACTTTTCTGCTGCCTGGAAAAAGGTTTCAGAGCATCTCAGCCACCACCATGAGACACTGCAATAGCTTCTTCTCCCACGCATTAAGGTTCCTCAACACCTCGGGGGTCCTTCTTTGCATCAAGAGACTCAACAAGCTAACTCAGACATGTTTACAGTCTTGTACGGTATGTTTGCATTGTGGGCGGCACAGCAGTGCAGTGGTTACCACCGTTGCCTCACAGCAAGAAGGTGGTGGGTTCTCTCCAGGTCCTCCAGCTTCCTCCCACAGTCCAAGGACATCCATGTCGTTAGCTTAGTTGGTGATTCTAAACTGGCCTTAGTCAGTCTTTCTGTGTTAGCCTGTTCAGCGTCTATCCTGCCTCCCTCTCTATGAAAGCTGGAATGAGCTCCACCCTTACTCTGGGAGTCTGAATTGAACAAGCAGACAAAAATGGATGGAGGTCCAGAAAGACACTGACAAGCTACGCTTTAAATTAAGAGGAGCTTTATGCTTTCATCTCTTAGTGATGCACTTCATATTCTGGTATATTTACATATCAGTAGTTACTATATACTTTTACAAATTACTTTATTCCTCCCATCTATCACTAAGTAGTACTATTACTTTGAAGTTTGTTTCTGCTATGTTATGTTTGTTTGTCAACAAACTGTGATATCCATTTCTGTCTTAAGTGTTGTCTTGTATTGTTACATGCAGAGCCAGGCTGATATAGGATTTTTAAGACTTATTCTATTTGGTCATTTAAAAAATTGTTTACCCGGATCAGCAGTTCCCAACACATGAGTTTCCAACAGGGAAGTTGCAGAGTGCCATCTGGTGGACAAACATTACAACATCAATATTCACACACAGTTGAAGGATGTTTCTCCTGTCTCCTTTTAGTTTATTTTTCATTTTTCAGTTGTTATAAATGCCAAACAGCTAATAATGGTCAATAATAAGGCCCTGAGGTCTACTTACATGTTACGCCCAAGTTACAAGAGAAAAACTATTTTAGCCTTACTATATGCATGTACAAGGATGGGCTGAAAATCACCATCT
The DNA here is from genome assembly GCF_057381845.1 of Rhamphochromis longiceps. Classification (NCBI taxonomy): domain Eukaryota; kingdom Metazoa; phylum Chordata; class Actinopteri; order Cichliformes; family Cichlidae; genus Rhamphochromis; species Rhamphochromis longiceps. Next base: position 31,783,741 of record NC_140570.1, read on the forward strand.
CTTATATCCTGAATCACTGATGACATTTTATTTTGATATTTTTATCTTTTTTAAATATGAAAATAATCTAGCAATATTAGTTTTGTACTAAGTAGGTGTGCCAAGATCCTGACATATATACTGATCAGTATCTACCTAATAATGTTTAGGTCCTCCGTGTGCCTTTCCCATCAAGCACGACAATGACACCTCTGAGGTTCCTTGTTAAAAGTGGTAGCTGTGGATGTTATGAGCTGTGTCTGTGGCCTCTCAGCGTAAGATTGCACATCAAAGTTTAGGTCTCTTTGTTTTGTTCCTTGAGGTGGCCCTCAGCATTTTCTGCTAGAGGAGCTGGCTGCTGCTTAGGACCATTGTTCCCTTGGGGCTGGGGGCCTAGGGTTGGTTTACGACAACATTTATGTGGATTGTACATGCCACAGTAACATACACAACTGGAAGCTCAATGGTAGTAAAAGTCATTAGAAAAGTCAATTAGTAATTAGTAATTAGTAATTAGCTAAGGAAAATAGTATAAATCAATTTAATAGTTCCAAACACTAAAAATGACTTTCATCCCACTAACAAAAAAAACAGAAAATCAAAAACCAGAAAATGAAAGAAATGAATAAGTGGTCACCTCAACTAACAACATACTGGAGATACTGACAAATCCACAAAGCCAACTTGCACAGCAAATATTGAAAATAAAGCATCACACAACAGTGGCAACAGTTTCAACATTCCTACTTTCACACTGTTAAGAACCAACCGGCGTAGAAGGCTGGAGAGGCTCTCAGGGCGTAGAAACTGCAGCTCCAGAAATGGCACTATAATCAATAGCTTCCCAGGCCACTTGTTAAAAACGCCATTTCCATCTCCAAGTCGCTGAGAGGGCCCTTTACCAGGAAAGAGCCACATATCATTCTCTCCAGACAACTGGTGGAATGAAAAATAGGAGACTACTGTCACTGACCAATATTGATTATGAGTGAAAATGTGATCATTTTGTATTAACTTGCCTCTAGGAGCCCTGTTCTGTCAGGTTTGTGGGTGAAAATTAATGCTTTCATATCATGCTAACAAAAATATGGGCCATTGCTCATTTTCGCCTCCAGACAAGGAACTATGTGTAAATCATAAAAATTAAACAGTTTCCCCAAGAGAACATGCTGATATGAATTAGATTAAAGTCATTATTAAACACATTTCTTTCTACTTTAAAGATATTTATTATTGCCCCTGACACCACTTTAATGAAGCTCAAGACTTGGCATTTAAAATATCAATTTCTGATGATTAGAGTTGTCACTGTTAAAAAGAGGAAATGTGGAAAAGGAAGAGGCTTTTCTATCCAATTGAAATGTCTTGCTCTGTATGGCGTAGATCACCATAATGGTGCCATGTGAAATACTTGAGATCCTGCAATCAAGAGAATTACAGGCAAGTTCTAGTACACACACTTCAATGTTAATGTTTGATGCTGCTTTAAATAATTTGCCTCACATCTAACTTTGCATTTGTGCAGTTTAACAGTGCATATCGATCAAATTGGTGCAGCCGCTTGTTTAGTTCAATTATTTTATGCTGATATACAAGCTGTCAGTCAAACTTTGGTCAGAGTTTAACCAACTGAAAACTGAGGTCAGATTGCACTCAAAGCACCCCGTGTCAGATACTATCTGTGCAATTTTAGCACAAATTTAGTACACATTCAAAAAGCTACTACACACACACACACACACACACACACACACACACACACACACACACACACACACACACACACACACACACACACACACACACACACACACATAATATATATATAAAATATATTATATTAGTTTATCTATATTATAGAAATAATCAAGCAAGAAAGTAAAAATGATTTTACCCTATATAATTAAATGAGCAAACTGTACATGAGTCAGTTTTAACTAATAGTGTCCATAATCTGCTTCCTTGTGGACCACAATCAACATAAAAGAAGCCATAAAGAGCTTTATGACCAACTAACAGTCACCAAAATGTGATTTTCCCATGTGGGACGTAATGCAGGATGGCAATCCCAATAATGGTCTAATAAAGTAGTTTAACACTTCAAGTTTACCATGAACGCAAACAGGACCACAACTAAAAGGTAGCAATGAGTTACTTCTTATAACTGACAAAAGTGGCCAAATGGGTAAAAACGTGACCATGTTATATAGTCCACAATACACAGACAATTAATTGGGCAAATATTTGTATTCTGTTCACACTCCCACCCACACATTTTACTCTGGTGTACTCATATTAAAGAGACTTCTATTGTTTCTGTATTTTCTTTCTGAAGCACAGCATATGTAAATTATCCTCCACTGAAGGAAAGCAAATGAAAAGAAAGACTAAATATAACTGTGTCAGCATGACAGCAGAATAAAGGCAGTCCCAAAGTCATTTTAGATGCAGCGTGACTGGCCCTTTCTCAGCCCCTTCCTTAGCAGGGTGATGGGGGTTCATAATTACAACATAGCCTAAAGACAAATGCACAAACCCGTAGCTCTCAGTTCTTATTGAGATGGCAAAAAGTCATAAATATGGCCCTATAGGAAAAAAGCTCATGTTGTTTTATTAGTTTGTGTTTTTTTTCCACATCCTACTGAAAATTCAATAAATCCGTGCCAATTCTCTCACGCTGTCACATTCAAACTGCTTCGTGAAGCTTATCCTTGCAGGCATTTTGTCCCAATTTCAGACTAGTCAAGCGATGGCCACAGCAGTGATATTACACTCTGTGTCACACATCTCAGACCTTATCAGGCCTCATAAGCACTTATATTCAAAAAGCAATGCATTAAACATAGGGAAAAAAACAAGAAGTAATATCTTTTGTTTGTTTCAGAACACAATCCTTATTAAAAAAAATGTAATATATGGTCCTTCTTGCAGACAGATATGGTGTATACCATATCAGCAGAAGCAAAGGCAATAATTAAAATAAAAGCGGATGTTAACATTTTTCTTCATTTTTCTTATTAAACATCCCCTTTGGAAAAGAAGTATGCATATTCACTGAATCCAGATGATGGAAAATACTGCAGATAATAAAGCTTGGAAGAAGAAAGGGCATATGAAGGACTTTAATAATTTGAGAGTTCAATCATTCTTCTTTAGGCTGTGATGACTGGCAGAAATTGTGTTGAAGCGTGTGTAGGTGGAGGTAACTGCAATGACAATAGTCAGGTATACTCTATCAACTGCACAGTTGCAAGCTCTCTCAGGCTGCTGGGGAGCTGCTGCAGTTGTCAGGGTACTGCTCCATATGCACTGGATTACCCAGAGAACCCAGTAACAGCAAAGAGATGTCACACAACACAGCACTGTCAATTTCCGAGGACAGGTGGGAATCTCTCTCCCCAATCTTTAGTGCTAAAACAGGTGTGCTTCAGAAAAGTAGTATATTTAGAGTAGCCTGTGGGGAAATACCCAGTGTCTTTTTATATGGATATGTTCAGCGGAGAGATACAAGCCATAATACAGTCAAAAAATACCTTGGAACAAGGATGTAATATACAAGCTGGACTTCTTTGTGTCAAACAGCAAAGTCCACAAACATGCACATGCACTGCATTAGCAGAGCATACTGGACAAGAGATACGGATCTCATCTTTCAACACTTCTCTACTTGTAAATTATATAGTTGCACAGGACTGTCCCTTTATTGGTTTTTTGTTTTATTTACTTATTTATTTATTCATATGAAGACGTGGAAAAATATAGAAAGTTCATCTACTCAGGTGTCATTTTTTGTCAACTCACAAAGCATATGGCAAACCAGGTGGCTAATACACCAATCACCTCTGAAAGTCAGTAAAAGAAACTGCAACACTGAGGTGAATTACTGATTTTGGATCCGTCTACGAAAATTATGTTTTATTGCTGTCTGGGTAAGTAACAAGGACTTTTAAAAGAATTGTTTTTCTTGTATATTTTATGTGTCAACTGCACTTCCAATAGTGTTAATAGTGACACTATTAACTATTAAGTTAAAAGTTAACAAAAATATGGCATCAAGGAAATGCTGTGACAAGATCACCTATGAAAAGGTGGATGTAATGGTCTATAATCAGAAGAATCAAGTAAAGATAACTTGTGGACAGACCGATGACTAAGTATCTTTTTTTTAATCTTTTTTTTTCTATAAACTTGTGCTACAATCAGCTGATTTTAGTTCATGTGGAAGGAGGAGAAAAACTGTATCCAAATTTCAATTAAGGAAATATGAACATAAGTGGTATTTTTATTGTACGTAAGAACAAGAACATGATGGGAAACCGTGCCTAGAAACAACTAGAAACAACTGGGTCTACTAATAAGACATCAACTCTTTGTAATAATATGCAAAGACAATTTGCTAACACAAAGCTTGTAACAAAGAACATCAACCCAGAATGATGTTAAACATGAGTACATACTGACCTCTGACAAGCAGCCAAAGCTTGAGGCTACGTCCACACGGGCATTTTTGAAAACTGAGATTTTCCGTTTTCGTTTTTTCTTTTTAATCCTGTCCAAACGTAAACGCAAAAATGAAGGAAAGCGCTGCTAGGAACATGCCAAAGCAACAGGTGGCAATATATTCCTAACCGTGTAGAAATGTTGGCCAATCAGAAGTCTAGAAACCTGGATGGGAAAGAGTAAACAAAGATGGCGCATAGAAGCAGAACTGAGTCCTATGTGTGGAGGGACAGAAACTGTGTTGTATATGTAAGCATGTAAACACTGCAGAGAGTAAAGTTAACAGTATTTTGTCTAAGTCCACCATTGTAGAAATCCATTTCACTGAAATAATAACGTGGCGCACAGTGCGACGTCAAAAAAAGGCGCACACCTTTGACGCTGCGTTTTCTCCGTATTCCTCGTCCACTAAATGCAAAAACTGAGTTTTGAAAAATCTCCACCCTGGCAGGAGTTTTTAAAAATCTCGGTTTTCAGTGACCGAAAACGCCGTTTACGTGTGGACGAAAGGTGCAAACGTATAGAAAATCTGCCTTTTCAAAAATACCCGGGTACATGTGGACGTAGCCTGAATGTCAAAGTGTAACAAAACCAGTGATGAGTCGTCAGACTTGTAGAAATGTACCATCATTTCTACCTGTACCTGTTCCTACTGTGGAGTCGCTGGGGCAATCACTGTTAATAGATCTCTGGACTTGTTTTAACCTTTGAGTTAAAAGTAAACAACTTGTGTACAATGTTAGTTTGTCATGTTATAAACTATGAGTCCCATCCATTCGCTTCCGCTTATCCTTTTCAGGGTCGCGGGGGGCGCTGGAGCCTATCCCAGCTGTCATAGGGCGAGAGGCGGGGTACACCCTGGACAGGTCGCCAGTCTGTTATAAACTATGAGTTTATAACAAAAAAATATTGATATAAACACTGACTATAACCCCTAAATGGTTAATCATTTTTTGTTAAAACAAGTGAATTAAAGCTGAAAGTCTGTACATCAATCAGATCTTAGTTGCTTAATTTCAAATCCGCTGTGATTGAAAAATGGACTGGTTCTTACTGTACGTAGCACTTTTCTACTTAAGCACTCAAAACGCGGTCTCACTCACCCATTCACACAGATTCATACAAGCAACTTTTTTTTCTCCGTCCATGTGCTACCTAGCTAACATTCACACTCTGAACAATTCAGGACCAACTTGGGGTTCAGTGTCTTCTCCAAGGATACTTTGCCATGTAGACTAAAGCAGTCAAAGTTCGAACCATTAACCTTCCGATTAGTAGATGACGACCTCTACCACCACTTTGGTGGTGTCAGAGATACAACTACAGAAAACTGTGTCACTCTCAAAATACTTCTGGACCTGACTGTATGTGCCAGAATATCATCAGAACTAACAAACAACACAAACATTGTGTGACTCGCATGGAGTCACACAAACCACCTGCAACTCAACACCTCAAAGACTAAGGAACTGGTTGTGGACTTCGGGAGGTCCAGAGAAGGTCCACTGCCGGTTCAGATAGAGGGGGAGGAGGTGGAGGTGGTCAACAAGTACAAGTACCTCGGGCTGTGCGTGGACAATAAACTGGACTGGTCATGCAACACAGAGCACCTGTATAAAAAAGCCCAAAGCCGACTGTACTTCCTCAGGAGGCTGAGGTCTTTTAACATCTGCAGGAAGCTCCTGAGGATGTTTTACCAGTCGGTGGTTGCTGGAGTACTTTTCTATGCTGTGGTGTGCTGGGGGAGCAGCACAGCAAAGAGGGACTCATCCAGGCTGGAGAAACTGATCAGGAAGGCTAGCTCTGTGGTCGGCATGAAGCTGGACACTCTGGTGACAGTGGCAGAGAAAAGGACATTAAAGAAACTGCTGGACATTATGAACAATGCTGGGCATCCTCTGCACACGGCCATAAACAATCAGAAGAGTCTGTTCAGTGACAGGTTGCTTCTCCCCAAGACAAGAACTAACAGACTTAAAAACTCCTTTGTCCCACACGCCATCAGACTGTTTAACTCCTCTCTGGAGGGGAGAGGGAGGGGAAACAGGAGGACAAAGGAGGGGGGAACAACTAAGCTGTAGTGCCTCTTCACCTCACTGTACAATACCTTGTGCAATACTTTTTGTAAATAGTCAACAGTGCAATAGACTCAATACTTGAAATGTGCAATTCACTTGTATTTTTATTTTTTATTCCTATTTATTCTATTTATCCCCTTTGTATATTTTATTTATATTTGTCTCTGTATTTATATATGTGTGTGTGTGTGTGTGTGTGTGTGTGTGTGTGTGTGTGTGTGTGTGTGTGTGTGTGTGTGTGTGTGTGTGTGTGTGTGTGTGTGTGTATAACAATTCTGTAACTGTAACTTCGGTCGTTGCTGTGCTTTTTTGGAAGTCGAATTTCCCAGAGGAACCCACCCGAGGGATTAATAAAGTTCTATCCTATCCTATCCTATCCTATTTCTAGTTTTGTCTGGCTCTTATTTGACTGAGAGCGAGACAGTGTTGTCATTTACACACTTGCCAGGCAGGGTAAAAAATGTAGATTTCAGTGGCAGCAAACTAAAGCTTTGTCCTCTTGGCCCAAAGTGAGAGTATTGGAGCTCCAAGTATCAATAGCTACCTCAATCCTTGATAGAGATGGGTGTTACCAATGAGTTATACCAGGTGGCTAATACACTGTCCGATATAGTGAAATGTGTAGGAAATATTAGTAAATGCACACTGTCACACTACATGACTATGCTAGCAAGTTCATAAAGCATGAATAAAAATGATGTAAAAAAATGTGATTGTTTATATGAAAAGTCTTGGCTTTGAACACAAGTGCTAATTCTACAATGACAACACTATCAGCAACTCACCAGAATCTCATGAGCCCATCACAATCTGTGAGAATGAGTTCTGGCCAAGAATATCAGACTTTTGTCCCCAGTACTTTTTCCCCCTTTTTTTCATTTGGCTTGGCATGCCATGAAGTAAAGTCTAATTAAACAATCAGGCCCATGCAGTCCCATTCCCCTTCTGTCCTATTGACTTTGTCACAGCACTCATCCTCTCCCCAGTATAAAGTCCCATGTCTAATGCCAGTCAGAGAGAAGGGCTGTTGTCACACACTGTTTGTGCCCCTATCTCTCCTCGTCTCTGTGAGCACAGAGTCAGCATCAAAGCAGCAGCCGCACTGAGCTCTGACAGAGCAAACCAAAGCTTTAGTGTTGAGTTTAAGCTAAAGCGCTGAGCGCAAATGTGACTGAAGTTGCACTGCGGACTTGCCACTCCAAAAGTGTATTGAAATAACTTTCTCTCGATGTGTGGATGCATGAAATTAAGCATTTGGCACAGCACTTACTCATAACAGGATGCAGGAATAAACAGGACCTTGCATACTATTTCATATTCAATACAATGTCATCCACAGTAAATAGACGATATGAAGTTGATGCAAAACTAATCCACAAACATATTATTTAAATCAACGTTAAAAGAAATTTGGAACAGAAATACGTGTTTTATTAACTGAACTTGAATGAAGCTACCTCATACTACAGTGGGGCAAAAAAGTATTTAGTCAGCTACCGATTGTGCAAGTTCCCCCACCTAAAATGATGACAGAGGTCAGTAATTTGTACCAGAGGTACACTTCAACTGTGAGAGACAGAATGTGAAAAAAAAATCCATGAATCCACATGGTAGGATTTGTAAAGAATTTATTCGTAAATCAGGGTGGAAAATAAGTATTTGGTCAATAACAAAAATACAACTCAATACTTTGTAACATAACCTTTGTTGGCAATAACAGAGGTCAAACGTTTACTATAGGTCTTTACCAGGTTTGCACACACAGTAGCTGGTATTTTGGCCCATTCCTCCATGCAGATCTTCTCGAGAGCAGTGATGTTTTGGGGCTGTCGCCGAGCAACACGGACTTTCAACTCCCGCCACAGATTTTCTATGGGGTTGAGGTCTGGAGACTGGCTAGGCCACTCCAGGACTTTCAAATGCTTCTTACGGAGCCACTCCTTTGTTGCCCGGGCGGTGTGTTTTGGATCATTGTCATGTTGGAAGACCCAGCTTCGTTTCATCTTCAAAGTTCTCACTGATGGAAGGAGGTTTTGGCTCAAACTCTCACGATACATGGCCCCATTCATTCTGTCCTTAACACGGATCAGTCGTCCTGTCCCCTTGGCAGAAAAACAGCCCCATAGCATGATGTTTCCACCCCCATGCTTCACAGTAGGTATGGTGTTCTTGGGATGCAACTCAGTATTCTTCTTCCTCCAAACACGACGAGTTGAGTTTATGCCAAAAAGTTCTACTTTGGTTTCATCTGACCACATGACATTCTCCCAATCCTCTGCTGTATCATCCATGTGCTCTCTGGCAAACTTCAGACGGGCCTGGACATGCACTGGCTTCAGCAGCGGAACACGTCTGGCACTGCGGGATTTGATTCCCTGCCGTTGTAGTGTGTTACTGATGGTGACCTTTGTTACTTTGGTCCCAGCTCTCTGCAGGTCATTCACCAGGTCCCCCCGTGTGGTTCTGGGATCTTTGCTCACCGTTCTCATGATCATTTTGACCCCACGGGATGAGATCTTGCGTGGAGCCCCAGATCGAGGGAGATTATCAGTGGTCTTGTATGTCTTCCATTTTCTGATGATTGCTCCCACAGTTGATTTTTTCACACCAAGCTGCTTGCCTATTGTAGATTCACTCTTCCCAGTCTGGTGCAGGTCTACAATACTTTTCCTGGTGTCCTTCGAAAGCTCTTTGGTCTTGGCCATGGCGGAGTTTGGAGTCTGACTGTTTGAGGCTGTGGACAGGTGTCTTTTATACAGATGATGAGTTCAAACAGGTGCCATTCATACAGGTAACGAGTGGGGGACAGAAACGCGTCTTACAGAAGACGTTACAGGACTGTGAGAGCCAGAGATTTTCCTTGTTTGAGGTGACCAAATACTTATTTTCCACCCTAATTTACGAATAAATTCTTTACAAATCCTACCATGTGGATTCATGGATTTATTTTTCACATTCTGTCTCTCACAGTTGAAGTGTACCTCTGGTGCAAATTACTGACCTCTGTCATCATTTTAAGTGGGGGAACTTGCACAATCGGTAGCTGACTAAATACTTTTTTGCCCCACTGTAACATACTGTACAAGGCATAATTTCAGCTGGATCTACTGTATAATGCAATATACTCCATTGGCACACAGAGAGTCGTCAACACTGTCTGTGTCAACAGCCTTCAAACCATGAAGGCTTAGTGTAGCAATGTTTTTACTAAAGAGTGTTTCTCTTTAAATACAGAACGTAAGAGTGAAAGTAAACTGCATAAAAATGTTGATGATATTGAAACTCAGACATCCTCTTCAGAAAGCCTTAATGTTTGGCATGATTGTAGCTAAAATACTTATTCTTAGAGCCTGGAAATCACCATCTCCTCCATTGTTCAGGGTTTGGCTACGTGAGATGATTGCTTGTTTGTATATTGAAGAGGTTCGTTATCGTTTGGCTGACACCCATTTTAAGTTTGTCGGAATCTGGGGCCCTTTTCTCAATCATATTAATGTGAATTCAACATAAACTTTAACCCATTTGACTGCACTTTGTGTTTGTGTGAAACTGCACTTCTGTCGGGCCCTGATTCCTTCCTGGACTTGTTTCCCACATTTTTTGGTCTTGGTGAACTCTCTGTTGCCCTGTCTAAACTCACACAGAAGATCATCTTCTTTGTACAATGGTGTTTCTTTTGAACTTTTGAATTGTACTGGCTAACCGGTGTATTTTTTTTTTTTTTTTTTTTTATTCATTTATTTATTTATTTATTTTTTATTTATATAATTTTTTTTCCTTTTCTTTCCTGTTTTCCTGTTGGGTTTTTTTTGTTGCGTGTTTGGTTTCTGGTTTTTCTTTTCTTTTTTTTCTGTGCTTAAATGTTATTGTTTTTGAATCTTATGTCCTTTGTCTGGTGTGACGTTATGTAACTTTGAACTTAAAATCTTATAAATAAACATTTAAAAAAAATGTTGATGATGTTTTAAAATCCTTCCAATGTGTACACTAAGGGTGTGCTGAGTATCTGTCAGGAAGCTTTAAAGATGCAGGTTTTATTACATCTGAAGGTGACTAAGTCCCCAGGAACTTATACTAGTCAGTAATGTAAACAGTCATGTCATTTATTCCTCCTGGGAAATCATCAGGTGACTTCACAATGATCTGGTTTTGTCGACTTGGAAAGCTGCGAGAGGAGCCACCACAGAGACTGATCATGTTGTCAAGTTGAAAGAACATTTACTGCTAACAAGTCACCTGACCCAAGTAAACAGTTCTGCCTTTATCTAAGATCTGAAAAGTGGTGCCTTTTATCCATTTAACATTAGGAAGAGATTGCAACTTTGTGGTGTATCTAGTCTGGTAACAGTCAAGGAAAATAGGCACTTAGTTTGCACATGCTGTTTCATCTCTGTCACAAACGCTCAGATTTATTGGCACATAAAAATAAACATATTTAGTTTGCTACACTCAGCAGTAACTGTGGTAAGAAACTGCTTTTGGATAGTTAATTTAACAATAACAAAGTACAAGTACAGACCAATAACCACAACAAAATAAACATTTATTTTAGGTTGAGCTTTGCAGAAATTGCCATGTTTGTCTGACAAGAAAAGTCAAACTGTGAACAAGAATTTACCTTCTTTGATCTGGATAACCATCTATTATATTTTATCTTTCTATTTTTTTTAATCAAAACAATCAAAAACTGTTGGTATCTTTACTCAGTCTTGGGTAATGTGAGGGATCAAAATGAACTTAAAAGGACGAGGATAAGCCTCATATTCTTTTCAAAACAATGAAATGTCACACAACAGTGTGCACAGCCTCTAAATAAACAGCTAAAGGTAGGAGCATGTGCTCAAATTATACAACCAAAGAGACTAAGAAGGTAAAAGAAACTCTCGAACACACATGTGCATCTTATTAGGTGGGCCATGCAATTATGCCATGCATGATTTCAAATCTTTGCACAGTCTCACAATTTTATAATTGCAATCATGCCAGCGCAGTAATCCGTGTGTCGCTTGAGTTGTTTATGTAAGAGCATTCATGATTACTAAATTTCCTTGTCAGCTGTCAGGGATTCTAGTACAGCATGCAGCGGTTGCAGACCACACCCTTTCTCTCTCAGCGGTGGCAATGAGTATGCACACGTGCCAGCCCTGGGCATCAGCAGAGAGATGGGGTAGAGGGCGGAGAACACTCAGTCGTACTACTCAGGATGGATGTTTCCCATCATGCAGCTCAATCAGCCGCCCAATGATTCATTTCACAGACACTTGGGTAATTATAGGAGTCTGCTCTTCACCTCTGGGGATGAAACTGCGTGAGTGAAGCCAGGGTGGGAAATAGGGATGGGTGGTATTGGTGTAGGAAGTCAACGCAGAGAGAGAAGTGAGTGAAAAACAAAGAGACATGAATGACGAAGGTGAAGATGGAGTAGGAGATGTAGTGAAATTCATTTGACAACTGGTGTCAGTGGTCTTGTTTAGTGACTCCACAATGAAGCAAAATAAGCATTGCTGTCTGAGCACTGCAAACCACCAAGCACTAATGTGACAAAACAATAAAAATTATCACGGAAAATATACAGCATGTGACCTTTTTGGGTGGAGAGAAAAACAAAGGCTACAGAAGGGCTACATGGGATGGCATGAATAAAACTGCTCGACGAAGGACTGAAAGAGAGCTTGCAAGAAACAAATACGATGGCAAGTGTGCAAGCTCCCCCTATTGGTGACACTGAAATTTTACACCACACTGCATATTAGTACAAGTCACAGATGGACATAACATTTCAGGCTCAAATGAAGCTATGCAATGTGCTTAGTATATAAGAAAAGTTGTTGAATCAGCAACTAAACAAAAAGAGCAATGTGGAAAAAAAAATTCCAAGACTTTTGTAAAGTCAATAGTCTTTAGTGCGCTCAGTGGAGTGTACTGACTATTGATCTGGATGACAATAATTGCATGAAAAGAGGTACGGGGAGATCAGTGGAAAAAATATACTCGTGGGAGCTGTTTCAATTATTGAGCAGTGCAAATGATGTAAAGGGAGTCCATTCATTCTTCTGCGTTTGTTTCCAAATGAAATATATTCATAGTCGATGTGTGTTTAAGCGTGTCAGATTGAGCTGGCTGGCTAATTCTGCTCTGTGGACTGTTTGTAGCTGTTAATAGCCAAGAATTTCAAGTCTGCATGAATCATGTGCAGACATTATAGTTGCAAAGGCCAGTGTATGTAGGAGTCTACATCCAAACTAACATTCAATAACATCAGCAGCCAGAACACACATCTTCAGCAAGACACTAAAACGCAGTATTGCTGTAGACACCAAAAAAAAGGAGTAACACAGAATTGTGCAACCCCAAAGATATGGATTCAGCGGTGATTTTAAATAGACAACAGTAGCTAATTTAGATGTCAAAATGTAAACAATTTTGTTCTAAATGGTTATATAAAATGTCACTGCTAAGAATATTTCATTGACTATGCAACCCATGTTGCTCAAAATAGTCCAGTGGCAGTTACTATTGATTTTTAAGACCACACCATTATTTATCTCTAAATAATTACATTTTAAAATCCTGATGTTCACATTAAGTATAGTATGCCATGTAAAATAACAACTAGGTTTCTCTACCTGGCTTTGCTATGGTTCTATTGGTAAACCTCCAAATGACACACTTCATATCATCCTCAAGCATTTTCTATCCATGTTGTGACTGTTTTTTTTCCCTATGTCCCTGAGTGCTATGTTCAGAAATGTGACGCTTTGTTAGAAATTCCAAGGCTGTGGAGAGCAGGTGCAGGGCCATTGTGACAAGCACAATTTATCGGCTGCTCCCAAGCAAGGGAACACATTCAATAATGTGCTGGGAAGATTAATCCATCCCCCACACTGGGCTGGGCTCACGGGGTGCCGCGACTGAGGTAATTTACACATGCAGGTAACCCAACTCAGCAGTTAAGGCCTTCAGAGTTAAAATGTCTGTATATTAGTATTTCCAATCCATTTAATTACAATTTCTAGTGTGACACTGTCATGAATTAAATCTACAAGATGCCATACATCCCGTACCTTTTAATGTTTTGCAAAATTTTAAAATACAATTTGTTGCAGCACATTTAACAAATTACTCATCAAATACTTTGCATATTATCCCCCAGCATTTATATGATGTACACTGATTTGACAGACGATTAAAACTACTTGAATAATACGACCATTTCATTATCATGTGGCAATGTTCTGAAACCTTGAAGCCTGGCACTGACGTTGGTATTACCTCGGCACATGCCACCTAAATGGTACTCCCTAATAATCAAGATCTCTCCCAGGAGGACAATGATAAAACCCAAGCAGGGGGTGGGTGAGCGGGCGCCTCCTGTGTAGTGTTCCAGCTAGGCATGTCCTACCTGGAGGAGGCCCCTGCATAGACCCAACACTAAGAAACTAGTCCAAAGGAACATCCCTAATCCTTACTTATGCAAAAAGAAAAATGCCATTTATAAATAATCTTGTTTTTACTATCACAACTTGTCAAAGTTGCAGAGTGCCCTGTGGTGCACAAACTATTCAACATCAACAAAGGACATGTCAACGGTCTAAGATATTTTACTTGCCATCCAGACTTCCTGCACTCAATTTTGACTGGGCATCCACGTAATACACTGCAACAAACCAAACCTTCGAGGCTCCATCCCACAACCCAAATGACCTAAAGGATGCCATGCCAACCTCCTAGACCCACACTATGTCCATGTCCTGTCAACTAAGGGATACAATATGGTGCAAGTGCTTTAAAAACTGTATTTAAACTGTGTTTGATAGATGGCTTTACAATTATGTATATCAATTACAAAGGTGGAGATGTTTTACCAAACTGGTACTTTCTTTACAGTTTAATAACAAACTGTTTAAGAATATAATATTGCATAATTCTGGGGGTAAAAACAGGTGTCCAATAAAATACTGGAAACTACAGTTCCCACATGTGGCAAAAACCACATCTTTCAAATTCCAATTAAAATTTCCAAGTTGTATGGTCTTGGCAGACATCTTTACAAGTGACTATAGTACCAGCATAGTAGTAGCAACCATAAGGATAGTAGGAAGATTCACCAACCATGTAGTTTTATCTACAACTACATGAAAACTGCTCAAACATATCATACGTCTGGGAGTAAACAACAGGTGTTTTTCATTCTGAAAGCAACAGAATACATTTTCCATGAAAGCATAGACTCTAGAAGGGTGGATCATTGACAAGCAGAAAGAGCAGCAGGCAGTTAGAAAGACATGATGTACAGCCCTGCATAATCAGCTCTCAGCTCCATTAATCTGGGGCAGGCTGCAAGACTTGATGAGACTGTGATGCATATGGAGAAAGGTCCCTCCCTCAGATGTCATTTTGAAGAACAGTGTCAATGCTAGCACCAAAGCAGGTGCCCAGTCATGCAGCCACACCCCCCGCCACAACACCATCATGCTCAGAGGACAAACATTTAAACACTCAGAGGACATCTGGAGTCTTCCCACTTGGCAACAGAGCTAAATTTATAAGAGCAGCACACAAATAAATCCTCATGCACAGTCAGAGTCACAAAAGCACAAGTACTGAGTATGATTTCAAAAACCGAAAGATCTCCATAATTGGTGTCTCAAGAGTATGCAATAACATACCTAATTCCTGAGCCCACAGGTACGACTGCTGCAGGATCACAATGGGTCAATGAAAGCCGGGCTCTCTCAGGGGAAAAGGTGCATTAAACAAGAGAACACAATGCAGGGGTCATTGTGCAAGATGACAAGGTTCACTAGACCTTTTATGCTGCAGCTTCAATGCTTCCCTCAAGGCAGGTAAAGCTACAGAAACCTGTTCCATTATAGCTGTAGGTATTTATTTTTGTTGCACACTTTTCATCTTGTTTTTCTCAAGAGGGTTATGGGCTTGACCTTTATGTGGATGCCATTACAGTAGAATTATAAACCATAACTTTAGTGTTTATACAAGAAATATTAAATGTAAAACATGAACAAATATTTGGTCAATGTTATTTAAGTAATTATCAAATGCAGAAAAGAATCAAATGAAATAGAAATGATAACACCCATCCACAAGTTGATTTATTTTATTATATACTACTTCTTTTAAGGTAGACAGCAAAAAACAAATCTCGCTGGAATCTTTAGTCTACATGGATTAGAAATCTATGATAGGAGGCCTATATTAGATATGTTAAACTGACAAAAGCTGAAGCTGTAGAGTTAGAATTTGATCTGCAAGAATAACTCTGGCTCCAAAAATGCCATGTTGCACATTTCCCGTATGTGCAAATTCTGGTGGTGTCATCGAATCAGGTTCGTTTTATCCGCTTTTAGAAAGCTCACGAGCCACAAAAGGAATTACACAATCCCTCACACATGGTCTCTGGATCTCCTTTTACACCTAAACATCTGCAGTTCCATAACAACTTTAGGAGGTCCATCTTGACATTATTATGTGATACAATTCGATTTAAGAAAAGCTCACAAAGAGAGGACAGAAAATGACTAGAGTGTGATAGCAACACTGTCTCCAGGAGTGCCACAATAATTCGCTTTGTCTTGTTTTGCAGCTAATGTTTGTCTCTCCTCCCCTGAACGTCTCACTGCTAGTTTCCTATGATGCAGACGAACTAGTCGCTGAGGTTGATCTGGGCAGGAGTTTCTAGCTGAATGACAAAATGTAATTCAAATTCAAATGTCTTTTTTTATGCTGCGACTCTTCGAGAAAACAATTTAAAGGCTGCAACCTCATAACACAAAATTACTGTGTCACATTTATATCATTTATTCCTGAATAAACATTACTATCACAGCAATTTCAGTTGTAAAAGAGGTGTTGCTCGTGGGAAGCGTAAAGCCAGATTTAATGAGGCTTGCTCTGTGCAGGGAGTCACAGGCTGTGACTGTGACATAGTCCACTGAGACTTCACTCCCCCAGTTCTGTACTGGGCGGTATATGTGCCATGACTTTTATAGTCCGTAATATTTCATGACCCTATACATTGGTAAATCAGAGTGAAGCAGATGAAAAACACAGCGGCACCAGTCAGTCTCCTAAAATAAACACTGCTACAAAAACCCTTCCACCGTGATGTGTTTTGGCTCAGTGACATTAAGGTCATCAGAATAAGCAAGTGCAACCAGGCATCCTAAATGAACTCCCTAAATAGTGGTTTTCGTAAGATGGCTTTCTGAAGTCATTTGTGTTGTAATGGAGCCGCACCCTGCTGAGCTGTGGGCTTTTTCAATTGACTACAACACCAGTGTTTGGGCTAATGAATGTTAGATGACTCCACACTTTCATTAAAAAAATAAGACACACTGCAGACACAGAGGTCTAGAAAACAAAAGGAAGAAAATCACCCCACTCTCAACAGCACAGCATCTCTGTTAAACAAATTTGTTATTAATATCAAGCATTAAACTGTAAAAATCTCTCTATATTAAGAGGTTTGATTTACATTACCTTTCAAATGAAAACTAATATGAATACAGTAAAGTATCTCAGGAAAGGATTCAACTTCAAGGAATAAACACTATAGACTAAGTCACCTTATAGTACTTATCAAATAATTAAATCCCTGTCCTTTTGACACATCATTTCTACCTAAAATAGTTACTAATTTGAAACAAAGCAATAGTGCCACCTAGTGTTTTAATGAAAGTGGACACGTCTTCACAGGCGACGCCAATGACAGCATTCAAAGCAACAACATGTATTATTAGATGACAAAGAGTCTTAATATCAATATTATTCAATAAGTTTCTTTAAAAGCAGATAAGGGGGAATTAAATGGCTTTATTAACAATACAGAGAAATTTAGCACCACAGTCCTTTTTTAATATTATGTATTATGTGACACAATAAACTAGGTATGGAACCACTTTCATTTCCATTTCCACCTTACAACTTCCTGTTTTGGGACTTTGTAACTTAGGAAAGCCAAAAAAAGCTCCTGGGAAAATTACACTGCATAAGCACATTTAAAAGGTCACTGAAAGAAGAGCAGGCACTGCAGCAGGAAACTTGAACAAGATGACCAGAATCAAAAAGAAGCAGTGTGCACAGAAGCAGATGAGGGATCCTGGTTTGTTTGCTAACTAAGATACACGCTAACACAACTGGGATGCCTGCTTGTCAAACTCAGTATTTAAAATTGATGCTTCTTTACTAGCAGATCAAAACTTCCATGTGGATTTCTTGTGCTGCTGCACTTGTTTGGGTTAGCAGTAGCTGACGATACAGCTGACTGCTTTGACTGCTTTTATCACTAGTGTCTGCTAACATAGTTGAGAATACACTGGTATGCTGTAAAGTATATTAAAATAGCCATTTAGTGTGGAAATTGCATTTTTTTTTTCCCTTCTGATGTTTTTGATGTCCTCAACCAACAACCTAAAGTAAGAAATATAAATGGTACAGATTTTTCTGATTTAATTCCACTGAGGCACACGTAAGACTAGGTTTCCTGTTTCTTCGAGCAGTAAAATTACTGGCTTGTATTGAGATGAAATTTTGTGTTTATAACACAAGTAGCAGATTGGGTGTGCTGTGTGTGCCCCTCACTTCTGAAGCTTAGAGACCAGCAGAAATTAAAGTACCACAATCCTGTAATTATCACTTGAGCCTGCCCAGCAAATGCTGCATGCTCATGCTTAAAGACTACTTTTGACAGTTTTGTAATTCCCACTGTCATACTGATCTACCACAGAGTTGGATTTCTGTAAGTAGTGCCAAATGTACCAGGACTCTGCTTCACTTATTACAGGTGTTCTTTCAGAAAGGCTACAGGCCTGTTTTATTTCTGCACCACCATGCTCCCGCTTTGAATGTCTGCCATGCTCTCTCAAGGTTTTGAAGGTTGGCCCAGGCGTCTAGATCAAATAAATGCCTGCAGTGACAAATGGTACGACAGCCACAGCTGTATCTTGACTCTATCTGTACCCTCTGGTATGTTTACTTAATATAAGCAAGAAAGTAAGCTATGAAGAAATAACTAAACCACTGCAATTCTCTCCTGTAATAAAACATACAGTAAACAGGATAATTATATAAAAAGTTTCTTGCAATGATGTTTTAAGAATGTGTTTGCATATTACACGAAAGCTAAAGCAGCTACTGTTATATATGCTGATTGGTACCACAAATATATAGCACTGCAAATCAAAGAGTACTAACGGGAAGGGGTTGAAAAATGTGAGCAGTGCCAGTGCAGTGAAGCCTTTCGATGTCCCCTCTTGCAGCTTTGGGCACTTTTCATTGTGTAAATGTAAAACACTACACCTGACACAATCTGTTTAGCTGTCAAACTCTACTTTCCCACACTCAACTTAAATACATTAGCGTCTTCAGTGCCAGTCACAACGTTACTCATAGATTCTATAACCATTTATTCTTGGTAATGAAAATAATCAATCTGGAAGGTGGTTGGCAGGCTTCCACTGCTACTTATAAGGCAGAGTTGTCTTTTGGCACATTACAAGCATTTGAAGTGCCTCCAGTGCTGTTCCCGGGGTTGTCCAGTGTGTCTAAGAAATTACTTGCATATCATTTACACTGATTGTTTAATCAGAGATCGTGACTTGGCAGAATTACTATAACGGATGTATTAAAATTGCATGACAGTTTTATATGATGGCACAAGATGAGCATACAGTACACTTCCTATTTTAGGCTATTTGATGATGCAGTTAACCAGTGCAATTAAGAATGAGTGCACCAGTAACATGAGCTCATACCTCTGGGTGACGCTGATTTACATCAGCCAAAAGTATTACAGTGTGTTGACAAAAATGCTTATCTTACAAAACAGTGTTTACACTGGAAAATGCCAAAGTGGTCATTTTGAATCATATTGCATATTTCATCATTTTTCTTAAAAGAGGTTTATTCATCATATAGTAAATTTTGGAGTGTGTGGGATATTTAAAAAAAAATGAATAAATAAAACAAACAACAGGACTACTTACTGTATACTTGGAACTGCCAAAGGCATCATTCTGACCTCATAGTAATCAGCATAACCTTACCTAGTTGGCTAACTTATACATATTTTGTAATGAAGGCTGTCCTATCATCAGCAAGATCTAAAATAATAACAATAATAATAATACTGACCAAAGTCATGTGTAAGTTATAAGTTGCTTCAAAGATTTTACAAAAACACATAATAACATTCCAAAATACATAAAATGAATGAAAGAAAAATATAAATACAAACAAGTGAAAAAGAGGCTAGAGTAAAATTTTAAGAAAATATTATAAGAAATTACACAAAAATCAAATTGCACAGGCGTTTTTTGTTTTCTTTTTTTTAAATGGGGAACAGCTTTTATTGATTTAATGATAAAAGAAAGTTTGTTCCAAAGAAATGGTGAATACACAGTCCCCCCTTTGTAATTGATTCTCCACTCTGAGGGTGAATCAGTTATTGTTCTGAGAAATAAAGTGGAGCATGCACTGAAGTGAAGATTAAAGTGAAGATGCAAGGAGCAAAGGTAATAAAGGTGGATGAGTTTAAATGCCTGGGGTCAACAATTCACAGCAACAGAATGTACAAGCAGGTTTCAAGCAGGGTGAACTGAATTTCAGGAGTGATTTGTGGCTGAAGAATAGAGTTAAAAGGAAGGTTTACCAGATGGTAGCGAGATCTGCTATGATGTGTACAAAAAGACAGGAGGCTGAGCTGAAGTGGCAGAATTGAAGAAGCTAAAATCTTAACTCGGAGTGAACAAAAACTGGGCAGTATTAGAAATGACTACATCAGAGGCACAGCTGTGGAGACAAAGTTAAAGATGCAAGGCTGAGATGGCTTTTGCAATGAAAAGATAATTAACTGGGCAAAGGATATTGAAAATGTAGCTGCCAGGCAGGAGGAAAAGAGTAAGAACACAGAGAAAAGTCATGGATGTAGTGAAGGAAGACATGCAGAGCATTGGTGTGACAGAAGAGGATCCTGGGGATAGGGTGAGATGGAGGCAGATAATCTGCTGTAGCGACCCCTAAAGAGACGAGTTAGAAAAAGACGAAGTAGTGAATAGGAAGCCAAAGTAATTTTGCAAGGACTCAAGTGAAGTGTTGGTGAATAGCTTTGCTGCTGTGCTTTGTACTAACTTTAGAGCCACAACTATAAAGACAACTATAACCATGGAGAACTGGGCAGGTTGCAGAGAACTGCAGGAAAGGAGTGCAGTCCATGACCCATGTTGGTGGTTTTAGTGTCTAATGTTTATAGTCAAAAAATAGCAACTGGCAGTGCTACCCTTCAGCCTCCTAGTAGACACACTAATTCAAAATATGTCTCCTTGCTCCCGAGTTATCACATTCACAAAGTTTTCAGAAAACTTGACCTCTGACCTGTACCTTGAGCTCAAGGACACCGTGATTCGAACTTGTCCAAGATTTAACCTTTGGTATCAATTTGAAAAGCCCAGATGACTTTCTAACTGAGTTAGTGCATTCACAACATTTTCAGAAAATTTGACCTCTGACCTTGAGGTCAAGTTCATTGAGATTCAAACTCATCCAAGATTTTCATTAGCTGCACCTATTGCATCAATTTGATAATCCTATGTCGCCTTGTTCTCGAGTTATTACTTTCAAAATCTTAGGTGTCCACGCTGCCCACACGCCCGCCCGGCCAGTAGGCTGACTACCATACCCTATCAGCCTTTTATGACTGAGGGGTAAAAACTACTAGATTTAGTTATTTCAGTTTATTTATTTATTTATAATGTGATGTGTCATTACTTACATGTGAAGAGCATAGCAAACTGGCAGCACAGAGAACAAGCTAAATCTCCTGCCTGTGTCTCTGCAGCAGGCAGTTCACCTTGACAAGAATACCATATCCTCAACAGAAGGCATAGAAGCATGGGAAGCCAATAACCAGATGTCAACCACAAACACGTTTTGTTTTTTTTAGCTTTCAGCCAATTATAAAACTAACTTTCAGGGTTTAAGGTCAAAAGATCTGTGGGAAGCTTTCTTTGTCTGATAAGCAAGCATCTGATAAGCAAGTGTGGATTATAGCATTAAGTAAAAATGTTTCAGTATTACTGTGACAGACAAAGCAGTTTAAAGAAGAATAGTAACTGAACTGTGGCAAGTATTTAATATCTGCTTCTTAAGATGGATCAATTATTTTTTCTGGTGTGGAATGTCCTCATCTGTCCTCCCACACATTTTACCCTGGCACATGCCACAGCTGAGCTCCATTAATCAGAGCTAATTTTATAAAGACTGAATACCCCGCACTCGATTCTCATGCATTAACCTTGTTGCTGCCCCTTACCACCCCTGAAAGTTGGAACTAGTGTGCACTAGTGTCTGTTCTTCAGAATATGTGAGTGTGTATACGTGTGCGTGTATATTTTAAGCTTTTGTCACTTGTTAGTGTACCTATTCCTGCCATGCTATAAATAACACCAGTCACAGGGAGGGATGGAAGCCAGTGGAGTGCCTTGACAGCAGAGGGCATAGTGGCCTTGTCTCTCTAGGATATGGGGATTAAATTTGCTCTGCAGCTCACTATGGATCTCATATAGTGTGCTATTGCACATTATATAGATTATGTACAGATTTTAACATGCTGTATTACTTATCTATCAAAATATAAAACAACATTCAAACTGTTATTCTTACATACCTCATCATATAGCGTCACTGGTGCTTCCACCTAGGATATGATGTTGCAGAGTCTTTAAGTTTACTCTTATTGTGTTTTGGGACCAAAATGAATTTTTAAAAAATTCAAGTGAAAATGACCTTCCAACAATACAATGCAAAATAAAACACATCCACCTGGAACCAGAGAACAATTGATACTTTATAAATAACAAATTTGATATCAATTGAAGCAGAAAGTGTGAGAGAGGTGAGTTCTTCCCATGCTTCCCATGCTTCCCTATGCTTTTGATATATGCAAGTCGAAGGGCAGGAAAGGCCTCACTAGGGCCTTACTAAGAAATATAAATGATTGTATATGGAAACACCGATGTTCTTCTGATTACAGTGGTCCTGAACTATAAATAAAAGCTGGTCCTTTTCATGTTTCCTGCCTCATAGCACAGTGTAGTAGAAACAGAGTTTAATTTGGGGGGGTTTTCTTACCTTGACCATGGACACCCAGGAAGTGACCACAGAAAATGAGAGGAAGTTTGAAGTGGGAAAGCGCTACACACACTGTGAGAGCTCTGCATCCTGCAGTACTGAAGCTTCTTGTGACCATGGTACCTTCTGATACCTGGAAAAATATAACAATATTACAGCTGAAATTAACTTATGGTACAAAAATCAGTTCAGGACAAACAACAGCTGCAGGATGAAGGTGCCCATAATACACGGGTGCACAGTATTAATATAGGTTTATACTTGTACAATTGTTCTAAGTCAGATAAAATCTATCAGTTTACCTTTAATAAAATGTAGAGTTTGATGAATTAAGACATTCAGAAATATATACATAAAAATAATGTGAAATCTGAAACAAACAAAATGTGCTTTCGAAATGTAAGACCATCAGGAAATGATTAAACATTTCAATCCAGCAGTACCTCTAAGTTACTTGAAAAGACAACAGTAGTACAAGACAATAACAATAATAATCATAATTGATCATAGCAGACACTTCAAATGATAATCTGCAACTTACTTGGCTGTGTAAGATTTATTAATGTGTTAATAAATACATAATAAAGCTGAGGTTGGGCGGTATATAACCACTATTAAATACTTATTATTACTTGCTCTTAATTAAACGATGCATACTCATAACTGTGTTTATATCTGCAAAGACACATATTCTATCTTCACTAAGCAATGAAGTGAAGTAAAATGTGGGCAAAGCTCCATCTTCCCACTTTAATAACTCATGGACACTATCTGGCAAGGTATACTAAGTGCTATCATTCATTCTGACATTTAACAACGAGCTTTCAAAGGAAGAATAAAATCAATACCCTAACACTTTTATGCACTCATTTATTCAAATCTTGACACTGAAGAAAAAGATGATTTGGCTCCATTTCATAATTAGACAAAAAAAAAAAAAAAAGACTTGCAAATACTAAACAATATGAAGACAATCTTGATCACCATCCATTACAACACATCAGTCTGGTAGAGTATTGCTTAATCCAACATACAAAAACCACAATGGAGAACTGAACATTTAATGTAATTACAACTTGTAATAGTCAGAGTTGTGACTATTATAGGGTTATATATAATTGAAACCTAAACTCCTATACGTTGTAATAATACACATACACAACATATTTGACAAAAGAGAACTTACTCTCACCTAATTGCTAAGTTCTGCAAGGAGTCAGTTTTCAATGCTTCCTGAGAAAGTCAGCAAGAAAAATAAACACAAGTAAACCTGCAGATTTTTTTTTCTTTTTTTCTGAATTTCATATTCTGATGTTCACTAGTGTGTTTTCTGATGTTCACTAGTGTGTTTTCTGGGTTGGAAAAGTCTCATTTCCCTCACAGAAATCCAGAAAAAGAACGAGAACGTTCTTTTTGTCTTCTTGTGCCAGGATTAGAAAAGTTGCAACATATAGTACAGCTAAGGAAGAATTAGCTAGGATTCCCTATGAAATGAAATTTCTTTCCTCAAATATTTCCTAAGTGCTGTTAAATAGAGCAAGGATTTTTTTTAAACACAGCTTTTCCAAACATCCTAGTTTTATTTTGGATCCTTACATTGTTTTACTTTCCAAGCAAAAATAAAATTATTTCACAAAAAACAAGAACTACCAGGGTTAAAATTATTAAACCCACTGATGCTAACAGTCAGTTAGCATCAGCTAACTGATGCTGTTATCCAAAGTGTGATAACATGCTTTTGATAACAGCCTGCAGTGATTTATTTTTAAGTTTTCAACAAGTCTCACACACATCTCCTGAGCAATCCGCCCATTCTTCCTTGGGAAATCTCTCAAGCTCCTCCAGATTTGATGGTCTGCTGGCATGGAGCTTGGTCTTCAGTTCAACTTACAGATTTTCAATGGGCTTCAAGTCTTTATGGCCAAAGAGCTCTAGCTCTAGCTTCATCGTATCTGACCGAGGGATGCACTTGGTCAGACAATCTGGATGCAGATTCTCCATCCAGATTGTCCTTAGGATACTTCAGTCTAGCTTGCAGGTTTTTTCTTGTGCAGAAGTGGAATTTTTTCTTGCACTGCAACTTCGGAATCCATTCTTGTGTAGGGTTCTTTTGATTGTCTTCTTTTATACCACAATTCCCGACTTGCCTGAGCGATTCACTCATGTGCTGCCAGTTGTACTGGGGTCTTAAGACACATCTCTCACTAGTTTTCTTTCAAACAAGACTAGAGTCTTTGAAATGTTTGCTCTGGCAGGCATGTTCTGCACTGTGTGAATTTCTTGATGATATTTCTCACTATAGTTCTTGACACTTGAAAATGTCGTGATAGCTTTGTTTATCCATCTCTTACTTTGTGAGCATCAACTTTCTTTCCCTTAAGCCTAAACTGATTTCCTCTGTTTTTCGTTTTCTCAAGTGACAGCTCCAATCCATGCTTGAGATTTGCATCCTGTGTGTGAACTGGAAGATAACACTAAATTTCAACTTACTTAATAAATTTCAGCATTACAAAGTTTGTGGATAAATGTTCTTTCTTACATGTAAATGTAAGTAGAAAAAACTCATCAGTGGTTTTAAAAAGTCCTCCAAGACATTTTAAATATTGTCGCTGGCTTTCGTTCAATATATCTCCACATTAGAAAGAAGGCCTTATTGGTGCACTAAGATGCTTGATCAGTGTTTTCTTTATAGTTCCTCTGATCCCCACAATTACCAGAAAATGAGTGTGCTGCAAATTTTCAAATAGCTTTTATCACACCACTTACATTATGATATCTATGGCCCACTGATTATGGCATATAATTTCTAACATGGAAAAACGTAGTGACTCATAAACATATCACTATTTTGCTTAAGATTTGAGCAGAAATAGGAAAAATGAATAAATAATACAATAATATGATTTTAGTCCAGAATCGCATTTTTAAAGGAAATAAAATATTTCAAGGCTATAGTTAATTATACTGAGCACACAGTACTATAGCTTCGGTATACCAATGTTCCATAATAACCCTAACTTGTAAGAGTAAGATTAAATAACAGAATATTAACCAAAAGTGAAAAGACAGCTTTTTAGCTGAAGACCCAAAATGAAAAGACAGCAGATATCCTTGAAGACAGTTATGTGGAGACTTAGCTTAAAAAATAATGACAGTTGACAAATACCACACATGTTCCTTTGAACTTAAAACTAACTTTTTAAGTCTCTGAAAAGGAAAGCTTCAATCCAACTAAAAGTCTTCAGTGCTGCAAACAAGAAATGATTAAAAATGCCCACAAGTGCTGCAGTTAGTACTACTTTACACTCGTCCCCAAATACAATAGACACACAACCACATACACACACACTAACAAACACAGTACCTTCACAGTGTCTGCACCTCTGTGTAGCCTTTCAGTTGTATATCCCACAAATGAGTGAAGCTCACCGCCTGAATGACTTTCTTCCCTTCGCCTTATCTGTACACACTCAACTGCCACAGCTCTCTTTCCTTGCACCAGCCAAATAACCTCTGCAAACACAGAGGGAGAGAAACAGATGGGAAAAATGAAAAAAAGAGAAAAAGGAGATCAAAACCAGTGGATGGGAAAAAGAAGAAAAGAAAAAGCGAGACAGATTGCATTGATCATGTAGATTGTCAGGAGCTGCATTCATTGTAAACCAGCATGCACAAAGTAAAAGCTGCAGAGTTGCACTAATTTGATTTCAAATTCCCCAAGTGCTGGCGTTTCCTTTTCTATTCAACTTCTCTCCACATTTCAGCTTTTGAGCTTCAAATCACAAGCCTGGCTATGGTGCACTTAAATTACAATGATTGCAGAACCTTATTGAAGCTTGGACAGCGTACCCTATAACCTCTCTTTGTACAAAGTAATTGAAAACATATTAAAGTCACAGTAAGGGGAACAAAAACAGATATGCTTTGTATAACAGTCCCTGTCCTAAATCAAAAGAAGCAAGATAAAAATGGCCGTGAAATAGTGGTAATATATCAGAGCAGCAAAAAATAGTGGAAGAACAAGTGAGACCAACTATTCAGACATCACTGGCTTTTCTCATGTATATTTCTCTTTGTTACTGGCATATATGTCAACCGTTAAATTACTAGACCCAGTAAAATTAGAATAAATTAAAAATGATAACAGGCAGTTCACCATTTAGAGGTTTATCAAATCATGCCAAAATAGTTATCATCACTAATATAAGTACAGAACTCACCACTCTCTTATAATGTAAGCAATACACAGCACAAAATCCATCTCTACATTTCAAAAGCACTTGTCCAACTACCCATTCTGCCTCTGTCTGTTACACAGCTCAATTGGAGAGGTTAATGTCTCACACAGTATAATACAGCTATTGTTCAGGGTAGTATTGGGAATTTGAGACATATATTAAACTGACAGACAGGCTCCTGTAATTTAACCAACCATTTTGGCAGTGTTTGTAATTCTGATGTATTACTTTAGGGTTCACGTCATTATCAGTGAGGTGATGACATTAATTTGTCAACCCTCTGTAACCACGTCATTGCCCTTTTCAGCACTGTGGTAAGAACAGAGGTCACCTGGATAATAGAAACGCTCCAGGTTTTAAGAATTTTGGAACTTTCTCAAAAACATAAGCTGATGCACGGACTTGAATCCAGGTCTGGAGGCTGAAGGTCAGTCTCCCTGCTGACTGCAAGCTGCTGTCCAATAGGTACATTAGTCATAGCCTCCATCACCAGTAAATGAAAAAAAAAATCTCCAACACCACGAAGCGGCATTTCAACTGAAATTTAAGGTACATTCAGTGTACATTCATGAGTGAATAAATAATTGTTACTTTTTGTTTTCATGCTGTCAAATTATTGTACTTAGTTGGGGTATTTGCCTATGATGCACAAATACAGACACTATATTATCAGGCACTTTATTAGGTGCACTTGTTCAAATGTTTGTCAACACAAATATTTTGTGAGCCAATTACATGTCTGCAACTCAGTGTAGTCATGTAGACATGGTCAAAATGACCGGATTATATCACACAATCATCTCTAATGTTAACAGAGAACGGTCCGAAAAAGAAAAACCATCCAGTGAATGGCAGCTCCTCTGGATGTTGGATGGATCTCTGAATTGTTGATGCAGGGGTTCACAGAAGTATAGCCAGACTGTTTCAAGGTGACAGGGAGGTACCAGAAACTTAAGCAACCACTTGCTACAACAAATGTAGAACATCTCTGAACACACAACTTGTCAAACCTTAAAGCTGATGGCTTACAGGAGTGGCTACAATTCACACAGATTCACCAAAACTGGACAACAGACGATTGGAAAAAAGCTGATGAGTCTTTTTAAAGGCTGTAACATTTATATGGTAGGTACTACTTTCACTGTACTCAAATTGCCTCTACAGTTACCAGGGCTCAGTCTAATAGAGCACCTTTGGGATGTGGTGGCATCACAATTATGTAGATGACAAATATGCAGTAATTGTGTAATGCTATCATTTCAACAAGGACCAAAATCTCCGAGCAATGTTTCCACCACTTTGTTGAATCCATCCAATGAAGAGTTAAGACAATTCTGTTGTTTTTTCAAGTCTATTTTAACCCGGTTTAAATGTAAGTTTTCTTGCACTTAGCTGGAGAAATACTATAAAAATGTAGCTAAAAAAAACTAACTGAAAAAGCTTGCATTGACCTATCCAATAATTAATTCAACAGGTTCGACATTGCAACAGTCATAATGTTATTATGCTTTGCAATGTGGGGAAAAAAGGGGGAAAAAGATTCCTTTGTTTCTGGAGCTAAGAGTAGCCAATAACATTGGCTAACTTCTTGGGTAATGCTAGCTTAAAACAACATAGCTCAGCCTGTCCGGTCAAATCCCTTAGCCCAGGGGTCTGCAACCTTTAACACCCAAAGAGCCATTTGGACCCGGTTTCCACGCAGAAGAAAACACTGGGAGCCCCAAAAAATTTTTGACGTCTAAAATGAAGATAACACTAAAAATTTAAAAAAAGAAAAAAAAGAAAAAAAAAAGAAGGAAATAAAGACAGCGAGGGAAAAATTCACATCAAAGACATTTGAATAAATAACAAGTGAGAGAAAAAAAATGAAGACAACACTGTATATATTGTTTTTACCTTTATGTTTTGTGTGAACAACTAAAGTGTGTTGCTTATTAAATCCATGAAGTGCTAATGAGAAAATTATATTTTATTTATGTAATTAACACATTTTGAACTCTTAAAGAAATATAACAAAAGGAAAGACACCCAGCTGAACTAAAATGATCCATGTAGCAAACAAAAACTGTTGTGAGCCGCCCCCCTTATATCGCCTTTGGGCTTTTGGAGCCTTGACCTGACTTTTAAAAAGTAATTGGAAAAGAAGCACTATGCTGCTAAAAAATGAAAAATAGATATTTGCAAAATTTTGCCTAAATATGTATTTTACCTGGTTAATGTGTGTGGCGGGGCGTGGTCTGCAGCTCCGCTGCATGGGAGTCGGACGCACCTGAGCGGCACCCGCAATCACGCCTCGCCGCCTTAAAGTCTGTGCTCTCTCTGCTGTTGTGTTGTCGGGCTGTGAGCTGAAAAACTATAGCTGGCTGTATGCGTGCAGCAACCGTGTATGAAAAGTGGTAAATAAAGAGATGCTGAAAAGCAGCGGGTCTGCCGTGATATGTTTTCAATGGAACTTCTGCTCCTGAACCTCTGCGCACAGCGTCTGCAAATCGGGGCTGTACGAAGTCACTTTCATCTTTACGCAGGACTGTAAGCTATCATCTATGAGGCGTGAGCGGTGTTTGTTTTTAACATAGTTCACGGTGGAGAACAGCTGCTGACATAATGTGGATCCGAAGATCCATAATTGGCCTATCTGGGGTTGAAAGTCTCGATAAATGCACGGCGTTTCGGCGGGTATACCGGCTTCCGCGAGTGTGACGCTTATTTGAGCGATGAAAAATAAAAAAAAATACAATTTTCTTTTTATATTTCAATATCAAAGGATGCAATGTTATCGTAAAATTAATTAACTAAACATTTGTCATACCATCATCACCCCCCCCCCCCCCCCAACAAATGCCAAATTATTCCCCAAAATAGAACCAGGGGAATTAAGATGTGGCTGAACTAATTTGTTCTGAGGAGAGTTGTCAGTGACTACTTGTTTAACTCTGATTATTAGAATATGAATTGCTATAGAAATTCTCTGGATTGTTTTCTGTTTGTAAGCAGCATTGTGTTACTGTATATATACACACACATACACTCAACAAAAATATAAACGCAACACCTTTGTTACTGCTCCCATTCCCCATGGGATGGACGTAGAGACCTAAAATTCATTCCAGATACACAATATGACCATCCCTCCCAAACAGTGGTCACAAATCAGTCCAAATGTGTGGTAGTGGGCACATCTGCTATATTGAGATAATCCATCCCACCTCACAGGTGTGCCACATCAGGATGCTGATCTGACATCATGAGTAGTGCACAGGTGTACCTCAGACTGCCCACAACAAAAGGCCACCCTGGAATGTGCAGTTTTTTGCGCTATTGGGGGTCTGGGGACCCAGAACCGGTCAGTATCTGGTGTGACCACCATTTGCCTCAGTGCAACACATCGTCGCATGGAGTCTATCAGATTGTCAGTTGTGGCCTGTGGAATGTTGGTCCACTCCACTTCAATGGCTGTGCGAGGTTGTTGGATATTCGTGGGAACTGGTACACGCTGTCGTATACGCCGGTCAAGCACATCCCGAACATGCTCAATGGGTGACATGTCCGGTGAGTATGCTGGCCATGCAAGAACTGGGACATTCTCAGCTGCCATCTGCCCTGAACAATGTGAACCATGATTCATCCGTGAAGCGCACACCTCTCCAACGTGCCAGACGCCATCGAATGTGAGCATTTGCCCACACAAGTCTGTTACGGCGACGAGCTGGAGTCAGGTCAAGACCCCGATGAGGACGACGGGCATGCAGTTGAGCGTCCCTGAGACGGTTTCTGACAGTTTGTGCAGAAATTGTTTGGTTGTGCAAACCAATTGTTCCAGCAGCTGTCTGGGTGGCTGGTCTCAGACGATCTTGGAGGTGAACCTGCTGGATGTGGAGGTCCTGGGCTGGTGTGGTTACACGAGGTCTGCGGTTGTGAGGCCGGTTGGATGTTCTGCCATATTCTCTGAAACGCCTGTGGAGACGGCTTATGGTTGAGAAATGAACATTCAATGCACGGGCGACAGATCTGGTTGACATTCCTGCTGTCAGCATGCCAATTGCACGCTCCCTCATTGCTTGTGGCATCTGTGGCATTTTGCTGTGAGACAAAACTGCACATTCCAGGGTGGCCTTTTGTTGTGGGCAGTCTGAGGTACACCTGTGCACTACTCATGATGTCAGATCAGCATCCTGATGTGGCACACCTGTGAGGTGGGATGGATTATCTCAATATAGCAGATGTGCCCACTACCACACATTTGGACTGATTTGTGACCACTGTTTGGGAGGGATGGTTATATTGTGTATCTGGAATGAATTTTAGGTCTCTACGTCCATCCCATGGGGAATGGGAGCAGTAACAAAGGTGTTGCGTTTATATTTTTGTTGAGTGTACATACATATAATATTACATTTAAACCAGAAAGTGGCAGGGCTGTGGATATTATTAATGCTTTTAAACAAATGTGTTTAGTTTGTTTACTTTATATAAATCCAAATATTAATTTTGAACTATAAGATATGTGTTTCTCATGATGCAGTATAAAGTGGTGATGGTGGAGTTGACCATCTGACCATCTGGTCATTCACTCACAAATGAACCAAGATGAAATAATCAACAGAGGAAACAGCAATCTTTATGATTTATTCAATTAAAAAATAAAATAAAAGCGAGTCTTTTTAACAGCAGTAAACAGATTACAGACACAGACATATACAAAAAATACATTCATTTTTATGTCAGCTTTGCTCCGTACAGTTGTCCCAAGTAACCAATAGGTAAACTACTGTGGTGTTTCTGTGCTAATGAAGGTTGATTTTTCCACATAGTCCTTCAGTTTGTTTGCAGGCAAGTGTCACAACAACCTTGGTTCTAGTGGAGAGACAAGCGTCTCCTGAACATACCACGGATGATTAAAAACACTGTTGGAGCTGCAACCACAGCAAGAGCAGTGCAGAACTGTGGGAAATAAAAGGAACAGGAACACAAAATTCAGATTGAAGCAGTATTAATATTAATTTGATAGATAAATATTATACTACACCACATTACCTAATAGATTTAGATTTTAATATTTTCAAGTTTTAAAATTTGATGACTTCTTATCAGTGTGAATGTCATTATATTGTATAATGATAGAAACATGTTACAGGCTACACAAAGAATGATAATTTAAAGACACTGAGTACTTCAGTTATGACATATTGTGTTTGAACCTAATTTTGGGTTGTTAAATCTTATGTTGGTCACTGATTTGTTGTAGATATGGATATTACACTTACCTTAATAGCAGCGCTATAGTGCTTTTGAAATGTCTGTACGTATACACTGAAGAGGGCAAGGCTGCAAGGAAAGAATGAGTCTGCATCTTCCGAGTCTCTGCATCTTTTGGAAAGAAATATAGATTTTTTTGTTGCATATACGTACGTGCAGTAAGCTGCATTTTTAATACAGACAGTATTCAAACAAACCTTTTGTACAGGGCATTTAGAAGCAATTCCTTGTCTGCCAGGTATAACTCTGAGATGCCAAGTTTAATCAGTATAGACAGTGGCAGCTTGTAACCTTCTTCACCAAGGACACCTAAATTATACCATCCCTGTGGAAAATGACAGGTATGACTTACTAAAACATAAACAAACGCACACAATATATACAAAAACATAGCAAAGGTGTAATGTAAAAGCAGGTAAACCTGGGGATTGTTCCTTAGTGCTGCCAGTGTGTACATCTGTGCTGCAGAAAACAAGTTTTTCTGCCTGTTACCATGCCTCTCGTAAAACAAGTCGCCCATCCTAATAAAAGCTGGGGCGAAAACAGATTTCGAGATCAAATCAGGTATAGTAAGTGCACAAGTCTGCAACTGTTCTGTTGCATTTAAAGTTAGTGACTTACCATAAGTGTTAGGATTTTGACTTTGGATCGTAATGTTGTAATATCTCCACATACAGTCTGATGCATAATCAGGATCCAGAAAACCTCCCTATTGACATAAAAGTAGTAAATAAAGAGGGAGAGCTGAAGTAAGCAGGAAAGTGACAATAACATTTAGGCTAATAGAGGCACATTTCAGATTTACATTTCTGTTACTTACCGAATTTTGTTCACACAGGTACGCCACATTAAACTGTGCAACTGCATATCCTGCTTCAGCAGTCATCATGTAATATAATAGTGATGTGAACCTGTAGCGAAGTCAGAAGATGAAATAGCTGTAATTGCATTCTAGTGATCTGATCAGGATTTTGGCAACTGTGACTAGAGAAAGACTTTACACGTCGTTCTTGAGATAGGCATCCAAAGCTTTGTGTAAGATGCTGCCCAAGTATCCGTTGTGCTCCGCTGCCCACTTTACCCACCTGCAGTAAGTTAAGAATACATTCTGGTTAAGAGACAAATAGAAATGCATGTGAATTAAAATAAATAAAAAAGTAAGTTGCTGACAAAACGGCGTCGGATGGATGTCTGTTGACAAAGCCAGGCATCCCAGTGGTCCAAATGTCAGCAATCAGAATCCCTCCCCTGATATTTCCTCTCTCTGCAGACTTCAGATAGTACTTATAGGCTATATACTGTAGGACAGATAAATTTGTTATATTATAAGATATATTTGTTATTACCACTTACAGGACCCATGAAATATACGTTACAGTGGATGATGATGTTACGGTTGAGCTTACCTGGTTGGCAGGTTTTCCTGGATAAAGGCCCTGTGAGTAAATCACACCAAGATTGAAAGCTGCTTCTGGACACATGAGGAGATCGGCCTGTTCCCATAGCTGTATGGCCTGTTTGTAGTCCTTCTCAAAGTGCTCATAGTACCAAGCCAAGGCATTTATTGCAGGAACATGACCCTGTAGGACCGATTATTTTGAGAACCAGAATGAGATGCAAACTTAAAGTGGACTCCAGATGTTACAGCATAGATAACAAATACATCATAAAGAAGTTTTTAACATTTAGCCACCTTATCCATTGCTTTCTTTAGGAATGTGACAGCTTTTGGAATGTTCTTTTCCACTCCATGTCCCTACAGAGAGAAACATTCATATATTACAAGTAGATGTGACTAAATGTTAACACAGGTGGAAGGAAAATGCTTTAGATTAAGATATTTGTCAATGTTGTTCCATATTGCATATCAAACACAAATCTGACCTGCAGAAGTACTATCCCATAGTCATACATTGACACTGGATCCTCCCACTGGACAGCTCCCCTTTCATAGTGTCTCACAGCCTTCAGGATGTTTGGAGTCACTCCTTGCTGGCCCCAGAATAGCATGCGGGCAATAGCTTGCTGTAAGAAAATTTTCAAAGTATTACTAAAATCTAAATGTTGAAATCCCCCCAGGAGTCGAGTTTTAAAAAAAAAAAGTGATGCAGATCAACACCAGCAGAGTTTCCTTTGCCCATGCTCCACCTCTGTAGCCTCTGTAGTTCTTGCTAATGAACATCAGTGATTTTACTTCTGCTTTTGTCTTTGTGGAAGAACAATTATACCAACAGTTATATCAGCAGTTAGTCTTGTGACAAACCTGTTAACTCAGTCTTTGGCTTGATGAAATGTGAGAAGCATACTTGAAACAAAAGGGCAACAACAAAGTCAGTAGACTACCTCAGCCTCAGTTGCTCCCCTCCGGGCCTGATGTTTGAGCCATTGAAAGATGTGGTGGTTTTCATTGGTCTGGATATTCAACATCTTTTCATCGTTCACAAAAATAGCCTCAACTGTTGTCTAAAAAGGAGAAAAAAAAAGAGGAGACAAATGCTAAGGTTCAAAAATAAATTTGCTTTAAATTAAATGTTAACTAATTTTGATCACTGTAATAATTCCGCTTTCATTATACTGCTGCTTTTTTATGAACTGAAGAAACAAAGATACATTTATTGAGGACAGAAATCGAAAAACTGTAGCCATGATAAAAAGTAATCTAAATGTATTGGTAAAGCAGGTCATACATTGTATAAAAAAATTATTTATATAGAAAAAAACAATGGTTTCCAAACCTGCTGTGGTGAGGGATTGTGACGGTCTATAGTTGTCTGTTGAGCAATGTTAGCATAATAGGCATAGGCCAGATCATGATCCTTGGGCTGACCATGCAGTCCAAGGTGGTGCAGGTGCCCAAGATGCAGCAATGCCAATCGATCACCCTTTTGGGCACCCAGCAGGCCAAGGAGCCAAGCCTGCATCATACATTTAAACATGTGAGAATATATTGAAAAAAAGCTTTTAAAAAACAAATAACTAATTAAACTATAAATGACCTGATAAAACAGACCTTAAAAGGCTCTTTCTGGACTCCTAGGCCAGTACTGTAGAGCACAGATGACATGTGCAGAGCTCGGGTATCAGCTAGACAGCCAGCTTGGAGAAGCAGTGATAATACTTTGCTGACCACTTCCGTGCTTCTCGCTTTGCCCAGCTTATGGAGTGATAAGGAGTATAGTGCTCTGCCCAAATCATGCAGGCCAACTGCTCTTCCTTCTGCAAGGAACAAATTGAACTTTAATGTGTTTAATGACATGCAGAATCCAAAACAGCAGCTATTACAACTGCAGAAAAGCATCATTAATTCAGACCGCATTATATTTTAAAATGCCCTGGCAATTGAAAATATTATACTTCATCTCTCACCATGTTTTAAAACTAATAATTTGGCCAGTTTAGCGGCATGTCTTCTGCGAGGAGCAGCTGCTTCCCACGATGCACACTGTGGATTTGATGTTTGTCTGTGTTTTACCACCCACTTATGGAAAGCATGAGAGCAAGTTTCTGAAGAAAAGCAGCACAAACACATTACTCACAGTGTCATTATTTGAAAAGTTATTTTTTGCACCATCTAGTGTAAGTAAACCCTACTGCTGGTATTACCGGCTTCTGTCCTCTGCTGGATCTTGATTGAATAGCCACTGATCTTGACATTCATGTCAAAGCTAAATTCTTCACAAGTCTGCAGCCACCTGGTGAGATTTAAATTCTGTATAACATCTGGAACATAAAACTCAGACTGAAAAAGAAAGATATAATCAGACTTGAACACAGTGAACAGTTGAGTTGGATGTAGCTACAAGTATTAAGTAAGTACAGTATTACTAGAAGTACCATAATGTCAGACACTATTCGGTTCCGGTGGTATATCACTGGTCCAAAATAGCCTTTCACTCCTGGTATATACTTCCCTCCTCCAATCACAAAATATCCCTCTGTGTCATCAAACATGATAATAAATCTAAACCTGTAAAGCATGTTATACAGCAGAAGAGCACATAGTGTTATAGTACACCTCAAATGCATTTTCTTCCTCTGGGTAAAAACTGAATCATGATGTCACATTAGAAATAGACTTACATATATTCAGAAGTTTTAACTGTTCTCTGGTTGTTATCCAAGCATACCATATTGACAGCCACCTGAGATGCAATGACAATGAGCATGTTTTTTTCATTATGATGATGATGTGCATGATAAACGGTATGCTGTGTCAACAAAAGACTACTTACTGTTCTACCTTGCACCATCACAATAAGATTGCACCACACATTTAAAGGGACCTTGAATGAAGAGAGAAATGCAGAGGATTCCTGAGACTCTCCATTCATCTGGATGTGTAGGTGACCTGTGTTTAATGTGAATGAAGATGAGCCTTATGGAAGTCAAGATAATGCGATAAATAGAATATGTAAGAAAAATTAACTATACCTGACTTTGTGAGGAGTATTGCTGGTGTGATATAACTATTTTGGGAATTTATATGATGAAACACGCCACACAAGGCTTCCTGGCAGTGTCTGGTTACAAATATCCAGATGGAAAGCGTACACCTAGAAACCCCCCCATAAAAAAAGACTTGTTTAAATGACCTTAAATGGTAACTTCAATGACAGAATGGAAAACTAGCAGATATACTGTAAACAGTCTATCATACCATGGGAAAGAGATGGCTTTAACACGTAAATACTCCAGAACCTCATTCCTGTGGGGATTCAGTGTCTTTGTGATACCAAAGCTTTCTCCAGTTGAAGCATAGATTGAAGACAGCAAATGCAGCGTTTCTAAATGAAATTTGGAAGCCTACAATTTAGCATGGTTATTGCAAAGTTTAAAAAACGAGGACTGTGT
Source organism: Rhamphochromis longiceps (assembly GCF_057381845.1). Taxonomy (NCBI): domain Eukaryota; kingdom Metazoa; phylum Chordata; class Actinopteri; order Cichliformes; family Cichlidae; genus Rhamphochromis; species Rhamphochromis longiceps. The sequence goes on from NC_140570.1 coordinate 31,820,789, forward strand.
GAGTTTTTTCATCTTTCTCTGAAATCTTTAAGATTCACAGAATATTGCTGTCAAATACGGTGAGAGAATGTTTTTTTTCATAGCTTCACTTTAACTTCATATAGAGTTAACTTTTACTCGTACTTCTCCAACCTCACCTTGTTCCAAGGCACACTGTTTCTGGATAAACTGTTTAGTTAGCTGGAGCATTTGTGTGCCCCAGGCAATACAGAGCTGATGTTGTTTGACACGTCGACTTAAGTAGGGCTTAGGTTTCAAATTTGCCACATGTTGAGCTCTGACAGACTTCTCAGTATCATCATATCCAGTGTGTCTGACTGAGGCTCGAAGGATACAACTCAGCACCCACTGAGAGTCTGGAACAATCCCATCAGGTTGATACACCAACCAGTCTGGCAGATTCAGCTTCACAGTCCTTATTTTATTGACACCTGGGACACAGTTCCACTGTCTTAGCAGAAATGTGCTTATGGTGCCAGTTTCAAAGGATACAACACAGTCCAGCTGTACTGTAGCAGGTTCATCACAAGAGTAGAGTACTTGCAAAAGATGGTCTGGCAAAGCCTCCTCTGGAGGATTCAGGATTTTCACCTCATCTAAACCCCAAACAACCTGTATGTGACAGAAGACAAGCATACATTTTCCTGAGAAGACTACACAAGAAGGAACCAGTGTATTAGTGAATTATTGATGAAGGCAAACCTTCTCCTACCTGCATCGTGAGGCAAAGCTGATAGATATATTTGTATAGTGTATGAAAATCCATTGCCCAAGCAATAATCTTGCTGCAGTGAAACAGAAGCATCAAGACCCGGATCTTATCCTGCTCTAACTCAGCTACTCTCCTAGGTAAATATTTGACAGCACAAAGCTCCACCCACTTACTATATACACCTCCGTGGAGCTCTCTGGATTTGGTTGCATTTCACTGCTGATAATATAACAAAAGGTAACCCAGTATCTTTCACCGTTTCCTGAATCTACATTTCACAACTTACATTTGAATTCTTTGTGCTGGTGCGAACTTTAGAGTCAAATCTAAAAATTCAAAAAGAATCTACAGCAGGAAATCAAAGTGCTGTGTATTAGGAGAAGAAGCTCACCTTTCATTCAAAATAGTTTATTGCTTTCATGCAGGAGTGCCATCAAAGTTTAGACCACAACATTAGATGCAAAATGATTTTTTTCCCTGTACAAATATACTGTAGGTTTTCATAAATAGAAGCTCAAAATAAAGACAACGAGAAAAGTAGGGTGAAGGACTTAAGAGCTTAAGCTGATCCACTCTTTTAACCCAATATAGGTTTCGTTATGACAGTTGACATGCATCAACGTTACAGTGCATTATACCGGGAGCAGACAGACACACTCACACATTCAGATGGCATAATCAATTTACAGCTCTGTCGTGCAAAAAAGGTACAAATGACACTTTAAAAAAAGTACCAGTAGGAAATTGTTATTTTTTTTAAGCTCGTCTTATTTTTTAAAATAAAATATTTAAACGTGTCTTATAAATCCAAACCACCTGTTACATTATGAGGCTGGGGGAGACTTCTTGTGTCTTCTGCAGCACTTTTTGGTTGTTCGTTGGTCAGGAGCACCCTAAGTGTACTGGCGTCCCTACTACTTTAGTAATTACCTACAACTAGATGCATAGTTTTGTGCTCAAATGAAGCAATCAACATTAAAACTGGCACAAGGTATTTTTTTTGTTGTACTTATCTGAGAATAATTATTTGTTACAAATGTAAACATACGGTACTGATACAGGATATACCCTCGGACATTCAGCATTTCATCTTTGAATATACATTACTGTATACATCATGCACTTTTGTCTTCTGTGCAAAAGGGGCTCAAGGTTTAGAACACACTACAAATACAAAGGCCTCTGACAGAAATCACAATTTGGCACTTTTACATGATTGACTTCCTGCCTCCATAAAACGTTAACCAGAAGTGGTTACAACTTTAAATTTTCAGTCTTGTACAGAGCAAAATACTTTCCTTAATTATAGCCCTTACCAACAACCAATCCTCACTGAAAAACTGCTGTGGATCTTTTAATGTCCACTAAAAAGACAAACAAAATAATAAAACTAAAAGACAGGACAGCATAGCCCAATCCACATTACGTGAAAATTGTGGGATCCTGGTTAACCTTCAAGGGGCTATTCTTACAAAACAAACCCAAAGGTGTACATTTTCTTATGATATACATGTGTAGAAAGCAAGCATCTCTAGCATTTTCTTTTCACAATGTGTATCCTAACTTTAAAATTAAATACCTAAAGATACCATTGCATTTCATGGCTGCCACTTCAAACATTTTGGTAATTTATTGCCTAATAAATTTTTTTTTTCTATATACACCCTATTTTTAGTCTTCAAACACCTGATAACCGTATGGTTCAGTGAGGGTGTGTGTAAACCCCCAGTTTAATCAGTGATAGTCCTTAAGATAAGCTGGATATTTCAGCAAAGAGAAGAGACATTCTTCACTCTCCCATTTTTCAAATGCACTAAAACTCAAAACCGCAAAAGGTCTGATGCTGGTCCTTTAGATACTTTGCAAGAATTTACCTCTAGGGTGCAATATAAATACATTTAGACCCAGCAGTTAATGCTGATACACTAGGACAGCTTATTAGGGCTGTTCTATGTGGAAAAAAAGATAACTGATTAATATTCTGAGAAAAACATTAAAACCCTTAATAATTATCTTTTATTTTATCTTTTTAAAAATGTGGTTTCTATTGCTAAACAGAAAATGGCCAAGTTGAGGCGTGATGCAAGAATAACTGTTACACAAAAGCATCTCATGCAAATCAGTATATTTCTTCTGAATAACCCAATAAACAGCTATACTTAATGTGATATTATGGGCTCCCAGATAGTTGCTGACTGCATCTGAATAATGTCAGTAGGAATAATAGAAGCAAAGCACCATCTAGTGTGATGAGATTGCTTTACAAAAAGAGGAACATTTTTATTTTTCTATATTTGTGATTTCAATGTGAGACTATAGTTTTTGGGGTTTTTTGCATTCATTTTAAAAAGAAATTTTCCACCTAAGACATCATAAAAGTTAGGATTTTTTCTTTTTCAGAGTATCACCCCCTCCCTGATCCTTTTTTATTATTTTTTTATTATTATTATTCCCTAGAATGGCCCTAAGAAGGCATCGTAATATACTGAGTTCAAATAGCAACACGCAACATTTGTTTTTACAGCCAAAGGTAATATACAGGAGCATTCTAATACACCTCTTGTATTTGAAGATCCCCTGAATGTGTCATTTTCTCCGCAAACAAGACATCAACAAAAAGAAAACAGACAAAGTGTACCCATCATTAAAAAGAAAATAGTCAGGAGTGCGCATTCACTTTGGACTTGTAGGTGTTTTGATAGTAATAAAAGAAACAAGTGTTGTCTAAGCAGGTTAACAACAAGAACCAAGCAAACACTTAGAGCATTCGAGTATCTGTCAAACAAAAGTGAAGACATGCAAAATGTTATAGATTGTAGAACAAGAAGGAAAAAAAGGAAACAACGAGTGGGAGACATATTTCCCTTTGACACTGGCACAAGTTCCTGCAGAATAAATAATACTTTACATTCCAATATACAAACCTGCCCATTCCCCACATACTCAACATTGACCAAGTGTAAGCAGATAAAGCTGGGTAAAACAGTCCACAGTCTCTCAAAGTAGGTGTTGTAACCTACAAAAAGATTCAATGACAAAAAATCTTGCCATCATGTGACCATTAATGAACCCCCAAAACTAGAAACTAAAAAAAACATAACAAAAACAGGTTAGACAGAGGAATACAGTCAGACAGCTTTGGTAGCCCATAGTTCATTTAGCTTTTATTTCCTCTGTTTTTTGAAGATCTTGAAGGTATGTTTCTTACGGCTGGCAGCTGAATCTGTGTCTTCTCCTGTTGAACCACTATCTTCCTCTAGAGGGCTCTTCTTGGAGGACAGCTGTGGGATGCGGCTGTTGGCTTTAGCTCCCACCACTCCTACCTGCCCTCCTGTTGGTGATGGTGTGTCAGGTTCAGTGGAGTTTGGGCTGAGTGAGCGAGATGACTCAGACAGACTGTTGATCTCTCCCAGGCTGTACACCTTCTTCATGAGTATGGGGCTGTCGGGACCTCCCTCATGAACACGGGTCCCTCCATTGGGGGTGTGAGCATGCAGTGAGACGGCATCATCTGCTCGGTTGGACAGGCCGTGCATGAGAGAAGTGGGCTTGATTAGGTGGCCTTTGGAGCTGTAGGCAGACAGTCGATCACCAACTTGTGAAAGGGACAAAGAGGAGTCTGAGTCGGAGCGATTTAGATCCCTGCAGGAAGAAAAATTCACAAGTTAGAGAAGGAAAAATCAGATCCAAGGAATGTTTAAAAGCAGCTTTGCATGCTTGAGTTTATCTACACTATGCCTTGAAAGTCACGGACACGCAGGGCACAGGCTGGATAGTGCGGCTCCACACTTGTTAGTTGAGCAGGCAAAGAACAGGAGGAACACTGAGAGGTTGAAAGAGAGTAAATGCAAAGTCTCTGTAATGGCTTAAAAACAGCAAAGGATGAGAAATTTTATAAAAGAAAAAAAATTACAAAATAAAATGGAAACATAACAAAATGAATATACTAAGGGAAGTGTATCTACTCTACATGTGTTATCAAGGTAAAACCATGACAGGTGGTGTAAAAACACCCACGCACATGCAAAGTGTGTGGAGAATGGAGACAGATGGGTACCCGAAACTGTCGCTGCACGAGGAGTGCACTTTGGAGACATCTGAGAATGACAAATCAGGAATAGGATCCATGGGCTGGAAAGAAGCATGGTATGCATGGGAATGAGGGGTTGCACTGCCACCCACAAAGCTGGGTAAGCAGGAAGAAGATGAGGATAAGGATGATGACGACTGAGGAATTTGGCTGGAAGTAAAGATTATGGACGGGTGAGAAACGGCCGAGGAGAGGGGAGGCAGAGGGAGACAATCGAGCTGCCCAAACGAGTGGCTGCGTGAATGTCTGAAGGTAGCCCTAGGCCTCGAATGGTAGGGGGTTCCCTCGCCCTGCTGCCCTGCCAACAGGCAACTCTCTACCAACCTCTGGGAGCCCAGGGCCAGCTGGGGATCAATGTGGCGTTGGCGCAGAGACATCATACTGGGAGCTGTTGGCACAAAATAACAGCGGTAGTAACATTAACATAAAATAAATGGCTGATGGAAAAAGTGAGAACAATGAGAAAATTACTGAAAAGATGCTTTAGTCTTTGGAAACGTTACACATTATTAAATATAAAAATACACAAATTTTAGCCTCTTTACTCCACAATAGTGATGCATATCAGTAAAATCCCAACACTTGTTTAATCTTTCCATCTAATAAAGGCAAATTATAAGAATATAATAAGTTTAAATAGGAAAAAATTGTTTCTTTAAAAAAGAAAAATACAAAACAATAGTGGAGTAGAAAAAAGGGGTTTGTCTGGAGGAGGGGCAACATTTAGGAGGAGGATTTCAATACCAAGCAAGCAACTAAGGTCAGGTCAGGGGTGTTTTTAAATGAAGGCAGCATGGAGAAGGTTTTTTTTTTTTTTTTTTTTATTACAGCTGGGTCCATCTGGAGCATACTGCCAGTTAAAATGTATGAAAACTCTTTTTAGGCAAAAGTGGAGATGGGAAGGTCAGACTGAGGACTGAAGTGGGGCATGAATAAATGGCCAACCAGGATATTTCCACACGGGCTGACAGTCTGAACCAATGGACCACAGGTCACTAGCTCGCCGTTCCAACAGTCGATTGCCATCTGTAGTTGGACCAATGAGACAGCAGTGGGAGCCAAATACCAGAGAAGTGGTGGAGGGAGAGAGGGGAGTGAGACAGGCAGTGTAATTAATGTTGATTAAACACTTGTTCACTTGTGCAGCAAATTGGAGCTCCAGTTACCTAAACCCATAACCTAACATATAAAGTCAAATATGGTTTGAAACCGACATATGTATAAAAATGTATGAATTCTACAAGAACTGTAAGGTGTGTAAGAATTTGAGTTGTGTTTTTTGGTGTTCCTATCTTGGTCCTAAATAGGAATATAATTCTGGCAGTGACTACATCTGAAGTATTTCCTTTTTTGGCATCCTTCGAAAAAAAAACAAAAAAAAAACTGATCCAACATATCTATAACACGTAACATGACACAAGCACTACAAATCGGTCAACACAAAAAATTGTTCTCTTTAAGAAGTATATTTTTCTTTGGGTTTCAGTTTCCAGAGGAAAATCATGGCAATCTTCAGTTTCAATAATTTACTGAATGAAATAAACAAATGTATCCAAAATAACAGTTAACAAAAAGGCAAGTGGTATCGTGTGTAAAACAACAAGACAATTATCTGAATTTACATAGTGTGAAGTGTAAAACACCATTCAATACTCATTTTCGACATGTCTAACCCCCACTACCGTCAGCACCATGGAGGCAACAATAATACATGTAGCATTAGGTCCAAATTGTCATGTGAGCTGATTTTTGGATTTCCCAAGCAGAGCCTTGGAGGAAGGTTTAGGGATTTTTTTGCTAATCCCCACTGAAAGGCTGAGCGTTTCGGAGGAACTCTTACATGGCAGAGTTCCGGGTACGATATCCTCGTCCATGTCGTCCATGTCGTCAGACATGATGAAGTGCTGAGGTGTAGCTCTGCCGCCCATGAAAGTGGGGTCGAGGTTGAGGGCCAAGGCCAGTGATGGGAGGCCTGGATTGTTGACGATGGTAAAACCCGTTAGAATCTCTATCTGCTGCCAGCGATGCAGCCTCTCTCGCAGAGCAGCGGTCACCTCGCCAAGGGCTTGTCTGCAAAAGATCAGAAGAAAGTATTTAAAAGAAAACTTTGCAAAGAGGAGAATGTATGAAATGTATGTATGAAATCATCTTTCCTCAGCTTTTATTTTTTAACAACATATCAACGCACAATTAAGAGTCTCTAACTTACTTGGCTGCTAATATTTTGTGGTCCACATCATCCAGGGAGGAGCTGTGAGCCACATGGAAAGTCCCAAAGAGAGTGTTCCTCTTTTTCTTTATCTTCTCTGCCTGCGAAAGCAAGTGACCAAGGACTTATCAAGGTAAGCAGGAGGAAGTGGAAAGTGGTGCCCAGGTTACAACAACTGACCAAATATTTAAGAACAGGAAAAGCTTCATGGGTAATGAATACAGAATTTGTGGAAGTTTACCATTTTTGGATATTAAATTATTAGCATAAAGCTCTATCTTTATGATATTCTATTTGTTTAACATACACAAGGAAATGTATATATATTTTTCATGCTAACCCCTTCTTTGGCCACCAGGAGTTGCCGTTCGGCATTTTGCTTCTTGATGTTGTAGTACTGCACTTCCACCTCATGGGTGAGCTGCAGCCATTTCTGTAGAGACTCTGGTGGTGACCAGCTACTCCGTGACTCCAACTCCTTCTCTGCCTTCTTCAATGCCATGCGCACCTGCAACAAGTTTCAACTATTAGCCATACTAGATGAGCACATAAGGAAAAATGGACCCACAATCTGCCAACAATTTTTAGCCTTTTCCATATCCACAAATAACCCAATCCCACACACTGAAAGCTCAGATGTAACCTCAAACCTGAATAAAGGTGTCTACGTAAATGGCCCCCCATTTTCAAACATGAATTTTGGACAATTTATGTAAAATCAAGTCCGAACATTTCCATAGTTGCCCCTTCTCAACTGCACACATCAGGAGAGTCTCGGCATCACGCAGGTTTGGCCACCATTTACCTGTTAATTACCTATATCCACGATTACCTGCACTATTCTTTAAATGGGTACAACTGGTACTACGCAGCAGGGGTTTCAAATCTAGTAAAGTTCAGGCTTGTATTTAATGAAAACAGCACATATATGGACTGTAGAAGCCCTGCTTAATCCCAAATTAGCAGGACAGTCAAATGTGACAAAAGCATCAGAATTAGTGCACTGTGATAATCCTCCAAGCACAAACAGTTTCACTTATGTACGTGGGCTGAACTGTGCTGCTTCTGCCAAATTCCAAAGGACAAAGACTTGAGTGGGTGTATTTACACTATAGCTAGTGTGAATCTGAAAGACCTAAACATACTGTGCCGATGCCACCTTGGAAGTCTTCTTCTCTATTTACTCAAATTCACTGCTTCTACTTTGTGGACTACAGATTGCGTTTAAATGTAACTGATCAGACTGCAACCATTACCTGTTCGAGCTCTTCTTCTGCATACTTTTGGCGACTCAGCTCATTCTCTGTGCCTTCACGCAGCTCTCTCAATCGTTGGGCCTCCTGCTTAGCAGCGTTTATCTCATCCCTCAGCTTCTGCTCGAGATTTACCTTCTCTACTTCAACTGTTCGATGCTCCTCCTGGGCAATCTGCAACCTAAGGAAAAAAGGACCAAAGGTCATGCTCAATTTTTAGTCAGTGGCTGCTTACTAAGCCCAAGCAACTGAAGCCATGTTGGAGCTATTGTTATTTTCTATGAACTATGGAGATGTGCTTAGGTTTGAGCAACCCTGGTCAAAATTTCTGTTACAGATTGTTGGCTGTCTAGCAGTCACTGCTCTTTTGTTGTCTAATCAAAAATTTTGGATTATATTTAAATCAGTGGATTGAGAGGGCCAAGGCAAAACATTCAGGTCGATCCTCTTGAGGTAGTCCATGGTGCATTTTTAGGGTATATTTAGGATCATTATCCGGTTGTATAATCCAGACTCTTGTCATCTTCAGCTTTTAGCAACAGACTGCTCCCAGAATAAACTGCCTTTATATTATTCAGCTATTTAGTACATTCCTCCCTCTATCAGTGAAAATGTTCCATGTACCACTGGCTGCAGCACAAGCCCAAAGCATGATCAATCAACCCTTGTACTAACAGTTGGAAAGTTCTTTTTGTGTAACTGTAGCACCCTTTCATCTCCAAACATACCTTTGCTCATCACAGCAAATAAGTTCTATTTTAATCTTATCCTCCAACCTCAGGATTAATTTCTAGACTGTATCAGGCTTGTTTAGAGGTTTATATGCATGGCTTTAATGCTGAATTTTGTGATAAGCAAGCAGGATTTTGAAGACTGCACAGTGGAAAAAATGCACCATCAGTCTGCCAAGGATTTTTTTAGTCAAAGAGAAATTTTGATTTACCTTTCCAGCTATCCTAGTAGCATCAGTTTTTTTCAGTGTTCCAGACCTTAACTTGACCACCACCGATCCTGCTAAATACCATTTCTTAATTAGGTTAAATGCTTTGGCGTCTTCAAAAAAGGCTTTTCCTGCCTTCTGGGCAGTGCTCAGTGCTGCACCGGCTTAAAGGAGCCCTTGAGTGCTAGTTGTTATGACAAGTATTAGAGAGGCAGAGGATTTATAAAGCTTTGACTTTTGGTAAAAGGTACCTGGAATCAAATTTTAAATCTTTTGTGTTTCTTGTTCTTTTTTACTCAACAATTGCAAAACACATTAAGGAGATAGTTTTCTCTCTGACATTATTTCTTTTAGAAAGTTTATCTTGTGCTGAAATCAACAGAAATGTTTACTAGGGGTGCCTAGATTGCATGCCATAGTAGGCATTGCATCAGCCATGCATCACCAGAAACAGCTAACATGTAGAAGAGCAAAGGACTGTGGTCAGCTGCTAGGCAGCTCACAATAATCTGACATCAGAGGAAGCAGAGCCAAGAAGAGAACAGCTGTCAGGATTTAAGTTTAGAACAGTACAGTGTGGCACCCAGTGCTCCTGTAGAGTTCTGAACATGCAAGTGGTGGATATAATTAGACTAGCCTTTAAAACAAAAACAAAAAAAGGGAAAAAAAAAAGCCTTTGAAAGCGGGCTTGTCACCAATAACACGATTGTTTTCACTGAGACACACACCATTCCGATATACTCTCATCTGTAACCATTCAGGTCCAACTAAACCCGTGATGTGGTTACATTTATGCAGGACTTTGTAATATTTTTCAATTGAAAAATGTCACTGGGCTTGATAGCCTGATGAATATGACAAGTCCCAGAACTACAGTACTACATATACTGTGATACAACAAAATAAATGCTGTTGTTTTCAAATTTCTGTTTTGTTGTTTTGTTAAACATGTGGCACAAGGGCAGAACGTACAAACACATTTCAGTCACCAGGGAGCAGCACTTTCCCCCACTGAGGCTGAACACAACAGCAGAAGTAGTACACAAGTGCAGAGAATTGAAACTTGATCCAGACCATGAGCTATGGAAAATGTTGCTGGTGGGCAGTCCTGCTAATGCTTTCGACCCTGACCTCTGCCATTCTCTAGCTAAAATTTGAAAGCACTGGCTGAGTAACAGTGTCCACAGAGTAGATGCCAAATTCTGTTCCTGAATAAAATGACCTGAATTACAGAGCTTAAAGAATGCAGACACAATGTCTCTGCAGACTTTGCAGGTAATGTTACTGAATACACACTGATATTATAAGACATACGTAGCCTTATATGCCCAACCTTTAAGTTTTTTTCACATGCAATACAAGCTGTCCATGTCACCTGTCCTTTTTCAGGCCTTTCATCTGCACACCACACCCAAATTCAAATGTGGGTGAATTGCATCAGAGCTGACATGTTTAACAGTCATGCTTAAAACACTCGCCCACCAGTGAAGGGGGAGGCCAGGTCAAAGAGTGTTGTAAAAGTCACCCAGGAAATCCAGCTCTCGTCACAACCTCCTTACACTGTCTCCCAACAGTGAAGCCATGTTTGGACCAGGCTACTTGACAGCATCGCAGGATCTGCTTAAAGGTATGGAAAGAGAGCAGCTGGCTGCAGGGATCAGTAGGAAACACACAACTAAAGACAGAGCACAAACCTCTCAAGCTGCTGATTTTTGTGTGGCGGTCTTATTGAAACAAGCATGCCTGAAAAACCTGCTGCCTGTCTGATAGCCTATTATACCAGAACCTGCATATTCTTTGGCATTCATATTGCCTCAGAAATGCACACAATACCCATGCTTGCACAGTAATGCAGCCCTATAATCCTCATGACCTCATACTATTGGTTTTGAAATGACTTGACTCAACAAAAGTATTTGATCCCGTGGTCTAGCCTTTTCTGTCATAGCATTTATTATGCTAGAAAAAGTCGCATGCAGTATTGCCAAAAATAGAACGCCCTTTTTGCATGCAGTCACACTTTTGCACAAGCCCGCATGCTTTTCCTGCCACTCTAACCCACAATCCTCTGAGCCAACTACACATAAAGCAAGAGGGTCAAAGCTCAAAGCACACCGATTTGAGGCAGCTGCAGTTCCCACTGAAGCTCTCAACTTGCATTTCAGATATTTTTAATTAAATAGAATTTAAATGACCTCTATGGCCAAAATGAACTGAGTTGAAGTTTAAAATGCAGCTGAACAAAACACTGCTGAATTGTAACAGGCAAATTTTACTGCAGTGCTGAACAAACAAGCATAATTCAGGGATCTGAGCAGTTCCTGTAAAGCACTATACTACTATCTGCAGACAGACAAACTACTAATAAGTATTACGCACAACCATGGTGCAGACTGTTTACTTGCATGGGATACTAAATAATGTCTGCACTTGCTGGCCTTTAATATTTACTTAAGGTTTGCCACTGTGATCTGTAGAGGAGAATTAACTATGCGTATTTAGCTTAGCAAAAAAAGGAAAGTCAAAATCTACTTCAAAGATGCTAGTGGCAGGTGTTTTACAAACAGTCAAAGTATAAATCCACAGAGTCAACACAAAGACTAACTTGGCAGCGTCAGAACGACAGAGTTTGACCTCACTGATTTGTCCCCATTTAAGCCATCAGTTGCACTGTTTGTTGGAATTCAGCAGGAAACTCCCACAAAACACTTTTCCCTCCACCTAGTGTACTGAAAGGAAAAGGAACTAACAAAGAACATGTCTGTTACAAAAATATGCTGATGCAGGAGATAAAGGTGCAACTGTAAAAAAATCAAGAATCCATGACAGACACAAACATTAGTTTCAGTTCAGTCAGTAAGCACTGACAAAGCATAAAATGAATATTTCAAAAGCCTGTCTCTTGAACAGCCCATTTATCCCCCATTTAACATACAAACATTAACGTATGTGGGTAATAAGGGCAGTCAAAGAAAAATTTGCAACAAGAGTTCACCTCTCCCTTTGTTCTCAAGAATAAAGACAAGAATGTTACGCAGTTATGTGGCTCTTTCCAGTGGCCTGAGCTTATTCCTTTTTTAAATTTACCTGAAGATGACCTCTCCCCCAGTGGATAAACTGTGTTAGAGATGCAAAACCATAAAATGGGAATCTCTTTGCACCTTCAAGCTCAAAAACCTTTGGTTCATGTATCACGTCAAAACTGAGTTCAAGTCTCCTTGAAAGGCAAAATAGGATATGCACTTCAAAGCACATTCTGAGCATTCCTTCAGGTATTAGCAGGACTAAAATAGTTAGATTAGCCTTTCTTTTATTCACCAATTCATGTAGCTTTACTTTAAAACACTGAAATTTCATCTCATTTCAAATCTTAAATCACAAGACAGGCTGGAATGATCCGATGGCCAAAAAACTCCTCAGAGTATGAAATATTTTGCATTATAAGATATAAGAAAGGGCAAAGTATAAAACGTGCGATTCAAAAGTTGTTTTTTAAAGAGTTCTAAAATTCTAAAAGGTTTAGCCCTGAGGTTTGGCCACCATTTTACAAATTCCCAAGATTTTTCTCTTCTAAAAGAAAAGTGTGATTTTGATCACTGGTCCTTACAATGTGTACTTTTAAACAATTTGTCAGAGTATAGTCAGAAGTGATGGCTGGAGACTAAATTAAGAATTACCTTTACGACTACGCAGATATGGAGGCTATAAAACTGCAGCCAATGCTACCAGTAATAAGCAGTGTTTTAGTTTGTTAAATAAAGAAGTAAGCATGCCTTGATCACATGCATCTGCAGCCAGTTAATGTGTGACTTGCTGTGACATGCTCGTGTATGAAGCCAGAAAAATAAATAAAACAGCAGAAAAAAACCCCTCATGCAATCAGACAGCTTCACGAATGCATGAAGCAAACCTTCCACCATTGATCCAAAGACTTTGGCTTCACTAAATTAGTCACCTGCTTGAACATAAAAACGCTCCGTGGAATGGGTCCATAGAGGCCTGATGATAACTAAGTATAAACACATAAGTGCCCGGTGCTAGAGCAGGTCTGCCAGTCTTTTATAACATAACACAAGTTCCTATTTGAGAACAATGAATGCCATTAATCAAACCTTTCCCAGGATTGTGTGCAAACCTGGAAAAACTATATACAAATCCAAACAATCAAACCAGAAAAACATTGAAAGTTGACAGCAAAAGAACTAGGGAGTAACCCTGCAAACATGCTACAACGAGTCAGGCCGTTGCTTTGATTGTCATTCAAGGTTGGATATCAGCAGAATGTTCAAGTGGAAACTAAAAATCTTCTGTTCACTTGTGACCTCCACCATTTAGAATCAGTAAATGTTGGAGGTTTACAGCTCAATAAGCTAATAAGCTACTAATGTCAGAAATAACCGTTTACAGCTGATTATTATAGCACACAGTTTAATGTATGAGAGTTATCCTCAGACAAGTGGATGATGAGTTTAAATGTATTAAAAGCTCAAAAGTTCTCATGTGAAGACAAAAATAACAGTTTCATATTAAATCTAAAATGAACGCCATGTGCAGAAAATACAATTAAATGCAATAGAGCTTGTGTTGGTGTTGGGAAAAACCCTCACTTCTTTTGTAGGTCATGCAGACTCTGCTCAGCTCTCTGCAGGCCCTCTAGGTCCTTCATCATCTTCTTCATATGGTCCTTAGAGTAGCGGTTCTGGATGTAGGCAAACCAGCATCCACCCATGCCTATGACTATTGACACGACCAGCATGAAGTCCTTCAAGTGGTTATGTCTATTCACTGAATGAAATAAAAAGACATGAGGTTACATTTTAGTAAGACAAGAAACTAAGTCATTAAGCAGGCCTATAGATGAGGAGATGCATTTTGGTCAGCAACATGTATTATAGGATAAAGCTGTTTAACAACACAGAAATTTTACAAGAATGTGGTGTGAAACTTGAATCTCATAGTCATATTGCAACTGCTGTGGAGTGACACAAATAGAAGGCTCACCAGCACAATTTCAGGTTGCGGTGAGAGGGACCCAGTGCAAAAGACCACGATAAAGACAGCTTAACACGACCTATTTTAATCTGGGGAAGATGTGAAGCTAAAGCTCAAACTTTAGCTGCAACTATAAGTATTCATTGACGTTATCACTGTGAGGGTTTTATAGATTTTCAGAGTCACAATAGCTTGGAATCAAGTATCCTACTTGTAAGAACACATCCCATATTCAGATCCCTTTACAACCACTAACAGAATAACTTAAAGTTAAACCCAAGCTGGGAACTAACAACAGATATTTGTCATTTGATGTGTCGAAGAAATAACATGTATGTAGCAGCTAGCGTAGTTTCTCAAAGTTTTGCAAGTTACACAAGTTTTTCTTGCAAAACCTGAGTAGGAGTATACAGGAAAGAACAGTATACTTCCTGGAGTGAGACAAAGGGAAGTAAAATGAATATATCAGTAGATCGTGCCAGCTCGACAGACAGAACTTCTACAACACAAGCTGTAAATCTCAAGTACCTGTACAGCTCAAGTCTTATCAGTTCCACTGAATAAGTAAGAATAACAGGAATGCACTTTGCATACAATATATCCATATCTTTTTAGTCTGACCTGCATGTAGCCTTGGAGGGCAGAAACACAGTTTTTAAAATGAAGGCCAACACTGGACAATCCAGAAGTACAAGCCTGTAAGTTTTTTACCTATTCCAGGCCAAATATTTAGACCACCTGTCAGAATAAGATGAATAAACAGCAAGTTGTGGGCACTTGAGAACCATGCATAGTAACCACAGAATTTTAATCACTCTCTGCCCCTGCCATACATAGATAATGTACAGAATAACTCCTTTTACATTGATGTAAGAATAAAAGCACACAGATAGGTTTTTCACCTCGTTTTGATCAAAATGGGTCAATAACGTCTAGCTGACAGGCAACAGAAGAAAAACCTTATTTTGGTGGTCGCTCCTCCAATAATGTGACCTTGAGTAACAGATCTTTACCTCTTAAATGACCTGGAACACAATAACCCAAAATGAGTCATGCTTACTGAAATGCATGTCTAGTGCATCATAGTTCTTCACTGAGCACAGACGCCAAAATGAAAAACAGGGCATTATCTCTGAGAATGCAATTTCCTGATGCCACTCCTCTGCTGGGCTATTTATTGTAGGCAATTTCCTTTTACATACAGTGAACAAAACATTCAATTTCTTTCAGGAATACCACCAAGAGCGCATCAAGTGACAGGTAATTAGCCGCAGAACTGGAAATAACAGGACCCAAACGAGCTTGGGTTAATTATTACACATCTGTTGGCCAGATTAGGTGCAACCTTTTGTGCAGTGTGTCTTAAAATGCTGCTACGCTTCACAGTTGGTCAGTCTGGCTGTTAGTGGGACCCCCTGGTTTTGAGAGCTTGTCAAAGCCAGACAGCCCTTGCTAATGTCTTCCTGCGGGTGACTCTTACAAAACACATTCACAATGACACATGCCAGACACACACCACTACACACTCTTCCCCTTTCCTGTTTTTTTTGTGTGTGTGTGTGTGTGTGTGTGTGTATCTGTGTGCTTAAAGCAAATACCTGGTTCCACTGACTGTTTATTAGATTTTCTTTTTTTCTTTTTGACGTCTCATAAACTCTTCTAAATACACACCTTTACTCTACTTTGAAATTCCTGGGAAATAATTCTCCAGTATCAAAACAATTTTTTAAAAAAACATCTAAACTGCTGACAGGACATATGATATCGAAGACAACCTATCCATTGTGATGTTACAAATCCCTAAGGAGCTAAAAAAAAACTGAGAAACCCCTAAAGGATTACAATCTACAAGTGCAGAATTGGAGCAGAGATAGTGGAGAAGAAGAGGATGAGTGGAGTGTTTATTTGCCTCTGTACGCAGAGTGATGTGTCTGGAATACAGAGTAGTGTGGTCTAACAGTCTAAATCTTCCTGAGTCCCTGAAATTGATACAGGTGGTACAGGATTTCCTAAGCTTAAATGATAGCACTGGGTTGAATGAGCATACACCTTTCACAATTGTGGGTTATGTTGTTTATACTCGTACACTGTTGTGTCTGCGTTTTACTAACATGAGTCATGAGTGAAAGCCAATTAATCTTTAACAATAGTTAAATTAACTGGAATTCAGAATGGGGAGAAGACTGTAGGACTTACAGAGTCTATACACAGATTGTTACACCTGTCAGAAGAAACAAACACAAGCTAAACTGGCAAATTATGAGTTACTGCTTCAGTCTAATGAGGAAGCTAGCCACAATTACAGTCTATTACATTATGTTTCACAGAGGTATAATCCTTCCACTAATCAATACGCCACATTTCATTACCAAAGAGTTATTGAGATCTGCTTTGCTGTGATGTGTAGCGTTTCTGGAAAGGTGCTATGGCATAGCTACAGTTAAGATTTAGTGCAGTACTATAAATCAAGCATTGCATAGACCTGGTGACTCTGGCCACAACACTTCACAGGGACAAAGAGCGAATGAAAATGAGAGCAGTAGACCAAATTGGGCAGGATGTTGGTCATGTTGGTAATGAAACTTATTTTCCACAGTAAAACATTTGAACGCAAGAGATTCATATAGTAGACTGTCTGCTGGGGAAGCCGTGTTTCTAAAAGTCAGACACGACTTGCAAAAAATAAAGTTACATACTCAGTGGTGCTCCAAAGAGTACGGTGTCCAACGATTTGAGCTGCAACTTTTGCACATGGCTTCGATCCAAAATCTTCAGAATAGAGAGTGTCAGAGTGGTGTTCTTTACAGCAAGCCTGAAAGAGACCAGACGTGCATTCATTTCGCAGGAAGAAAGCGGGGGACACACACACACAGACACATACACAACAAAGATTGTAATGCGATCGCTTGACAAGTCCTTAATTCATCAAAGGTAAACTAAAGTAACCCATATCAAAATAAAACAGGTTAACAAAGACAGCCAATTTAATGACTTTAAAAAGTTGTATTAAGTACATAAAAATATCTCCACAGTAATAAGTAAACCAAGACACTTTATCACACACAGTGATGTGTAGGGTTCATAGATCGGTTCAGTTTGAAAAAAGAAAGAAAGGAAAATAAAGTCATGATGATGTCACACCTTGGCATGGCACTTCCATTGAAATTCATCTTGCGAAATGCATCCACATACTGTGGCAGCTCCACATAGCTGATGAGCCATTCCACCACCTTGTCCACTGTCCAATTATACACTGTTGGCAAAAAGAAGAAACAAAATATCCACTATAATTACAATTCTCAGTCTTTATTTTGCACCACATTAGTTGTTCCCAAAGCGACAATTATTCTTTCTGTAGCCCAAAATATAAACACTATGAAAAAAATCCAATCAAACTACAGATAATGGATCAATTATTTACAATGAAAAGTATTTCCTTCAACTCTTATAACAACCTACAAACAATAAAAAAATGTGACAAATACATTCTGCTGGTAAGACGAGTGTATTAGTAATAAGAGAGTGTAGCTGATTTATCGGTTGATCTTTGCTTCCACCCTCACCTATGAATATGAGTACTGGGTAGTGACCAAAAGAGTTAAACTGCGATGGAAATGAGCTTCCACCAGTGATTGGCTGACGCAACCTTAAAGAGAAAGTGAGGAGCTCGGCCATTCAGGAGGGGCTCGGAGTCAAACTTACTTCCCCACAGTAAGTCAGGAATCTATGGGCAGCTGACCAGCATGCCTTTCCAGACACCTACTAGGTGAGGTGTTCCATGCATGTGCTACTAGAAGGCGGCCCCGGGGCAGACCCAGGACACAAGAGAGATTAGATTTATGGTTTGGCTTGGGAATGCCTTGGTGTCCCTCTGGAAGAGGTGGAGGAGAAGAAAGTCTGGGCATCTTGGCACAGACTGCTGCCCCAGGATTAAGACCCAGATACATGACAGAAAATGGATGGATGGACATTCTGCTAACAAATATCATGATTGATATTTAAGACAACATCAGAACTTGAATCAGTCTTCACAGATAATAATCAATTGTAACTCAACAGGATTTCCTTTCTAAAACTTCCTGCTTCTAAATTAAAATACCCCATAAAAGCATGTCTGGCATTATAGCAGTGTTTGTCACTAGTGTTAGCTGTGAATACATATAAGACAAAGGATTTCTATAATCACAAATGTTCCAGATATAAAGACCAAATTACATGCCAGCTTGTCCTCCAGCCTCATTCGTTCTGTTTTTTTATTCATTTTATAATAGTAGAATTCATATTTATTCACGTTTCATAGAGAGAACTCAATAAATAGCTGCAGTATATTTTACTGTCTTGCTATTTTCTAACACAACTGTTTTAAAAGAGAAACTTTGACTGTAATCTTTCACTGTGTTTGAGGATGTTCAAGGAATCCTCCTTGTCAGTTAGATTGTTTTATTTCCTAAATGGATGATTCAGCTCATTCTCAGCCCTCTTCTCATGTGGTGTTCCCCACAGGCCTTCCATTGGGCCATCCACAAATACAGTGCTAGCTTCCACTGTTATGCAGATGATACACAACTTCTAAAGATTCAAGGAATCATGTGGACAGCTATAGCTTTCCAGCGACAAATTTAAGAGTCGTGTAGCACAACAGTTAGTCAAAGCAATCCAGAAAGGGAATTACACTTCCTTTCTCACGCCAGCAGTTGGTTAGATGACCTCGACTAGATAGAAAATGTTTCACTTGCTTAAAAACAGACTGAAGGCAAAAAATATATAATTCTGAAACCAGAAATAATTAAAGCATGTTTGAATATAGGGCAGCAGAGATTCAAGAGGGAAGAAACCAAGTGTTTCCTGATGTCTGATTCATAGACCTCAGGCAGTCACAACATCTGAAACTAAGTATTAACTATTACTGTAGCAAAGGCTGGAGTAATTTAACCAATGTTCTCCTTTCTAGCTACACTGTAAAAACTTATCTGAGAAACAGCTGTAACCTCATAAACATCAATTCATTTCAAATCTAACACTTGCAGCCGAGAAAAAATGCATCACTATTGCAACTGCATAATACAGGTTGACACAAAATGCATTGTTTGACTGTGTGCATACACATCCTGAATGATCTACGAGATCCCCGCAGCATAACATGCTGACAGGAATAATTGGGGAAGGCAAATCTGATCCCCAGCACCTGGCAGAGAGTCAAAACTGTGAGTTGACTAAGTTAATACATTGCTCCCTTGTACAATAACCCTGTTTCCTTGCTCAGAACCTCTAAAACTTTGTCAAGAAACTGCAATGCAGTGTAAGTCAGTACTGTGAACAAAACTGTGGTAAAAGCAGTCAGAGGAAAGGATGCTAAAAGGTGAGTGCCAGATACAGCACATGAAAGTGCTCTGAGTGAGTATAATAGAATACATTAGTATGGTTAGACATAGTCAGAAAGAAGTGTGACTGAATTTTGTGCTGACAGCTTCAACGATCTTAACTCTGGGCCACTCTGGCAGAACAGTGCACTTTGCTGGGCATGCAATCTTATCAACTACTTTGTGCCTTTGTTAATTGAGTGAAAGGGTCAAGCATGGATAAGCTGTAACACACACTTTCAGTCAGAGGGAAGCACATAAACCTTTATTTACAGGCATATAAAAGCTCTGCCATTCTCTGACTGGTAATCAAAGTCACTAAGACTGCTTCATTAAAAATGAAAATCACTGCTACAATATCAAACATTAAGTAGTGTTTGGAGGTATCAAGTATGCAGAAAAAGGTTTACAACATACAACTCTACATAGAAATGGATGTGAAAGAAAGGCCCTTTTTGCAACAAAACTGTACCTTCAGAGCCCTTCCATGAATTCCACAAGTCCTCCACACTGATGAACTGGTCATCCCCATGGAAGCTGTTATGTTTGGCCTTAGGGTCATGGTAGTTTAAATCTTCTCTCAGGAACTGCAGTATGACAAAGACATTTGTAATGGCTACAAACAAAAACCTTTTACAAGACTTGCATGACAAAATAGCTACACTGTTAAAACATTTGTTTTACAACTGCAATTTCACCACTGAAACTGACAGTGCATTCAAAACTTTGGCTAGCGTATTCTGACCAAACTTTGAGCACATCTTTAAGTCCTTAAAGTTGGCTTTGAAAGATGATACCTTTGTATATCAAACTTAGTTGCTTAATTGAAGTGGTGTGAACTTTGTAAGACAAAAATCAGACCCATTGTAATCGATGCCATGTTCTCCAAACTATCTAAACAAATGTTGCTGCTAAAAGGGGCGAGTGACATCAAGAGTGAAAGGAAAGGGAGTGTCACCATATATTACCTTGTTGATGTTGCTCCTACAATACAATATTGCTGTAGGGCAATCACTACAACTAAGGTATCGCCATGTTGTCATATGATAGCTTTGGAACTTGGAAAAAAAATGCAAATGCATGGTTCACACCGAGAGTGAAAACGTTAAGTCACAAACCCCATATGAAGATGAGGCTGTGGGGAAGAAACGGTGAGCTCTCAGTTAGGGTTTGTTTACATTTAGGCAGTAAAAGTACTTGGCTATGTTTAGAACGATATCATGAGTTGTGTACAAAACATTAGCCATATAGTTAAAAAAAAAAAAAAGCCTTTCAGACAGAACGCCATGAGGGCAAACTTCTCATGTTGCAAAGCTGTGACACCACAAAACATGATCACTTCTAATGAAACCATTACTACAAAGAGGTGCATTGCTTTGTGACAATGCGGAAAGACCACATTTGTAAATGGTGTTTAGGGTTTCTATTGATTGTGAGCACTGTGACCCATTTCACTGCTGTAATAGTTAATCCATCGTTTTAGTGCAATTAAATGCAACTCCTGTGGGATATATCCATTGCCTTCACTCGCTTAACATGAAATAAAACCTAATAAATACCTCACCAGGGATTTTCCCCTCATTATTTAATTGTGCAACACAGAATGCCATTCTCACTTTTGTTCAAAACTATTATACATTTAATCATAAAAACAGCTTTTTTTGTATTCCTTTTAGAATAAGACAGTGTCATGCTCACTAAACTGTACCAAAGACTGATCGTAATGTAAATTCCACTTGCACTCTCACTGAAATGGTAATTGTCCCTCACTTGCTTTTGGAACCACATTGCTGATTGCCCACTGTATTGTAGGCTAACCCACTCACCAGGTTTTTAAAAATGAACCCTACATAACATCTAGCACTCCCACAAAAGCAGAGTCATGGGTGAAAGACAGTAATAAGTCATGATGCCTTTCTTTCTTGATAGATTTGTGTGGGAAGATTTCACTACAGTGCAGCAAGATGTCTCTGCTGCAGGTGAAATACAGCACTCCCGAACATATTCAATGGAAAATTAGCAGGACCTGTATAATGTGACAGAGTCACCAAGGTTACTGTTAAGAGACCAGATGTACACTTTCATCTTGCTCGTAAAGAAAGCAACTCCCCACCTTATTTAATCACTGTATGATTAACAAGAAAAAGAGGGTTGTCTTGAAGTACTCTTCATCATCATTTTGAGCTTTCCATTTCTTGGCTAAAAGCCACTACACATACGATTGCTCACTGTGCTTCTCTTCATTATTTGCTTTAGGGGGGTTGCATGCCAAGTGCCCCTCTTAAAAGCAGTGATCGTGCCACCTGCTTTGATCTGGCCTCAGCTGCATAACACAGACTGAGCCCGAACCATACCTGAATCAAGTCACCAGAGGCGGCTTTCTCGAGGCCAAAACTTGTAGTTTACACTAAAGCTTACAGTGCAACATTGCACTACTGTACATATGCATATGTATTTTTTTTCTGTTTTGCTTATAATTTATGCTATTGAAGAAAACTACTGTACTGTGCAGTATTACTCTACCATAAGCACAAAGCAGATTGTGGCTTCACAAATCCCCTTTGTGCTACATTTTTTTAAAGAAACTGCAGCATAATTGTCTACAAATCACATGCAAGTTACAACAGGATTTAGTGCAAGAAATACTCTCCCACACCACACCCATCTTCATACTAGGCCTTCATTTGCATGTGTTGTTTTAGGACTGTCTTTTCCATGGTTGTGATTCTACTGTAATGACAAAAGCTGTCAAGAGTATTCAAAAATACCTTTGATTCAACTCTGACAGGCAAGGGTAGAAAGAATGCCAGCTATGCTTTCTAAGCCAGTAAATACACCAGGTTAATTATTTGACAAGGGAAAAAGGTATATCAGCAAGAGCACTGGCGTGCAACAGGATGAACCTACCAGTTAGACAGTCATTATCTGGCCACCTTTGGAGCAAAATCTACAAAATTTTAGATGACAGAGGGTTTAAAGTAACAGCATAGCCACTATATTAGGTACACTCATTCAACTAGGGCTGGGCCATATCATACCGTTCATGGTAATGCCGGTACAATGTTAGGCAACGATAAGAAAATAAAATATTGCGATAGAATATGGGTAAAACGTGCATGCGCAATGCTTTTGTTTTCATACGCACATGGCCGAAAAAGCATGGCGGCAACGGAGAATGAGAAAGGGGAAAGCGGATCGTTGAGTGAAACGGATGAACCAGAATTGGTTTGTAAAAATGCTGCAACTTCAGTGGTGTTTATGCAGAGCTACTGGTCCCATAGGCTCACCAAAATTGGACAGAAAAACCATGATAAGAAAACCTATGCCTGTTCTGATAAGTCGCAATTCCTACTGTGATTTAGATATTTGACTTTGTCAGAGACGATATGAAAGGATGGATCCATCCTACCTTGTATCAGTGGTTCAGGCTGCTGTTGGTGGTGTAATTGTGTGGGTGATTGTTTCTTGGCACAGTTTGTGGCCTTTAGTACCAACTGAGTGTAATTTATATGTCACAGCCTACCTAAGTATTGTTAATAGTACCTTTATAACCACAGTTTGCCCACATTCCAATGTGCAATGTCTGAAAGCTCAAATCCTCTCAAACTAGCATTTTGAGAATGACAATGAGTATATAAGGCTCCGAGCACTGTCAGCTTCAGCTCTAGTGAAGTGTGTCCAAGCCTTAGAACACTCCCTCACTAAGAGCAGGATCTCAGCTGGTTGTATCCCTGCCCCTCACTCACAGACTTCAGGAGAAAGAGCTCTCTTTTGAATTGTGAAGAGGGAAAGAAAGAAAAACCCCACCAAAGAAGGATGTCTTATTCTTAGAGCAAGTTAGAAACTGTGTCAGTGAGATAAAACACAAAAGATAACCCTTTGTATCAATATCACTTCACTTCTCCAACACAGAGGGCAGAATTGATATTGTTAGAGTATAGCAACACTTCAGTCTTGTTTAACTTAGAGGGCTTTTCAGGTTGTTACTTACGCCATCTGTCTCTACGACATCTACATTGCCGTTTGCATCATCATCCATCTGCTTATGGATATTACGGATAGCTTCAAAGGTGAGAAAGGCATTTTCATCCTTGCATAGTGGCTCATCAATGCGACAAAAATCTGGTGAAGAAACAGAAGTCATATCCACAAGTTGTTAAGTGACAAAGGTCCACGAATTCGTCGACTAATATTTAGTTTTTTCCTTATTCTACAATTACTAATTTACTTTTTACAATCACCAAAAATACCAAACAAACAAAAACAGACAAAAAAAGCACAACTGGATAAAGAGTAGATGTAACTATGCACAGATAAACAAAAAACATTTATATAACATTAGAGGTTTTTGTAAAAAATAATGTCTAAGATGTTCTTTTTTGCGCTTAGCACTTCATTTGTAACACTGCAACACTGTGATGCAATAAAGGCTAATAGCTTTTAATCTTGTGTGCACTTTCCTGCAGAAAAGACAGAAAACCTTCTCAATGTCCCCTGCTGAATTGGCTTCCCCACAGCACTCTCTTTAGCAAAGATAACTGAACTGCAACATTCCTTGGCTGCATAGGAAGGCTTGTTTATATAAGGCCTTTCACTTACTGCGGGCTGTTACAAAGGCAGGTACTTTTGACTGTATCTGCTACACCTATGTGTAGACCAAAAACAGACCATTCACTGAACTGAATCGATGAGTGTAGAGGCATCATAATTTTAGATGTCATTGTCACTATTCTGTTTAATGTCAAGAAACTCAGGTTTGCTATTCTACAGGCTTTAGTATTGTATAAAAATATCCGTATGTAGGACTCTAATTATACAGAAATCAAAATGGACATCTCTTATGATGTCCCTGCGTGCCCACTGTTTTCCTGTGTCACTTTGCTTCCTGAGGGATTACTGATCCTCTGCTAGATATGAGATGATGACGCCACTCCCATTAAGAGGAAAACATTTTTGCATGTGTGCAGCAATGGCAGATTTAAGAGTGTGTGTGCATTCCTTGATTGAATGCAGCACAGTTCAGGTAAACTTACAAGAACAGTACTCATGAAAGCTTCATATTCTATTGATTTCAAATCTATCTTCTAAATCTATCTTGTATGAACTATATGCAGCTCTGATCTCAGGTATATCTCAGACACTATTTTAACCAATGAAGGGAATGACTAATATTACAAAACAACAAGTTTAGAAAACATAAGTAAGATTAAGAAGCATATATTAAAGCAGTAAGCTTTGCTACACAATTGACTAAATTTTAACCACAAAAGGAAACGATGAAGAAAAGAGTTAAAAGAGAAGCACGCCTTGCCTGCATGCCAACAAGAAATAGTGGTCAAGACTTCCTTTCTGGGTCTGAACTTGGATTTTTTACAGCAACAACATACTCCTGGAGAAACATTTTTATGGAACTTTTTAATCACACTACAGATTACTGACAAAAACCTTGATTCTAGGTTGAAAACTGAGCAGTGTTGACTATCAGGCAAGGATTCTTCTTTTTGTTGTACCATCTTTCCCATAACATGGTGTAGCAGTATGCAAACATAACCGCACTTCCCCTTTCATAAATGAGCTCATGCAGCTTCATCATTAATCAATGACACCCACATTGTTTTTTTTGTTTTTTTCTCAACTATAACAGACTGCAGGCATTTGGCTTGCATTGTGCCGGAGGTTACAGTGTAATGCCCCCTCCTACTGATCAACACATCATACCAATCCTTGTTTTGTTAATTCCCAGAACTGGATGTTTTGACATGCAGGCTTAGCAATTAAGGACAGAGAACAGAGAGTAAAAATGTCACAGATTAATACCTGAAATAATTTCTGTCCATGATATTGTGTCTGTAAGCCTATAAAACTTTTTTAACTTGCAAAATGTACCTTATGGTCTACATGACAACACAAAAGATAGAAATAGGAAGGATAGTGTGGTTGAACTTCCGTGTAGTTATAAGTTCATTTGTGAGCATGCACGCTTTCAACTTTTAGCAAACTTGCAAAGCCACATACCACAAAGTGATTACTCACTTTCAACGTTAACACACTTTGCGTTAAACAAAAAAAAAAACAAAAAAAAACAAAAAAAAAACAGTTATTCTAGTAAAAAGTCTACCACCTGTAACACTCTCAAACACCAAACTTGGCCTTCTCTCTCTTTCTCATTTGGCTTGCAAACCTCCAGAGACACAAGATAAGATATTTGCATATATATATATATATATTTTTTTTTTTTTTTAAAAAGAGCTCAGGTTACTCACGTCAATCTGTGAGCTTCCATTTAGATGAAGAATACACCCATAGCTTTTCCACCCCATAAATCCTTCTTCCACGGTCTCCCATGATAATTTAGAATACCAGTCAAGCTTTAAAAATCACTGTCACATCAAGAATAAATTATATGGCACACTGAAATTTTTAGGAGAAAAATACATTTGAAGTGCATCATCTCTACTGATGCGTGTAGACGATTTGGGCAGTTTCCCATTTCACTGCACTGTTCAATAATAAAAATGCAGAAATGATTAATTCAGTGGTACTGGTTTGCTATTCAAAAAAGTATAGAAACGATTTACAAGGTAAAAAAATAAAAATCCATTGTAATCCAATAAAAAAAAATCATTAAACTAGCGGACTTCTAAATAACAAGGTTATAATTGGCTGGTGCGCCTTTGTCTTTTGTGCTACAAGTAGTTGGAAAATAATTATTCTAATCTATTATTTACTGGAAATAAAATGCCTACATTCACCCAATAGTCATTCTTTCCACTAATGTTTTTTTTTTTTGATGAACTGCTTATTGTTTGACTCAGTGGCTAGATCGAAGTAGGAGGACAGGGCTTAATGGCAAATGCCAGCCAGACTATTCTCAGCATGGCTACATTTAGTGCCTGCACACAATCGCAATGTTGTGACACAGACTGCTGTCCTCAAACAGGCGGTATAGTGTGTGTCAAGAGGGATACAATTACATCTTTCACGGTTTGCTATAACAAATTATTGCCATGATTGATTACTCACCTCGCATTCCATTTTCAGCAAGCTGACTGTCCACCGGTGTAGGTGAACTTGGCTTTTCAGTCCAACTTTCTCCAACGAGAGACAAACACAATATCCACAAGCTCAAGGATCTATGGAGCTCCATGACTTGTGTACGCTGGAAATAAGATAAGAGTCCATCAAACACTCTGACAACTCTTGCATAACACATTCGGAGTGTAGTGGTGGTATATTACAACATATGACCGCTTTCCCAGGGACAGGGAACTATGTTAAGCAGCTTATAGCACACCAAGAAATGCTGTTACATAAAGCTCACTTGTCATGTGTGACTCTTCTTCCTGAATGAGCCATCGAACAGTCATTAGCTTACTAATACCTGGTTGTAGCTAAGGTAACCTTTAAGCCATTACTATGCTGGTTTAGTTGGTATGTGGCCTTTTTATCCCTATAATTCCCCAAAATATCACTTCAGGAAGAGAAGTAAAAAGATTATGAGAAAGTGACAGAAGTCTGGTCCGTCTCGTAGTTTGATGTCTAAAAAGGGCTTGGCGTGCTAGCTAGCTAGCTCGACATCTCCGTTAACTCGACAATTGGGTGTAATAGCCTCCAATGGAAAAATAACAGTCTAACCCGCCTCATATAGACGCTTCTATAGTTTTCAGATGGAGGTGTTTATTTCACTGTCGACTTGCTGCATTTTCTACAGGCGCACATTAGCGACTGCTGACGTTTAGCTAACCACAAGAGAGAGCGCTACCGACGAGGGATTGTAGTTTTTAATCTACGCTGGATGCTACTACAGGCACACCACAACACAGGATAAAGTTACCTGTCATGTATTGGAGCAAGCAGGTCTGTCTTTTCAGCTCTCTGTTAACATCGCAAGAGACGACTGGTCCCGCGTAGCTTAAGCACGGCGAACTCCACCTCCTGTGAGAGGTCTCGCTCTTCCACCGACCGAGAGACCGAACCGAAAAAGCCGCAGAATGTGGACAGACGTGAACTGTCTTCCTCTACAGTGCAAAGGCACTAGTACTCCCTCCTCCTCCGTATAGTCATCATCGGCTAATGTCGCCCCCTAGCGTTTGGAGTATAGGCTATACTTGATCCAAGCGTCCAAGCTGAAGAGAGACATTAAGACATCGAGTATTTTTGCAATAATGAGGAAAAAAAATATTAGTCTCTTTATCACCTTTTTTTTTTTTTTACTATAATAGAATATTATACAACATTTAAATCAGAATCAGAATCAGAATCAGGATACTTTATTGATCCCTGGGGGAAATTATTTTTTGTTACAGTGCTCCATTATAAACCAACATTAAGACAAGACAGACAATACACTAACTAAGAATAGTACAATATATACATATATATACATACATACATACATAAGTCACTCATAAATAAATAGCTGAAAAAGAAACATGTGTAGTTATAGCAGCAAACAGTGTGTTAAGTGGATGCGTTGTACAGGGAGATGGCCACAGGCAGGAAAGATTTCCTGTGTCGTTCAGTGGTGCTTTTCGGTAATCTCAGTCTCTCACTGAATGAGCTCCTGTGACTGACCAGCATGTCATGGAGTGGGTGGGAGGTGTTATCCAACATTGTCTTTATCTTGGATAGCATCCGCCTCTCCGACACCACCTTGAGGGAGTCCAGCTCCATCCCCACAACATTGCTGGCCTTACGGATTAGTTTATTGAGTCTGTTGGCATCTGCGACCCTCAGCCTGCTCCCCCAGCATGCAACAGCATACAGGATCGCACTGGCCACAACAGACTCATAGAAAATCCTGAGCATTTTCTGGCAGATGTTGAAGGACCTCAGTCGCCTCAAAAAATAGAGACGACTCTGGCCCTTCCTGTAAAGTGCTGTGGTGTTTTTAGCCCAGCCCAGTTTATTGTCAATGTGTACTCCAAGGTATTTATAGTCCTCCACAATGTCAACACTGACCCCCTGGATTGAAACAGGGGTCAAGTGTTTCCTGGTCTTCCTGAAGTCCACGATCAGTTCCTTGGTCTTTGCCACGTTGAGCTGCAGATGATTCTGCTCACACCACGTGACAAAGGAGTCGACCACAGCCCGGTACTCTGTCTCATCATCCCTGTTGATGCATCCAACCACCGCAGAGTCATCAGAAAACTTCTGAAGATGGCAGGTCTCTGTGCAGTGGCTGAAGTCTGTGGTGTAGAGGGTGAAGAGGAAGGGGGAGAGGACAGTCCCCTGTGGTGCCCCTGTGTTGCTGATCACCTTGTCAGACACACACTGTGGGAAACGTACATATTGTGGTCTTCCTGTCAGGTAATCAACAATCCAGGACACCAGAGAAGCATCCACCTGCATCGCTGCTAACTTATCACCCAGGAGGGTCGGCCTGATGGTGTTGAAAGCACTGGAAAAGTCAAAAAACATGACCCTCACAGTGCTCGCCGGCAGATTAAAACAAAAACTCTGACTTTTTCAATCTCTGCTCTTTGTAGAGTTACACAGCTGAATTCAATAAGCTATAACCAGATTTTACACAAGCCGTCATGGCTGATGGAGTCCATCCCAGATACCATGAGATGAGAGGTGGGGTTCACCCTGGACAGGTCGTCAGTCTTGACAACAGCAAGGTCAAGGCGATGGCACTTTCCCCTGCTTTCAAAAAAAGCTTAATATTCATTCATTCATTCATTCATTCATTCATTCATTTCAGGCACAACAAAATAAATATATTGAACATAAAGTGCACAAAACAAAAAATATTTCAAGGACAAAAGATCTGGGCCCGTATCCCTAAAGATTCTGAGAATCCTCTCAGAGAGCTCCTAACTTAACCTAAAAATTCCTTGCCAGGAGTTTTAGCTTCGAAGTGATTCCAGAACATTTTCATTGAACTCTGAGCAAGGAATGGTTGGGAAATCCTATCTTAGTGAGGAGGTGTGGTTGACCCCGTTGCTAGGTATGAGTCATCATTTCAAAAGCCGTGATTGGTTGATCCTACAAGTTTGATGGAAATGAGCTTTTGGTGATAATGAGCAAAGGATGTACCCTCAAATCAATAAACATAATTATACACTCTAATCTTATGCTGATTGTAATTGTAAATAATATTTCACATTCAAGAAAATATCTGGAAAATGAATAGTAAGCTGTAGGGGTTATAGCCTAACATTAGAATCTAAAATATGTGAAAACTTAAACTCATTACACCCTGTTCAAATAATGATTCGTGTCTTATTTGCTCATATTAATATCCTAGCTGGCATATTTTGTACTTTCACTCCCATATGGACCCCATTGAAAACAAGATGGCCTATCTCAAGGGGCTGTCCTTAATGAAGTGGAAATCACAACGTTACAAGTCCAGTGTGGTCTTAACGAGGGTAACACGGCTCAGTTTTTATCAATGTCTGTGATTGCTGGCTGGTCTATTTATAAAGGCTTGTTAACAAATATCCTACAAACACAGAAAATGGAGGGAAAAAAAAGGACTCGCAAGCCGAACTGGACTGAGGAGCAAGGTTTGTTGCTGGCCCAGTTGGTGAACGAACATAAAGGTATGTTACGAGGAAAATTTGGCCCAACTGTCACTAGCCAAGGCAAGAGGCGCGCCTGGGACACAATATCAGGATAGCCCAGCGGATCAAACACCATTCCCATCTGCAGCACCTGCTCCGTCAGCACCCCTGCAGGAGAGCAGATTGCAACTCACAATTGATGTGTTTGAAAAACAAAAAGAAGTCCTTTCCCTTCAGGAGGAGTACTACCACCTTAAAATTGAACACCTAAAAAATAAACCATTTACAGATTGTGTTCTGTGTCTTGCATTTAACAATTGCAGGTGATGTGCAGTAAAACTGTGGTAGTTCTTAATACCATCACAAGTTCTCAAAAGACATGGGGCTACAGCTTGCCTGAAATGTAAATTTGTGAAGTTTGCCCTGTAAGGCAGTCCACTCTGGGCTAGGTTCCCCTGTGGAATGTAAATATCTTCTTCACCACCATCCTCATCGTTGTCCTCATCCTCATCGCCATCCTCCAGAGGTTCTGCAATCTGTCTAACCTTGCAAATATTGTGTAATATTGCACAGGCTATGATGACTTTGCTGACTTTTTCAGGCCTCAGCCGCACCTCTCCGTGGAGAACATGAAAGCGCCTCTTAAGCTGGCCTATGCCATGCTCCACCACCGCTCTTGTTGTCTTGTGGGCCCTACAATAGAATACAGAGACCTTTAATTATTTGATGGAAATATTGCACTACTTGGATGCTCTAACATATTGCTTGCATTTCATTTCCATGATTTTTGTATTGTTTGGCTTACCTGTTATAGTTTAGTTGGGGCCCTTGGCATGGCTGGAGGTAAGGTGTAAGGAGCCATGGTTTGCATGGGTAGCCACTGTCCCCTAACAAGTGGCAATTAGCTGGCACATAGCGTCTCTCAAAAAGCTGTCTGATGCCACTCTCGGAGAGCATTCTCGCATCATGTGTGGAGCCTGGCCGTTTAGCCACAATGTCCAAAATCTTACAGGCCGCATTGAAGACTATTTGCACATTGATGCTGTGGAAATTCCTCCTGTTAACAAAGACAGCCTCGTCCTCTGATGGCGCAATTATTCTC
Organism: Rhamphochromis longiceps; assembly: GCF_057381845.1. NCBI lineage: Eukaryota > Metazoa > Chordata > Actinopteri > Cichliformes > Cichlidae > Rhamphochromis > Rhamphochromis longiceps. The sequence goes on from NC_140570.1 coordinate 31,851,958, forward strand.
ACATGTGTTCCATCAATTACACCCACAACGCCAGGGAATCCTGCAATGTCCATAAATGCCCTTTTATGTGTGTGTAAAGTGCGGGCATCCAGCGGGAATGAAACAAATTGTGTCACAATATTAGGTTGTGACAAAGCTGTCAGTGTTTGGGTGATGACTCTGCTGACAGAGGATTGGGACAGACCCAAGTCATCACTGCTGCATTGTTGCATTTTCCCAGTTGCCAAATACCTCAGGGTTGTGATTACTTTCGTCTCCGGTGTAATAGCGTTGTGGCGTCGAGTTGGTGAAGTAATTGCATCTCTAAGGAGATCCACCACAAACATGATTCCTGCACGATCCAATCTGTAGCGTCTCAATAATTCCCAGTCATCCAGTGTTTGCAGGACATCTCTCCTGCCTCTTCTGTTGGCCATTTTGTGCAGCTGCTTAGGGGAACTCCTAAGCCACTAAAAGTCCTCTTCCCTGCTCTTAGCAGATCTCGCCTTAGGAGCCCTTTTAAGCGCTAGGAATCTTGAGGAATAGCTTTTATATTAACTGGGATTGTCGTGTCACTTTTAGGGGAAATTCTAAGAAAACGTCATGACTCTGAGAATTTTCTTAGAATTTGGCCGCTAGGAGCCACTTTTTGCACAAAGATTCTTTAGGGATACGGGCCCTGATGTCTCAACAGGACCTGGAAAAACTAGTCCATGCATTCATCTTTAGTAGGCTTGATTACTCTAATAGGATCTTTACAAGTCTACCTAAAAAATCAGTCAGACATCTACAGCTCATTCAGAACTCTGCTGCTCGGGTCCTCACTAAGACCAAAAAAGTGGACCACATCAGTCCAGCTCTGAGGTCTTTACACTGGCTGCCTGTCCGTCAGAGGATAGACTTTAAAGTTCTGATGCTGGTCTATAAAGCTCTGAATGGTTTAGGACCAAAATACATCAGTGACCTCCTGACCCAGTATGAACCTTCCAGATCCCTCAGGTCATCTGGATCCGGTCTTTTATCAGTTCCCAGAGTCAGAACCAGACACGGAGAAGCTGCATTCAGCTTTTATGCTCCTTATATCTGGAACAAACTCCCAGAAAGCCTCAGATCAACTGAAACACTCAGTTTATTTAAATCCAGGTTGAAGACTCTCCTATTCTCAGCTGCATTTCAATAAAACACCAAATCCACACTGTTAAGCTACATTTCAAAACTTACATTTTAACTACTGATTTTATCAAGGCAAGGCAAGGCAAGGCAAGTTTATTTGTATAGCACAATTCAACAACAAGGTGATTCAAAGTGCTTTACAGAGACATTAGAAACAAGAACAAATAAAAAGCATGATTTAAAATTGATTAAAACAAGCAAATAAACTAACTAACTAATTAACAAACAAACAAACAAACAAACAAACAAACAAACAAACAAACAAACAAACAAACAATCAAACAACAGTATATAAAATCAAAACAGATAAAATCAGAACAGTAGATAAAATCAGTAGTTAAATGTAAGTTTTGAAATTTAAGCTTAAAGTGTGGATTTGGTGCTTTATTCAAATGCAGCTGAGAACAGGTGAGTCTTCAACCTGGATTTAAATAAACTGAGTGTTTCAGCTGATCAACTGTTCTGATTTTATCTACAGTTTTTTTAATCAACTTTAAATCATGCTTTTTATTTGTTTTTGTTCTTTAATGTCTCTGTAAAGCACTTTGAATCACCTTGTTGTTGAATCGTGCTATATAAATAAACTTGCCTTGCCTTGCCTTGCTTAGATACATCCTCGTCCTGTGCATCTCAGATTGCTGGCTCATCTGTGTCTTATTGAATGAGACACCAATCCAGGTTTTGCTTGGCAGTTGCTCACAATTTTAAGCAAGTCAACATGCCAGCATTTTAAGCTGGATAAATGTAATCATATTCTCCACCACATGTGTTGTTTCAAAAGGAAGGCTACATCCCAGGATATTCACAGCAACAACACAACTAGATGCGTGTTAGGACAGGTGTGGACATCTGCTGCTTCACTGTGAAAGGCTGGAATGGTGTGACCTCTGTCCAAAGGGTGTGTCGAGGTGGAAATCCAAGAAGTGCAATACGTTCCTGCATGCACACCAGCAAAGGTTGGCAGGACACCCCTTGAAGTAAAGGGGATCTAATGCCCCAAAACATGCTGCTCTGTTGAACTAAGATACATTTGAAGAAGGTTTATGGCTTTTGCTGAGAAATTTTAGGTGTCCAAAAATTTTATTTGACTGTTACTGATCTGGTTATCAATTCAGAGTTATACTATAAAGGGAAACCTTGACTGTTTGATAGAGACCTCTATTTAAAAGAATAATGGTGCTTGAATTAAAAAGAAAAATATATTATTTGTTGTTACTTTTCTTACTCATTTTTTTTTTTTTTTTTAGAATTCCTGTTATTAAACACATGTACAGACTTTGCAGAGTATATGTCTGCAATGTTGACTGTTTGGGCTAACACAGGGTCCTGTAGCTTTCCTGTAGAGTAAACCTGCACACTGAGGTATTTTCCAAGTCATGCCAGTATATTATGGTAAATATCCTTAAGTTTGAGTGCAAATAAAATAATTAATATTGGAGAAAATTACTGTCATCACATCATGGTTCATACACAGCAAATTCAAAAGTGTTAAATTTTTTGGTGTTAATAGTCTCCTTGCAAAAGTAGAGTTAATTTTACTCTAAGCAGAGTCACATTCTTTTAATGTAACTCTGAGGTGTAAAATGATAGTAGTTAAAATCGAGTGTTAAAAATGAGTGTTTCTCTGTCAAATCTGGAGGTGTTACAATGGAAACATTAACTCTTGACCTCTTAACTCTGAACTCCTAGAGGGGCTATGACACCAACAGAGTAAATTCACAGACTCCGCCCCCAGCACGGCTCCAATCGAAGCTGAAGTGAAGCCGTTTCAGAACATTTTGCTCTACATATTTGAGTTGTTTGCCATGCTTGGTAAGTCATTTTTTCAAAGATTGTTTCAATTGTTATTAGCCTTTACTTCTGTGGCTCTTTGGAGTTGAGACAAAGCTGTGTGAAAGGCATTAGCCATGTTGCTCGCTGATAGCATAATATTCTGTTTTAGCTAGCTGAAAGGTATTGTTTGCGGGCAAATACCACAGCCTTGAAAAAAGCTTCCATGTGAATTTTCAGTCAAACGTTTGGTCAAATACACCTAAAACAATGTCTAGAATGTGAAATGTTGGTATAATGGTGCTACTTGAAGCCTGAAAACGATCGCCCATAAAAAAAAAAACGAGCAAACAGCAGTAGCAGACGTCCTGACTGGATTCTACGTTAGAATTTAGATCCCTCCAGAGTTTTGTGCACACGGTTTAGGTAAAAATGAAAAAGTTGAGGTTTTACATTTAGTTCAGTATTACCTGTTGCCTGTGTCCTTGTCTTTTGGGAAAATACTTTACACAAGTAATGGCTCAAAGAGGATTCCTTTTTTTTTACTGTGCTGCAATTGTTTACTGGATTATTTGTGCCGTTAATTAGTGTCAACTAATTTTTATTCAATCTCCACACAGGATATGCTTGTGAAGATGGAATATGGGGGAGAGCAGAAGTCCGTTGAAGTTCCACAAAGGGATGAATGAAGGACATGCATATTGTATTGAAGAAATAAGTGATGAGAATGCTGTTATTTGCATTTACCAGCTCACCTATGTCAGACCTTTTGATAAACAAAATTCTAATGAAAGTGAGAACATGTACACTGTTACATCTTTCAGAAAATGTTTTGAAATTGTGGTGCACAGTTCAGAATAAATGTTTTTCAAAAACCATTGCATCTTTTTAGTAAATGTTTATTTCCAAAAGAAATTTCTAGAAGTTCAGAACAGTAAAATTCCCGCTTTTTAGAATGAATTAGAAGATAACTCTTACGTAGTTAAACTAAAATACTCTTTGAGAGTTAATATATAAACTCTTAACACCAAGTGTTAAATTATCAACTCCAGACAGATTTGGTGTTTAACACTAAATCAGAGTTAACGTACCAACTCTCCAAAAAGAGTTAAATTAACACTCTCTGGTGTGGACCCATATAGACACTTTAATAGTGTTGAAATCAAATCCGACAGTGTTAATTTGGACATGCTGGATTTGCTGTGTAGGTTTCAGTATTATATAGCTTTTTTTAAAATCTTTAATGACATATTGAAGATATTTACTGACTACTTCATCTGAAAACAGAAGAACAAAGTAATAAACTTTTAGTGATGCGCTTCACATACATTTGTCACATAATATTTGGTTAATATTATTGATTGATAGATTGTTTAATATTAGAACCTACACAATATTAAGCTTTGATCATTTGCATCATCTGGTTTAGATATATGGTGGATTATAAGAAACTTCAGAGCAGTGCAAATTCAATCATATTGCAAGATATATACAGAGGAAATATTTTGAGACTACCTTACAATCTTGGTGGTATAATACAAATGAACAGTAGCATATAATGATGTCTTAAGTCAATCATAAGTTGAAGTGCATATATATTTTAAGTTCTGTTAGAACGATGAAATAACCTTTACAGTGATTTGTTTATTAGACACAGCACAGTTTGCACAAATATGCAAACAATTCCATTTAAACTTTAACCAGACAAATTTATTTCCATGTGCAGGAATTCCTTTGTGCATACATGGAAAGTGTAAGGCCTAAACAGGACAGGCACCAACAGATATGGTACTGATAATGGTATAACTAGTATAAAGAGATGCGCTGAAGTTGTGTAAAGGTAGTCAGGCTAAACAAACTTAAATTGTGCACCCTAAATTAAATTTGCCAGTTACATAGGTATTTTTAGCTGAACCTTCCTGGTATTGAGATCAGATAATATAGGCTTGTGTATTGACATTATAGGCTGATCTTAACTTTGAGCTGTAACCTGCCAATTTAACCATCATCACAAAAATGTGAATCTATCCCCAACACAGTGTTAACAAGACCTGAGTATTATCAGTTTCACAAATATAGGACTTTCTCAGGTAAGGTATTCACTGTATTGGATAATTTTACACGGTTCATTGATTGATTGATTGATTGATTGTTTTTAATTTAGGTACTTTAATTAAATTTGATTTTATCATGTTTTTCCTAAATCTGTTGATATGGCATGTCAATCTGGAGTATACTCTTTCATTTAAATCTACAGGTTTTTATTGGGGGATTTAATTTTGGTGCACAGCGAAGAGTTAGGTAATCAGGACACAATAGTGTGCACAGTTCCTCACATATTACTGAGGAAATCTGTTTTGAAAAGTGTTAAATTAACATTTCAACTGCCAGTATTGCAGAAGTATTTAAAGTTATGATTTACTGAACTTTATTATGTCTCTGTTTGTGTTTTAAAAGCCCGACTAGGAATGGGCATGGCAAACTAGCTAAGATTAAAAATACTCTGGTGTGTAATGTGGTTCATGTAATATACTTGCCCTTAAAAAATAAACCATAAATAAGTAACAACATAGAATAAAGCGCTTTGTCAACAGCAACCTGAATATTGCATTTTATTACATGAAAGTGAGTATCGGTGCCAATCTTTTTTGAGGACTCTAAATAGAGTGCAGTGTTTCTGAAGCTGGACACTAAGGCTTAGAATTCAGAATGCATCCATTTCCTATCCTTGAGTTTATATTTCAAAATAAAAGCCAAGCATACTTGAAGAACTATCACTTTACTTTGGCACATTTCTAGTATGACCACAAATTTGCTGTGCAGTGTATAAAAGTTAAAATGTCACATTACATAACATCATGTAGGTTGGTGAAGGCATCCATGAATGAGACACTGAGGCAAAAGAATGCACTTAAAGTTATCCTAATACCCCTACAGTAGCACATGTGCATATCTTATGTTCATTTGTCAGACATCATCACTCACTAAGGATTTGTGACTGGTCATCATGGAAATATATGGAAAAGGCCTTCATCCCACTCTTCCGCTTCAGCAGGATCAAGGCTGCTATCATCAGGTGGTTGGGGGGTGGTACATGTAGTACCTAGTCCTTGACTTTCTAGTCAGAAGTCTTTATCCTCTGAAGATGAAATGAGCATGACCTCCCGGCTCTTAAAGTCCCACACGGCTGTAAGATGGAAGGCCATATTGGAGAAAACAACTAGATACTCAAACAGGGCAAAGAATGTGTAACCTGATAAAAGTAGAAACAGAGTACAGAAAAAATATAATTTGGTCAGAATATTGTGAATATTTGCATTACTGTAAATATGATGGTTGATGATTAATATTAATAAAGCAGCACACAATCCACACAGAAACATAAGGATGGGTTAAATACTCACTCCCTGATTCACAGTACATGTTGTGTTTCCAGTAAAAGAATCCGGCAAAAGCACAGAAACATACATTGAGAAGTAAGAAACGCACTTTCCAGTGGTGAGACTTGGCATCCTGTGAGGGCACAACAAAGTAAACAAATACTGAAATTGACTGTAATTCTACAAATGATATGGCAGTTTTTAAGTTCTAGTGCCTCATTTGCTATTTCTTACCTCAGGACTTAAGGAATATTTCTTAATAGATTTCCATAAACGGCAGGTTATCAACATGTAGATTAGAGAACTTACAATGAACAGGACAAAACCTTCCTTATGCACAACTAAGGAGCAAAAACACAAAGAGGAAGGGAAATTTGACCAACAAATGGGGAGAACTTGTGATAATATGTTATTAAACTTTACATAAATGCACCAACCACCAGTCATATCATACTTAGCACAACTGAAACTGCTTGTTTTTAATGTACAAGAATAGGTAATAGTATTATCAGTATTATTATTATAGTATTACACTATATTTGTGCAGACAAGGCCTGTACAAAAATGCAAACTAAATTCAGAATACTCACAGTAAGTTTCAGTGGATGATACGTATGTGAGCAACAAGAGTCCAATGTTTTCAGATATAGAAAAGCCCAGGTTTAAACAGCTGAGTAAACTCTCTGGAAACCTGGTAGCAAAGCGAGCCTTGTAAAACTTGAAGTAGGTAAAAGCCACCAGTAACCTTGGTGCTGAGTGTAGTCCAATGCAGAATCGCCAAATGTGGCACTCAGGACTTAAGCTGATAGAGGCACTTATAGATGGCAGGTAATTAGGAACCTAAACACACATCAAGAATTTTGTTTAGGTTAAAAATATATAATCAATACATAATAAGGTATTGCAACTACTACCATAGAACTAAACATACACATTACCTGGCAGTGTGTACCAGTGGCATCTTCAAAATGAAAAACAGAGGATATGAAGACACAAGTGATGAGCCCGAGCAGGGGTAGGCACACAGTCGCCAGAACACAGGTGGCGAAGGATACCCTAATAACCAGGGGTCTTTCATGCCCCAAAATATTTGAACTTTGTAGCATTTTAGATTGCGACAGCGGGAAAAGAAACAATCGTGTAAAGATGATCACATACGGGATATAACGCTCTTGGCATCTGTAGCTATGCTAGGTAAGAAGAAAATAGACTGGAGATGAGTAAACATGTCAAGTACATCCATAAGGTCAATATTTATCTTGAACCACTCGGGAACATTTCAGATTTAAAACATTCGCGTGAATTTACTGAACATGTAATGGCTAAATCCATCCTACCTTCACCCTGTTGCCAGTGGTCTCTCCCAACAATACCTACGCTGTAACAATAATATTTAAGTATGCAGGGCGGTGGACGTGCATTTCTCAATCAGCTATCGTCGATCGCCTAAAACACTGCTCGGCTCATCCAGTCATTTTAAATTCCCGCATTTTAGGGGGTGTTTGTTTTGTTTGTTTTGTTGTTTGCATTACGCGACCTCAGATGAATGCTCCGATGAGATGATAACGGGCCTGCGGGTGTAGCATCCTTGTCGTGTAAAACGAGTAGGTGGGGACCACCAGCACCCGGAAGAGAAAGTCGAGGAGGACAGTGTTTTGATTGCTACAGCATATATATTTCGACATAATGCAAATTATGTATTATGTAATTATTATCTTTAAAAAAAAAATCATTGGCCAGATTTAGCCCGAAGACAAGGAGCGAGAAATGTGTTATTATTTGTTTGTTAGTTGCCGGTAGCTCTCCGTGGTGCTGAATCACAGCAAACAGGGGACTGTTCTTATTATCATTAATTCGCCACCAAAACCCCATCAAAGATAATACACAACACCACCTTTAACTCGCCGTGTTTGTGCAAGGTGTACACGTGGTCGTATCAGCTGGATTCGTTCTGTCCCGCCCCTTCCTGAGCGCTTGTTGGGCTTGTACAGCACCGGATTACATCGCTGCTGACTTCCCCCATCGGTGTGTTTTTGTAAAGACTATTTTCGGCGAATAAAACGTGTTTGGGGACAGAGCAGTTCAAATGGTTCTCGGATGGAGGGCATTTGCTTCAGCAAGATGAAACAATGGCGAATGGCGAAGACTTTATTCCGCTGGCTGCTGTGTGTCGGTATTTTGCCGAGTAAGTTTACTTTCGTTTTATTTTCTGTTTACCTCGTATAATCTAAAACGATGTCGGTATGTCGATCAGTTTTGCGTTCCTATTTAGGTTGGTTTAATATCATATGAAAGGGAACTATATTAAAACTGTCCTAGCAGAGAAGAAAGCTTTAGATAACATTTTTCTATAAAGTGTGGTTGGACGTGTGATCCCAGTCATCTGTATTTCATTGCATCTATTATATTTTATAGAACATCCTTTTCACCTCATATTTCCTCTCCCCCTCAAGCTGTTTCCCGCAATCCGCAAACTTGTTGCCAGCTGTTTGGGGATTTTGCTGTCATCATAATCCTGTAGACCTTCTTTGCATCCAGCTCAGAGGCTTTATTGAAACAGGACTCGAGGTTAACATCTGGTTAGTCCAAATCCATTGTTGACACTGGGAATAAATTTAGTGCTATAAACTACGTTTCCTGTTGAAAACTCTTCCTGCTCGTTTCCTGATTGATGAGTGATTATTTTAATTAGATTTTATTTTAATGCGTGAATAATGGCTTCGTGCGTTTGACGAATATTTCCCAATACTTTGCCTCCAGGTTTAGGCTCATTTTTATTTGTTGTTTGTTCACTGGATTAATGTTGCATGTTGCACTCTATATACTGAGCTTTAGCAGCGAAAGTCACTGTTGGCACATGTTGGCAGATGTGTTTGGTCTATTTCTAGAGCCTTATAGAAGGGAAATATAGATTGCCATTGCCCTTTGTTCCCTACCACCATCTGCTGTACCATCCATATTTTGTCTCACATGCCCCACATGTTTTTCCCTTTTCTTGCAACCCTCTAAATCCACAGCACTGCCTTTGCTGTGCATGTCACTGGCTTGAAAATCTAATGATCCGTGATCACACCAGCATGCCTTTAATAGCAAACACATATTTTTCTCGATTAAAATGGAAATACATGAATACTGAAATGCATCACATGTTTTGTGTTAACATAGCTTTAAACTGTTTTGTTCCTTGCCCTAGCTTGTTGGTGTGCTCATGGAAGATATGCTCAGAAACTCCTAAAGGATTTGTTCACAAACTACACTAGCGCACTGAGGCCTGTAGAGGACACAAACACCATCCTGAATGTAACTCTACAGGTTACACTCTCCCAGATAATTGACATGGTAAACTCCCACAGTGCACATAACCGTATGAGTGAAATTGATCCATGCAGATACACATATATCTGTATTGCTGTTTTTTATTTTATTTTATTGTGTTTTATTTTTTATTTTTACTGTTTTAACTGTAATATTCCCCTTTTATGATCACCTTTCTCAATATATTACAGGATGAGCGAAACCAAATTCTAACTGCATATTTATGGATACGGCAAGTGTGGTTTGATGCACACCTTAAATGGAATAAAGATGATTATGACGGCCTTGATACCATCCGCATACCGGGTAGTTATGTATGGAGACCTGATATAGTTCTCTATAACAGGTAGGTTGGATGGGCATAGAGTTCACAAATTCAATACTGTATGACGACATTCTGCCCAATATGAAATACACAAACTAAACATGCTTTGAAGCTGTCATTTGTAGGTGTACAGGCCTATGCCGACTGCTTCTTATAGTCCAATAATGCAGCATATACAACAGTCTAGGCAACTATAAAAACAAAACCATAAAATTTGAATTTTAGAAAAGTGATTGAAAGTGCAAGAAAGTATTAGGTAAGTAGGTGTAAAGTAATTCCATATAATGATGCCTCCCATGGTTTAAAAGTGTCATTGAAACTAAAGGATGCTGAAACATTAAACATAATCATGTTATATTATTGAAAAGCAATAAAAACAGACACGATCCTTACCTAGTGTACTTGTGCCTTTCCAGTTTGAAACTAATCAAAGCTGTTTTTGTAAAAGACCTATTCAAAATTTGCTCCTAGTATGAATTTACAGTGTTGTTGAACATTGTTTTTTCAGCAATGATTTCTTTGTTTTTTAGCGCAGATGATCATTTCACTGGTCCCATGGACACCAATGTGGTGATTCGACATGATGGACAGATAATGTGGGATTCTCCAGCAATCACTAAGAGCTCATGCAAAGTGGATGTGTCTTTCTTCCCCTTTGATGCTCAGCAATGCCAGTTCACCTACGGCTCCTGGACCTACAACGGTAACCAGCTTGACATCCTTAATGCAATGGAGAGTGCTGACCTGGCTGACCTGGTGGAAAACGTTGAGTGGGAGGTGCTTGGTATGCCAGCTAAGAAGAGCATTGTTCTTTATGGTTGCTGTGCTGACCCATACCCAGATGTGACCTACACACTGAAACTTAAGAGGAAAGCATCCTTCTATGTCTTCAACCTGCTCATACCATGTGTGATGATCTCTTTTCTGGCACCACTTGGTTTCTACCTTCCTGCTGACTCTGGAGAGAAGGTGTCATTGGGTGTCACAGTGATGCTGGCACTCACTGTCTTTCAGTTACTGGTTGCAGAGATCATGCCCCCCTCTGAGAATGTACCACTAATTGGTAAGAATCAAATCCCAGTATGCGTGATAGTAATGCACTACAAATCTGTTCACAGATTTTCTCATCTTATTTCCTTCCACAGGAAAATATTACATTGCAACAATGACAATGATTACAGCCTCCACTGCTCTGACCATATTTGTCATGAACATACACCACTGTGGCCCTGATGCCAAGCCTGTTCCCAAATGGGCCAAGAAAGTCATTCTGCAGTACATGGCCAGAATGTGCTTTGTGTATGAAGTTGGGGAGAACTGCATGTCACCTCAGCCAGAGAAACAGGAGCCTCCTCCTGTACAGAACACCAACTGCACCATGAATGGTCAGGCGGGACCGGGCAGAGAGGACTGCATCTTCAGAATGGAGAGAGGACAAGAGATAGTGGGACCTATGCCCACAGAGGAAAAAGAAGACATGGATCAGATGCTGTCTCCTATAGGCTCAATCGGGAAGAACCCTACTAGCAACTACAGCTCTTGGAAGAATGGCATTTTTGCAAGCCTGGACTGTGGTGACTCAGGGGAGGGGAGGAGATGCAGGAAGGGAGGAGTGAGTGATGGAGAGAAAAAAGACAGAGAGATTTCCTGCAGCATCCAAAGCAATGAAACACAGCTCTTGCGTAACATAGAGTATATAGCCAACTGCCACAGAGATCAGAGGGCCACGCAGAAAAGGACTGGAGAGTGGAAGAAGGTGGCCAAAGTTTTAGACCGCTTCTTCATGTGGATTTTTTTCATTATGGTGTTTTTCATGAGCCTTCTCATCATGGGCAAAACCATATAACTGCAGACCTTTTCAGAAGGTTTGGTGACAGCATGAAATGCTGTTAATAGCATAAAGATTATTCCAGGTTAGGACAGGAATAATCCAGTATTATCAGATTCTGTAAAAGTTTCTCATATTTCCAGGAATGTTTGAGATTTCATCTCCTATTACAAACCTTTTTGTGAGTAGAATTAAATCTTTGATAAAGTTGTTGTTTATGGACTTTCTCCCCTTGCTATGTGAAAGTTATTCCACTCACCCAAGAAGTGGGAAGTTCTTTTGTCAAATCTATATATTTTATGATAATGATATTTTTTCAGTTGTTCACTATTGAGTTCTTCTTTTAAAAAATAAAATACAGATTAATTTCTATACAGCAACTTTTATTTCCCCTTTATTTAAGGTGTTCATAAACTAATATCAACAAGCAACAAATAAATATTATCCGCTGTTGCTTAAGAAATGTCTTATTGTTGCAGGAAAATTTAAAATGTCCACATTCCAGAAAAGAATCAATTAATTTACTGATGCGAAACGAAATAGTGAAGTGATGAAATAAACATACAGATCATTTAAGCAGCAAAAACTGTTACTTGCAGTTTCCTTGAATACTTAATTAGCCACTTGAGACTGACTGTTGAAAAACACAACTTTTGAGCAGAAATAAACATGTTTTCGTCCTGGTTCATAAACCATTTAAGTCTCTATGGGAAAAATTCCCATTTACAGGGTGATTTATTATATATTTGAATTATTTCTTATTATTTTATGGCTCACCCATTTAAAATGCACTGTGACTTATGCAAGAGGTATTAAAGTGTTAAAGACGCATTGCTCACTTAATGAGACTGGGTATCTGCACTAATTAGCAGGTATCTGTAATGCAAGGTTAATTATAGATCTATGAATGAACCTAATGTTGTCACTTTTGTCTCCAAAAAGCCTAAATGGTAATGCCCATAATTTTCAAATAGAGGGTCCAAAATGGGACCTCACGAACCCGTGATGTGACAGTAACTTTTATATAGTGGTCATCATTGTCATGTCACAGAAAGAGGGTTTTTCATTCAAAACAGTCAGCACCTGAGGCTTTTTTGTGTGGAGCTTCTATATTCTCCCTGTTCTTGGGCGAACAGCTTGCTCCCTCAGTCCAAAGACACACGTGTCAGGTTGATTGCAGAGATTAAAATCAGCTGAATAGCCCTGTGATAGATTGGTGATGTGCCCAGGGTTTATCCCACCCCTCACTAAAATAGGCTCCAGCCCTCCTCCAACCCAAAATCTGACAAAGCAGTTAAATCAAAAGCAGTTACTATGGTTATGGTGGTGTCCTGAGAAAGTAAGGCCTCCAGTGAACCCTGAGAGGGTTCAATGCTCTTTTAATGCTTCACATGGCTTGTTTGACTAATTTATAAATCCATGAAAATATAACAGCTGGCATGGGTATAAAATAATTATACTAGCACAAGACCCTTTGATAGAAATTGTGTTACCAGTTTCTCTAAAACATATAACATGCTTATGATGATGTCACTAGTGTAACGCTTATGCATTAACTGTGAAATCTCATAGTTTGCAGCCATTAGCTTAGCTCTTGGTATAATCCCTCATCTATATGTTTTAGAGAGGGATAGCCCTCTTTAATCTCGACCAGAAAGGAAAATAGTCTGAATGCTTAGTCAGCAGTACTCTGTTCTAAACTGTTAGGAAATGCACTACAATGCAATGTCACATTAACAGAAGTAGAGAAGAATTACAGTAAAATGTCATGGGAAAATAATCTGTCCTGGATAATCCAGGTGCATGTGGCATGCAGAAAGACAAGGAAAGTATTTTAGGGGGATTACAATGGTACTTTCTTTTTTTTTTTTTTTAAATTCAGAAATATATTTCTGGTAAAAAATGTTTTCCTTCTATCTGATGGTCCTAATTTGAAGGTGTGAAAGACAACTCCTTGAACACAATGATGCCAAACAATACAGAACAGTGTTGATAATGGATTAGAATGAAGAACTGAATTGATTAAGTTGATCCAAACAGCCATTCACCAAGGAAATATTTTATCACTGGCATTTCTTATTATCTTTAGCCACACAGTAATCTTAGTTGGCTTTTATGAGTAAAATTAGTTAAAAAAAACTCTAAAAGCCTTTTGTTTTTAATAGGATATGAAAAAGAAGCCTCAGAAGCTTCAGTTAGCGTTAGATGGAAAATAATAGTTGCAAGGGTACATAATAAACAACTGAAAATATATTCCCTATTGGTATATGTACAATACATTTTGTATTGTGATACTCTATTAAAGTAAAAAAAAAAAAAACATTACTAACTTTTTGAGCATAAGTTTTGGGTTGTAAGTTATTAACAATGACTACACAGAAAAAAACCCACAAGCTTACTGAAAACAAATGCATTACTCAGCTCCAAATACATGCATAGTGATACTGATTATAAGGACATTTTTATTTATTTTATGCTCTGTCATAGATATTATTTTAATGGCTTTTCAGCAATCAATCAATAGAAGTGTGTAGGCCTGGCCCCACTTAAAAAAAAAGGTTGGTAGAAAACATTTAGATTTGAATACATGGGTGGGAGGAAAATTAATGCGTCACTCATTCTGATGTCTTGTCATTTTATGTTGTTGTTATTGTTATTGAGCTGTTGAAAGACTTTTCAAAAGGAACTGGAACTACAGTTAAAAGAAAAGGTTAATCTAAAATAGGTACCTTTTAGTTGCAACCACTGAAAACCTTACTTTATTTATTTATTTTGTACTAATGTGACCTTCAGGGTATTTAAAGGCGCCTATAAATAAAATGTATTATTATTAGTACTGTAAATTTAAGATAAAAAAAATATTAGGATGGAGTCACTTTTCTTTTTAGTATTTCAGTAATTTTATGTCTTAATGATCTCGTTTGCATTCCATAAATTATTGGATTCAGATTAGCAGGGACAACATGAAATAAAACATATGCAATTTTCCTTAAGTCTGGGTAATTTGGGAAACGATGCAAAATAATTGTTAAAAATCCTGACCAGAGCATGATCAGATAAAGAACAAGGTGGCTTGCACATGTTTGCAGCGCTTTGTTATTTAAGTCTTTGTTTTTCTTAATCCAGCAAATGAGAGCAATTCTAAAATAGGTGGCAGCTATGCTTGCAATTGAACTAGTAAACAGCAGCACAGTGAAAAAGAGTCCATAGATGTTGTTTATGGACACGTCCTCACAAGAAAGCTTGAATAGTGATGCATTGTCACAGTAAGAATTTTGTATAGTGGATCTGCAGCGGGACAGCCTCACAGTAAGACCTATTAATATAGACACAAGCACTACTGACACCCCCCAGGCAGCTGCGGACAGCCCAACCACAGTTCTGGTTGTCATAATGGAACTATACCTTAAGGGGTGGCATATCGCCACATATCTATCAATTGCCATAATGATGAGGATCATATGTGAAGCCGATCCAAATGTGTGACTTTGAAAAGCCTGAACCACACACTGTTTGTAGGTGATAAACCGTTCGGTTGCCAAGATGTGAGCCATTAGCTGAGGCAGCAGGACTGTGTTACCTATGAGATCATTGACAGACAGGTTACAAAACAGAAAGTACATTGGCTGGTGCAAACTCTTCTGAGAAATGATAAGCAAAAGGACTCCAATGTTAGAAAAAAGCAGGGTGAAGTAAACAAAGAGCAGTAAGAAAAAGAGAGGATACGTTAACTGTGGAGAAATGTCAAAACCTTGGACCTCCAGAATATCGGTTGAAACTGTTTTGTTTTTTTCCATTCTCTTTACTTAATGGGAAACCTAAAAGAGAAAACACTGACAATGAAACATGATAAGTGTCCCAGTATGTTAAAGCTGAATGAACATACTTATTACACTTTTTTTTCTGCCTGGAAAAAAAATCAATAAAAATAAAATATGATTAAAAATGCTTCATGATAACAAAAAAAGAAAAACAAACACAAAATTAAATTAAATTACACTTTTAAAAACACATTACCTTCAATTGAAATATTCAGTAATCAAATTCTGTCTTGTTCTCTTGCATAAAAAAAAAAACCCTTTTTCATTCATTTTCAAATATGGTGTGTAAAACAACAACAACTAAAACTGACACCAATAAACCATAACCATAAACTAAGGAAAGTACCAACATTTTATAGTGAAAATGCAGATGTTTTGAAAAAAACAAAACAAAACAAAACAAAAAAATGCTCAACAAAACCTACAACAATGTGAAGTCACAGTGTTTTAAGCTGCTAGTGTTTTGTACCTTGGCTGTGGAGGAAGGAATCTAATCAGCAGCTACAGCTGAGTGACTTTTATATTCAGGGTGTAACATTTGATATGAATTTACTGGCTTCTCCATTTCAGCTACAGTTCTATATTTATCAAGGGCTCGTTATAGATTCCCACATGAATTAATATGGAGCTTGATATTTAATTTTTGTCTAGATGCAAGAATAAAAGCAAAACTTTTCCTGCCATACACTTCGAAAGAAGAAAAAAAAAAGTTAACAAGCACATTTTAAATTATTAACAAGAATGAGGACCATAAATAGTGGCCAGTGTGTATTATCTGTAGAAATTGTACTCTTTCCACTTTTCACTGTATGTTTGTGACCTGCACTCTACCTGCAGTCCTTCCAGACACATGAAGAAAGCAATGGGATATGGAAACAATGTGGACTTGTCCGCCATGGATTTATCATTACTACCAAGTGCAACTAAGTGTTATAGACATATCTGCTGACACAGCTTAACACACTTAATCAAACTAAAACAAAAAACAAAAAACAACCATTTAAGTTAGGCCTTATATTATATGGTGGTGCTGGACTTGCCACTGTTTTCCGGGACAGTTTCTCCTGCAGAGCTTTGGACTATGAGACTTTCCCTTTCTTTGAGTCACAGTTTCTTAAGGTCGGTTCATCAAATATATTTTACTGTGTTTTAATCTGCCGCCCTCCCGGCCCCGCTGGTGTTTATATCCAGGATTTCACAGACTTTTTATCCTCCATTATTAGATCAGCGATTTCATCCTGCATGTGGATGATCTTAGCTGTAGCATGGCCTCTGACTCTTTTAATTTTATTCAGCATGTCTCTGGTCCCACTCACGTTAAAGGCCACACCTTGGACCTCGTGTTTTCTCTTTGCTTAGACACAACTAATCTCTGTGTTAAGGATGTACAAGTGAGTGACCATTCTTGTGTTATTTTTAACCTTAGCTTCCCTCTGGAAACACCACCATCCAATCTCTTGTTCAATAAGTGGTTCATAAATCAGGATGTTGCCCTGAAGTTTTCTGATTTATGGATCCTCATGTGATCAGGGGCTGCACTGATGCTGATGTTGCTACGCTGTCAAAGTCTGTGTGGACAGAGGCATGAAAGGACCCAAAATGCAGACACAAACGTAGAGGCCAGGTTGAAACTCAAAATGGTGGCTTTATTGCTGAACACTGGAAAAACTAAACTAAACTTGACAATACAAAATAAACTTGGTAGACTTGGCAAACAGAACACACAGACATAAATAAGCGAGGATGCAACACTGAACACAGGAAGACAGAGGACTTAAATACACACATGAGGTATCAGGAGAAGTGGCAAGACAGCTGACACACATGAACATAACGACATCACAGGGGAAACGTAAAAACTAAACACAATGAACACAAGAACACAGGACCTCTTTCAAAATAAAACAGGAAACATAATGTAAAGCAGACCTGACGACATGAACTTAACAAAAGACATGCAGACATGAAACACATGAAGGGTAAGGGAGACTTAACACAGGGGTTGAAAACATAAGGGGAAACTAATAAGCAAATGAACATAGAAAACGTAATGAGCTTAAACATACACTATAAACATCAAAATATATTAAAACCCAAAACGCTGGGTCCAAAGACTCAGGATTGTGACAGTTGTACCTTTAAAAACTGTCATTGCTGCCCCAAAAAGAGCTCCTCCTCCTAAACGATGACATAAGGAACGTCAAAAGACTCTGTAGGAAAGCAGAACGCCTTTGGAAATCAACTAAAATTGATGTTCACAGGCTCCACCTTAGGGAAGTTTGGGTTTCCCTGCATGAAACCATTAAATCAGCTAGATCAGGATATTTTTCTCAGTTGATCTCATCAAACAAGAAAAATTCCAAAGTACTGTTCGAAACCATAAAATGGCCTGTATTTATATAGCACTTTACTAGTCCCTAAGGACCCCAAAGCGCTTTACATATCCAGTCATCCACCCATTCACACACACACATTCACACACTGGTGATGGCAAGCTACATTGTAGCCACAGCCACCCTGGGGCGCACTGACAGAGGCGAGGCTGCCGAACACTGGCGCCACCGGGCCAACAGTAGGCAACGGGTGAAGTGTCTTGCCCAAGGACACAACGACCGAGACTGCCCAAGCCGGGGCTCGAACCGGCAATCTTCCGATTACAAGGCGAACCCCCAACTCTGGAGCCACGATCGCCCCATAAACTCTATTGTTTCCCCCGTGGACCACCCAGTACCTGTGTCCTCTATATGTGAGAGTGATGACTTTCTAAACTTCTTTGTAGATAAAGTTAATAATGTCCATATGAGCATTGTGTCTCTGGTCCACCTCCCTCTCATTTGCTGTAAGTGTTTAACCCATTGACCATACATGACCTTTCACTTCTGCTGGATAAAATGAACATCACCACTTGTCCAAATGACATTCTACCTGCTGTGCTGTTTAAAAATGCTCTCTCTGTCATATCTCCAAACTGCGAACGTTTTTGTCTAAATCTGAGTTAGAAATGATTATTCATGCTTTTATTTCTTCTCGCTTAGATTACTGTAACAATCTTTTTTTTTTTGAGCAAAAAGAACCTTGACCATCTCCTGCCTATGTTTCTGATCTCTTAGAACCTCACACTCCCTCTCGCAGCCTGAGATCATCTAATCAAAGGCTGTTGGTAGTTTGTCAAAACATCAAAACTAAGAGTTTGAGTGAAAAAACAAACAAAAACACAAAAAAGTGTATGCTCAAAAGTTATTCTAAATGTTGAGACAGGTGTTGTTTGTGTTGGGATTCTAAAAATTTGTGAAATTTGTGGCATAGAAATGGTAGCACTGGTTTTTGATAATATGCAGAGTGATGGTTATAAAGTCTAACAGCTGCTGGGAGGAAGGACCTGCTATTAAGCTCCTTTGTGCACCTATGATTTATTTAGTTTTGACTGAATTACATACAAGAAAAAAAAGTGCCCTGTGGCAAGCTGGAGTCCAGGATTTACCCTGCCTCTTTCCATATATTTCCATGATTTTCCATGTATTTCAATGAGTGCTCCATAAAAGCATAAGCACATGTAAAAATAAATAAATAAATATTTTCAATATTTCATATCTACATTAACATCTGAAAATGAACCAGGGACTGGGGCAATTTCAAATTCCCCAAATGTGAATATGTTTATGTCCCAGTGAACCATGTCATCAGATAAGTCAACCACTCAAATAAACAATCAAGCAGAAAAATACCTTAACTTTACATAGAAAGGCCCGAGACAGTAAACTCAACCCATGTCCTTTTCTGTGGAACAGTACTAAAAAAGGGCAAATAATGTAAAAAGTGGGTCAAATGAATTATCAAAGCAGCTCAAGGGTTCATCATATCCATTTCCCAGGGGAAGATGATTAGTCCTAATGTCCTTACTGCCCTTTTGTGTGAGTAAAAATTGTCCTTGTTCCCCATTGCCTGCTGTGATCACTTCAGAGCTCTGTTTCAATTAGTATTCTTTCATACTTTCTGGAAAGGCCGAACACTGAAATCATTAAACATAGTTTTTGTCTTTCTGCATTTTCTGTAAAACATTTTACTTCAATATTAATAAATTACTATGTCAGAAGGAACTGTTGTTCCTACAGTGCAAATGAATGTACATAAAAAACAATAAATGATTGTAATAATTTATATATTTATGAAAAAATAATAAACAGTGTTATAGTACCCAAGGTGTAAAAATAATTTACTTAATTTCACAGTTCATGATTAAAGTTTAAAAAAATCAAATGTTCACACATTATTATGCAACTCCACTTAACAACTTGTAAACATCTGAGTCAAACACACCTCCCAGGAGTATTATTAAAAAACAATCCTCATTAGCAAGTAAAACAGTATATCATTCGAGACTAGAGGTTTACCATTTGTCCAGGGATTAATTAAAATGTGAGACAGTTAATAACACATCAATTAATCAAACTTCTAAGGGGCTCATTAAAAATATGTTTTGACAAAGTAATCAGGGATTTGGCTGTTGTAATTCTGCCTAGTTAAAGTGGTTCCAGTTACATAATAGTTTTATAAAAGTTTTATTACAGCTCTTTATTTTAAGAGCTGAAATTATATTTAAGCTGAATAAAAATATATTTTTATTATTTCTGTGGCACTACTTTATGGTATAAGGTATTGTTATGCTAATGCAGCAATTATGTTATAAAACAGTTATAAAAGTATATAAAAGAAATACTTTTAAAGTATTATTTGTAGCACTATATACCAACATATCTTTACTAATAATATATATATATATACGAGTTTATTGTTTGCCATTTGTATCTATCTATCTATCTATCTATCTATCTATCTATCTATCTATCTATCTATCTATCTATCTATCTATCTATAGATATATATCTATAAAAAAAACCAAAACACCCAGCACGCCCCTGCGGGCGGTTTATCCTTCAAGCTCGGGTCCTCTACCAGAGGCCTGGGAGCTTCAGGGTCCTGCGCAGTATCTTAGCTTCTGGACAGAGATCTCCGATGTTATTCCCGGGATCTGCTGGAGCCACTCGCCTAGCTTGGGAGTCACCGCACCTAGTGCTCCGATTACCACGGGGACCACCGTTACCTTCACCCTCCACATCCTCTCGAGCTCTTCTCTGAGCCCTTGGTATTTCTCCAGCTTCTCGTGTTCCTTCTTCCTGATATTGCTGTCATTCGGAACCGCTACATCGATCACTACGGCCGTCTTCTTCTGTTTGTCTACCACCACTATGTCCGGTTGGTTAGCCACCACCATTTTGTCCGTCTGTATCTGGAAGTCCCACAGGATCTTAGCTCGGTCATTCTCCACCACCCTTGGGGGCATCTCCCATTTTGACCTTGGGACTTCCAGGTTATACTCGCACAGATGTTCCTGTACACTATGCCGGCCACTTGGTTATGGCGTTCCATGTATGCCTTGCCTGCTAGCATCTTGCACCCTGCTGTTATGTGCTGGATTGTCTCTGGGGCATCTTTACACAGCCTGCACCTGGGGTCTTGCCTGGTGTGATAGACCCCAGCCTCTATGGATCTTGTACTCAGAGCTTGTTCTTGTGCTGCCATGATTAGTGCCTCTGTGCTGTCTTTCAGTCCAGCTTTGTCCAGCCACTGGTAGGATTTCTGGATATCAGCCACCTCCACTATCTGCCGGTGGTACATACCGTGCAGGGGCCTGTCCTTCCATGACGGTTCCTCGTCTCCCTCCTCTTTCTTGGGTTTCTGCTGCCTGAGGTATTCACTGAGCACTCGGTCAGTTGGGGCCATCTTCCCAATGTATTCTTGGATGTTCGTTGTCTCATCCTGGACTGTGGTGCTGACACTCACCAGTCCCCCCTCAGTGAGATCCCCTCAGTGAGATCATTAACAAGACTGGCTACAGATACCGACTACGGAACGGAGCAGTTGTCAGCCACCTCCTGTACATGGATGACATCAAGCTGTATGCCAAGAGTGAACGAGACATCAATTCACTGATCCACACTACCAGGCTATACAGCAATGACATTGGAATGTCGTTCGGACTGGAGAAGTGTAGTCGGATGGTAACAAAGAGAGGGAAGGTAGTCAGAACTGAGGGGATTGAACTACCAGAAGGCAACATTGCAGACATAGAGGACAGTTACAAGTACCTGGGGATCCCGCAGGCGAATGGGAACAATGAAGAGGCCGCTAGAAAAGCTGCAACCACCAAGTACCTGCAGAGGGTCAGGCAAGTCTTGAGGAGTCAGCTGAATGGTAAGAACAAGATCCGGGCCATCAACACGTACGCCCTGCCCGTGATCAGGTACCCTGCTGGGGTAATAGGCTGGCCAAAGGAGGAGATAGAAGCCACTATCTATCTATCTATCTATCTATCTATCTATCTATCTATCTATCTATCTATCTATCTATCTATCTATCTATCTATCTATCTATCTATCTATCTATCTATCTATCTATCTATCTATCTATCTATCTATCTATCTATCTATCTATCTATCTATATATGAATAAGACTTTATTGTTTGCCATTTGTAAAATTCAAACAACATATGGTAGAATTACTATTTTGGAAACATCTTTGAAAAGCAATAAGGAATAAGAAGCCACATTTGAATATTTGGTACCATCATCTTATTTAAAGAAATCTAACATCTATAAAAACTGAAAGAAACTTTCTAACCCATCTCACCTTTAACTGAAAGGTAAAGGTGCACCATCTGCACCATTGAGAGCATCCTGACCAACTGTATAGCAGTCTAGTATGGGAGCTGCTCTTGCCTCGGACCAGAAGGCATTGCAGAGTATCGTGAAAACCACCCAGCGCATTGCCGGAGCACCACTTCCTGCCATAAATGACATCTACAGGAAGCGGTGTCTGAAAAGGGCTGGGAAAATCATCAACAACTCTTCACCCTCCTGCCCTAAGGCAGGCGCTACAGGAGCCTCCGGACTAAGACCACCAGGTACCGGAACAGCTTCTTCCCTACAGCTGTCAGACTGCTGAACTCTGCCTCCTGACATCTGACCGACATTAAACTCATGGACTTATCACACACACACACCCACAACCACCTATAACTGAACACACACACAACGGACAAAAACAAACAAATGACCAACGGTACCCTCATACACACAATAATAACATGGACTGAACCACCACTCACAACCACTAGCACTTTATATAATCTCTGTAGGAAATAGCCACATATCTCACTGATCTAAACTGCACTACTCTATAATTCTGTTCAATAATAATTATAGTTCTACAACTGTTTACAACTGTTTATAACTTGTATAGTTCATATTTCTATACAGTTTCATATTTATATCCTGTTCATAGCCTGTACATAGCTTGTACACTCACTACAGCCTGTACATACTTTTAGTTATAGCATATTTATAACATACCTTCATACCATGTACATAATAGACCCGCATAATTTTTTAAGACCATAATTTTGTACCCTCATACCTATAATGGACCCATTTTTGTAATATGTCTATATATCTATTTCATTGCTAATATATATTTTGTAATATATCTATATTATTGCTAAGCACTTTCTGGATGGATGCAAACTGCATTTTGTTGCCTTGTACTTGTGACATGTGCAATGACAATAAAGTTGAATTCTATTCTATTCTATACTGCTGGAACTGGAACAAACAGACTGTTTTGTGTCGGAAACATTTTAGTTTATTCCTTATGTTTCCTGCATTTACCCTGTAGTTTACTGGTGGTTATTTTAATAGTAATGCGCTTAACATTAGTTTATTTAGCTAAATTAAGTAAAACTTTTAGTACTTGATTTGGATACTGAATACAACCTTAACAAAAATATTTTTTTTTTCTATCTTTGTAAATCCATTAATAATCCCAGAAGTATACATGTCACGGGGTGACGTTACATGTTCTGGTCAAGGTGACTTTAATAAAGCAAGAGAAGCACAACAGTTCAGAGCACTTTAGGCAACATTACATTTGAAAAATGGCACCCTTGATTTCTGTAAATATTAACTTGATTTTAATTATAATGTGAAAATATTTTAGTAACAATGTTTAGTAAATTCACAGTTGTCTTTTTCTAACTTTAAAATGGAAAACCAGTCCTTTGACTTTAGTTCCGAGTTAACCCTTGATCCATTTGTTATCCCACCTGGAGGAAAGTATCCTATATTTTTTCTTGGCATTTCAGTTTGTATTTTTGGAATTTCCTGCAACCTGACCTTGTTGGCTTTAATCATATTGAACAGAAACCTTCACAAACCCATGTATTTCATCCTATTTAGTCTTCCACTCAATGATCTCATAGGACTATCTGCAATGTTACCAAAAGTACTTTCAGATATTGTTACAGAGACACACAAAATAGACTATCATCTCTGTGTTTTACAGGCATTCCTGCTCCACATGTATGGTGGTGGCATTTTGTTTATTCTTGCAGCAATGTCCTTTGACCGTTATGTTGCTATTTGCATGCCCTTACGCTATAGCTCTGTCATGACACCAAGATTTATTAGTTGTATCATTGTACTAGTTTGGGGCCTCGACTTTGTCTTGATTGTATCACTGTTCTCTTTGCAGGCAAGACTTCCCAGGTGCAAACATGTTGTTATGAATGTGTTTTGTGATAACCCATCTCTCCTGAAGCTGACGTGTGGAAACACAACAGTCAATAATATTATGGGGCTGTTTAACACTGCTGTTATACAAGTTGTAAGCGTATCCATTCAGGCATATTCCTATGTTAAAATTCTCATTGCATGTGTGGTTACAAGGAAATCAGAAACAAAGGCAAAAGCTGTCAACACGTGTGTCGCACAGTTAGTTATACTGTTCATGTTTGAGGTTGTGGCAACATTCACGATTTTATCTCACAGATTCAAAAATGTTTCGGTTGACATGCAAAAGATCATGGGCATGCTCATATTTACTGTACCTCCACTTCTGAATCCAATCGTATATGGGTTGTATACAAACGAAATACGAAGCACTCTCCTGAGAGTCTTAAAAAATAGAGTATCTATGTGAATATTTGCTTACTGTTAATCAAATCATAAAAATCTTCTTTGAGCTGCAATAAAAATGAAAACACTGCGTCATCTGATCAGCACTTTGAAAACTGTAAGAGCTACACATGAAGAAGTTATGTAAAATAATGACACACACAAGAACAGACACATACGCCATCTGCATCACTGTGGAAAAATCTGCAGTTTCCTGTATTACAGGAAATATTATTGTGGATTTTTTGTGTCTGACCTTTTTGCTAATGTAGTTTGACTCAGTAACACTTATAAGATGTAGCGATTCTTAAAATATAGAGATAAACATTCATCCCACTTAAAATGAATGATTGTTGACTACATCGTACTGCAGTTATGAAAACTTGTTGTTACTTTTATCCTGATCTTTTTGTTTTGGTTTTGTGATGCGTTTTGTGATGTCAATATATTGACAATATACTGCACATGCTCAATACATCAAAGTACATTTTTCTGATCATCTTTATTATAAATGATAATATATTTAGATTCTATTTTTATACAGTTTTTTGAATTACAGAAAATATACTCATGGTCCATAAGAAAAATGGAGAAAAGATGGGAGATATTTGTGTTGTGGTTTATGTCATGGCCTGCTAGGGATTTTCCAGTGCTTCTGGTGTCCACCCTCAGAGGTTCTGGTGTCTCACCTGTATCTCCTTCATTAGCAAATCAGCAGGAGGGTTATTTTGGCCACCACTGCCTCCCACTCATCCTGCTACCTCTTAGTGATAACTAGGCGTCCCTTATGGTTAGCTTCATCCCAGTTTTCTTCATGTGCAACTTTGTTTCTATGCGCTTCAGCTCCTGGTCGCAGTCTCCCAGATCGACGCTCGGTTACCATTCTTTTTCCAGCGCTGGTCCTGCTTGCTTTCCTCACCTGCAAACTGCTCTCAGAATCCATAACCTTGCTTACATGCATGCCCTCCTGCCCATCGTGCCTTTACTAGACCCCTCTGGAGAATCTGGAAAACTTTCCACTTTTCTGGAAGACTTTCCACCGTTTTCAGTGTTCATGTCCTGCTCTGGACACTCCCACAGGTACCCTCCCCGAAGCATCTCAAATTTTGGCCTGCAAAACTCCCTTCAGTCAGTACTAACCTCCAGCTTTCCTCTATCACCTTACCAGTCCAGTAATCTTCCTCTCCTCTGTTTCAGAGTTCTTGTTCCGCTCGCATTCTCTGCCAGTGACTCCTCGTGATGATCTGTTCTCTGCTGGTGTCTCCTCATGTGTATTCATGTTTAGCAAGATTCCACTCTCGCTGTGTAAATAAAGACTTGTGAAAAGTTAAGTGGGTTTTTGAGTCTGCTTTTGGGTCTGAATCTTGCTTGAACTTCTGGTTCATGACAGTTTATAAATATATACACATGAAGTTGTTTAGTCACACAACTAAATAAATAAAAGAGCATCTAACCCCATCGCCTTACCCTTAACCAAATCTCTATGCAGAATTTGTAAGGGAGGGATATTACTTTTGGTTGTGTAATTTGTTTGATTTTCATTTATAATCTGCTTGTACTCTGAGTTTTATTGACCAATCCCATTTTAGAATGCTTTGGTCTCATACAAGTAAACAGTCTGTGTAGAAAACAATGGAGGGCATGCCTTTACCTAAATACAATCTCAAAAACTTCATCTCTTTTTAACATGTCTTACAACTATTTGTAAACAAGGACCATCAGGTAAAGCTCATCAAAGTTGGTCAGTGGACAGACTGATTGGTTCCCAGACTGCCTTTATGTTAAACTCTGTTGGAAGTGGTGTGAGAGAAAGAGCACAATCCTTACATAGTTATTTAGTAATCTTTCATTTTTAAGGATTCAAGTCAACCATAAAACACTTGTAAAGTATCTAAATCCCCATGTTAAGTAAAGACCTGACATAGTGTATCGGAATATAGCTTAGACTGACTTCAACAAGAACATAGTATCAGAAGGCATATTAGTCACTATCAAGTATACTGAGGTTGTGCACTGCACTGGTATTCTGCAGAGGTCTAAGCCTTTGCAGTATTAAAAAGTAGATATGGATACAGCCTAGGAAGTGATAGATTGAGAAGCACAGTTGATAAATCAGGGGTGTCCAACTCCAGGCCTCAAGGGCTGGTGTCCTGCAGGTTTTAGATATCACACTGAGTCAACACACCTGAATCATATGATTAGTTCATTACCAGGTCTCTGGAGAACTTCAAGACATGTTGAGGAGGTAATTTAGCCATTTAAATCAGCTGTGTTGGATCAAGGACACATCTAAAACCTGCAGGACACTTCCCCTTGAGGCCTGGAGTTGGACACCCCTGTCATAAATGAAAGTGTAGAAAAGTCAGGGGCCCAGGCAATAGAAATTACAGAGATGAGGAGGGATAAGAAACAATGCAGAAGACTATGGCCCTTCACAGGAGGCATCACCAGCGAGTGAAGGAAGTTGCTGATGTCAATAAATCCTCTCCATGTCTAGGGACTGACTTAGCGATAAGATTTACAAGTTTATCTAAACAAAGTTGTTTGACAAGTCGTGGGCACAGAGGACTGGAATGTACTGCAGCTTACTGTAACTGCCGCAGGACTGATGATAGCTTCAATCTCGTATGGTCCAATGTAACATGGAGCGAGCTTATGGGAAAGGCATTTTGAGCCCCAGCTCCGACAGTCTCTGTCATTGTGTCCTTGGGCAAGACACTTCACACTTGCCTACTGGTGGTGGTCAGAGGCCCGGTGGTGCCAGTGTCCGGCAGCCTCGCCTCTGTCAGTGCGCCCCAGGGCAGCTATGGCTACAATGTAGCTTGCCATCACCAGTGTGTGAATGTGTGTGTGTGAATGGGTGGATGACTGAATGTAGTTTAAATCGCTTTGGGGTTCATAGTAACTAAGTAAAGCGCTACACAAATACAGGCCATTTACCATTTTACCATTTAAAAGGATGTTCAGCCCCCTCTTTCCATTTCCCTAGAGCCAACTTCACTGCTAACATCTCCCAGTTGGCCACATCATACTGTAATTTTTCTCTGCAGGAGGTGACAGAAAAATGCACAAAGTTGCAGCTTACCTATTAGTCCAGAACGCTGGGAACAGAGAACAACCCTGACTCCAGAGTCTGATGCAACTACTTCTATGATAAATGGTTTTGCGGTATCTGGGTGGATCAAAACAGGTGTTTTAGTAAGACAAAGGCAGTTTTGGCTTCAGTGGACAAGACAGGCAGGACTTTGGTGGAGGTGAGGTGTGGTGGGTGCTTGTGTGATGTGGAAGTGAGCCCTTCACTTACAGGTCGATCTTCACCTGTCCTCCTGCCAAAATATAACCCAGAAAAATGACAGAAGGAGAGTGGAACAAATTTCTTGGCCTTGACATATAAGCGGTTCTCGAGGAATCGCTGCAGGATGGAGTGGACATGGACACAGTGCTCCTGGGGTTTTTTGAAGAAAGTCAGGATACCATCAAGACATACGAACACAAAGATGCTCAGAAAATCTCTTAGAATGTCACTTACTAATACCAGGAAAACTGGAGCGTTAATGAGGATAAAGTTTTATATTGAATGTGGTTTTCCATTCATCTCCGCTCCTGGATACAGACCAGATGATAGGCAATGCGTAAGTCAAGTTTAGTAAAAATTGTTTCTATGTGCTTACAGATAATCTTGAAAAACTGATAAAATGATGAAAGCTGACCTGTTGATATGTTGTTGATGTTTGTGTAGGTAATTAATGACATGATATAACATTTCTGATCCTTGATAAATCCCTTGTGAGGCAGTGGTTAAGACCATGTGAATCTAAAGATGAACTTTAAGATAACACCTAATACTCCAGAGAACTGCCTGCTGTTCAGAGTCACGTCTATAAAGCCTTTAATCCCTATGAATCTTTTACTAGGTTGTCATTGCCAGCACTGACATAACTGGATAAAGATGAGTGCTTTGTGTGTATGTACAATGTTGTGCATATGTACAATGTTTTTTCTTCTTTGAAGCGATTGACTCCTATATATGTGTGTGTGTGTTCTATGAGTTATTTAAATTTAAGGTCAAAACATTCTAAGTTGTTTTTTTTAAGAGTGCAAATTACATGACATGAAATGTATATGAAGTTCTTTGGAGAGGGAGGATAGAGTTTGTTGATTATAACTGAACTGTAACATTTAATCCTATGTCTTCTTTTTATATATTTTCTATTATGTCCTTTGAGGTACGTAAATATTGTCTTGCTCATTAGCAAAGAAGCGATGATTGACTTCTCAATTTTATAGTGTGAAAAAGCAACAAAATGAACAACCGATACAACACATCCTCTTTTTTACAGATTAATGTCTTTAATCTCTCCTCTGAGAGTGTTTTTCCTGCATTTCTTTTTGCAACTCTGAGTTACATGATCATACTTTTTTGCAACCTTACTCTAATCCTCACCATTGTGCTGAATAAATCTCTGCATCAGCCAATGTACCTAATTCTGCTGAATCTTCCTATTAATGACCTTATAGGGTCATCAGCTCTCTTTCCACAGCTCATCAAAGAAATACTGAAGAACAGTGGGATAATGCAATACTCAGCTTGCGTTGCTCAAGCTTTCTTTATCCATATCTATGCAGCAGGCACTGTGTTCAATCTGAGTGCAATGGCATATGATAGATACATTGCCATATGTTACCCACTGCAGTACAGTACTGTGATGACTAATGCCCATATCATGAGAATAATCACCATTGTATGGATGAGTTGTTTAGTTTTAATTGCTGTGCTTTTTTTCTTACTTTTGCGCTTGCCTCGTTGTCGATCTGAAATGACAAACCCCTATTGTGATAATGCATCTCTGTTGACTTTGGTCTGTGCTGACACAACTATTAACAACATCTATGGCCTTTTTATAAGTGCTTTTTCACAATTGGTGGCTAATGGAATTGTTTTCTACACATATCTCCGCATCCTCATAACTTGCTTTAGATCTAAACGATCAGATACAAAAGCCAAAGCTCTGCAGACATGTGCTACACATCTGATTGTTTTTCTCTTGTTGGAGTGTCTTGGTCTTTTCACCATCATATCATATAGACTAAATAATGTTTCACCCCATTTCAGAAGATTTATGGGTTTGTCAACTTTAATTTTTCCCCCAACACTGAATCCAATCATCTACGGTTTGAAAACAAAGGAAATTCGAGAAAAGGTGTTGAACTTTTTAAAGAATAGGATGTTTTCATCTTAATGCACTCTTTCAAAAGAATCTGATGTAACATGCTGAAACATTTTAATTGTTTTATTTTCCCGTATTTATCCTGCTGTCTGACATTAATTCAGTCACTCTGTCGAGTCTTTTAAAAAATGCTGATTAAGTTTTCTGATGACAGATATTGTAGTGCTTTTTGAAAGAATCTAGGTTATTACTTTATTTTTTAGTTATTGCTTGTCATTATATTCTTTTGCATAAAAAGTAAATGGAAACTTCCAATTACACGTTTTTCTCGTTGTGTGACTGTTTTCACAAAAATCAAATAAAAACTTTATTTTCATAGAATATGAACTTTTATACTTTCATATACATTGTATATTATCAATCATCTTTTTCCATTTTAATATCTATTATTATTAGTATTATTGTTATAACTACTACTACTACTACTACTACTACTAATAATAATAATAATACAACAATTTAAATATATAATTCCATTAAATATTTGCCTATTTTACTTCATCTCATATGTCATTGTACTGAATTTGAGCAACCCTAAGCTTAATGCAGATTACTTTTAACAATTATCCACCTCAATTAAATCTATGGTCTGGAGCACAGGCTGCTGTCGAACAGGGCAAGCTAAAGAATAAACATTTTGTGTCAGCAAGGGGTGGGGGAAAGCCATTCACCAGAGCATATCTTAAGTGCTGCTGATGTGGGCTGGCCTTCTCCACACGCTCTTCAAGGCTGCAGTGCACAAAGACACTGTGACGTCAGACACATTCACACTCACTTTTTTCATGTGCATAAATAAATCATATGGCTGATGATATGTGCCATGGTGATCCATGAGTATGATCATAAGTTTATTTATTTTTCAACCCAACAGAACAAATAAACAAAAACATGATGCTGATGCTATGAACACTCCACACACGAGTCAAGATGCAGGAAACTGCTCACGGAAACTCTGCACACTCCAGTTATCATAGTGTCTATTTATATTCAGTACATTGTTTATGTGAAGTGTGCTACATAACTCAGACTGATTTAAACATATATCTGTCATGATCCGGCAGTGTGCAGGGAGGAAATGGACCCAAACGCAAACTCACTAGAAACAGGTTAGAAATCAAAATGGCAGCTTTAATTGCTGAACAAAGAACGTCTACAAAACCTAAACTGAGAAGAATCTAACAAAACACACGCAGGGAGACACAGGGAGCATGGGGGAGATCGCGACACTGACACAGAGAAACACAGGGCTTAAATACACTGGGAAATAACGAGGGGAATGAGACACAGAAGGGGAGCACAGGTGGGAGAAATCGGACATAACCAGACCCAAGGGAAGCGAAACTCAATACATTCACGTAGGACACAGACCTTCAAAGTAAAACAGGAAATGTAACATAGACGCAGACTTGACTAGGGGAGACAGAGCAATTAAGAAACACAGAGAACAATAACAGGGAGACACAGAGAACAATAACAGGGAGACACAGAGAGCGGCTAACTAACTACTCAGAAAACTAAATAGAATACAAGAAAGCCAAAGTAAGACACTAGACTAAAGAATAAACTGGGGCAACAAAGAGAACTAAGATCATAATACAAAAACTCAGAGACAGAAGAAACTGAAAACAATGGGTCTGCGACCTAGGAACATGACAATATCTATCAATAACATCTTAACTCATTCACTGCCATTGACGTCTATAGCCGTCAATGGCAGTGAATGAGTCAATGGGTTTAACTCATTCACTGCCAATGGCTGGCAGTGAATGAGTTAATTAAGGCTCCTTACTACATTTCTCTTCTTTAAATCTCCAGTTTAGAGGAATGAACATCAAGTAGAATGTGAGTAATTTTAGTAACTCACTATGACTTTAGTTTATATACAATAAATCTTTATTCCGGTGTCCTATATCTCCTCTCGACAGGTTAATATAATTTTTATTGCTGATTTTTTTTCCCAATCGTAATCATTTTCACTAGAATATTTTATGACAGAGATATTTTACTAATGCACACCGCTAAAAACAAAACAAAACAAAACAAAATGGTAAATGGCCTGTATTTATATAGCGCCTTACTAGTCCCTAAGGACCCCAAAGCGCTTTACATATCCAGTCATCCACCCATTCACACACACATTCACACACTGGTGATGGCAAGCTACATTGTAGCCACAGCCACCCTGGGGCGCACTGACAGAGGCGAGGCTGCCGGACACTGGCACCACCGGGCCCTCTGACCACCACCAGTAGGCAACGGGTGAAGTGTCTTGCCCAAGGACACAACGACCGAGACTGTCCGAGTCAGGGCTCGAACCGGCAACCTTCCGATTACAAGACGAACTCCCAACTCTTGAGCCACGATCGCCCCAAAACAAAACAGGATCAAATGACCCCCTGTCTTTTGTGTGATACTGGGCTATATATATCAGGCTTTTTGACCTAATTGGATAATAGGATGACAACATAATACTCATAAATAATTACCAGGTTTATCACCATTCATCCACAAGTTTCTGTGTGGTTATTTGTTCCGCTGGAAAAGAAATGAAATGGTAAAAGCTCATCTTTTGGGGCTGAAATACCTTCAATAATTTAACATTGGGGACTCAAGTGGATTCAATTATTTATTTATTTATTTATTTATTTATTTGGCCTGTCCCATTTGGTTCTTTAGCCATCAGAATTGTTGTCTGAAGACCAACAAGGATACCCAATGGATTTACTTTGCCAAATGGATCACCGTGGCATTGCCGTTTTGGTCCATTTGATCGATCTTTGTTTTTATTATTTATTATATTTTTATTTTCAGATGTTACAGACGGGACAGACATGAGTGAGGGAAAGGAAAGGGAGAAAGAAAGAGGAAGGAAAAGAAAAACAGAAGGGGAGAGGGACAGTGAGAAAGGGGGGGGGGAGAAAAAAAATCTCCTGGATCACCTGTTGAGAGAAGAAGAATAGAAAACAAGCAAAAAAAAAAAAACCAAAGCAACATACTAAACACAACACCATCGCATTAATCTAGCTAAGTGTAAACAGCAGTAAATACTAAATATTCAATGTTGTTGTGCAGCACACAGGACAGACAGCGCACAATGTGCTTTGAAGTAGCAGCCAAGAAAGGTGTAATTTAAGTCTACTAGCAGTGAACACCCGTGTGCATACCTGTGTGGATCAGTGCGCTTGTATTCAAATGGTTTCCACATGTAATGGTCTGCAAGAGGATGTAGAGAGCCATAGCCCCGTCCCCCAGGGCATGAAGCAGACATGGAGGAGATCCAGGCCCCAGACATCCAGAGGCCCCAGAGTGCGAGAGCCCAAGGAGGACCACCGGAGGGGCATCCGTGCCACCCTCATGGGAAGGGCTGAGGATCCCCAGACGAGGCGTCACCCAGTAGCCACCGAGTAGAAGCTAGAGGGGGCTGCACCGGCGTGCCCGCCGGCTCTGCCGGCAGCCAGCTGTGCCAGAGTGAACCGAGCCGCAGGCCCAGAAGCCGCAGGCCCAGAAGCCGCAGGCCCAGAAGCCGGAGGCCCGAGGGCCCCCCGCATCCCGGAGGAGGCCTGACCGAGCAACAGGCACCAGGCCCCGCCAGGTAGCCACCGGGAGCGAGCTGGTACATACCTGAGTGCCCAGCCCCGGACACCAAGAACCACCAATGAACCGACCCCTGAGGGCATCAGTCACCGGCAGGGAGTGTGGTGAGGGGAGATAGGCCTTGGAGGGCCTGGGAGTTCCCAGAGAGGTGGAGTCTAAGACCCGACCTGACATATAGACACAGACAAACAGGCACACACAGACACAAACATGCATTCCCACCCTCATGCACACATATACAAACACTCAGCACTCACCCAACGTAAGGATTGACATAAATGGACATGTACACACAATCACACTCCCCAAACATACACTATACCCCGCCCGGGTCCAGGTACCCTCGCCCCCAGAGGGGGAAACAGAACCCAGGCCCAAGAGATGTTACCCTTCCCCCTAGGGTGGAGGCAAGCGAGCCGTCTCAGGCTCCGCAGCAGCAGGGAGGCCAATCGGACAGCCAACATCTCCTCCCAGCCCCCCTGCCCCAATGGCTAGCAGAGAATGGGGGTGTGTGAAGACCCCATACCTCCCTCCTCCCGCTCATGTGTAGTGTTGCTGCGTGTTGTTCTAAAGTGCATTTAAAACAAGGGAGAGCATGGTGCTGCTGCCAGAGAGCACGGCCCCTCCCGAGAACCCTCAATGTCTACATGGATTTAAAATTGAGAGGTGGGCACCAGCGCCAGAGGTAGGTTTGAGTACACAGACAGGAAACTGTACCCACCCCAACATTCAATCTTCTCCCAGAGTATACAAGACAACAGACACCCAGGTTAAGTTTATTCTCCACCTCTCCTATGTCTCTCCCCCACCTGCAGAGTGGACTCCTGCAAGGATGGAACAACCTCCCCGCCAGTTGAAGAGCCCCCCATTTAGGCCGATGCACAAGAGGCCCCCTGCGCCAGGGCTGAGCCCCCGTGCACCCACCCGCTCACAACCTCGGTGACACACCGACGAGGACCGAAGCCCCCAAGGCCCAGCCAGAGCCCTAGCACGGAGGCGAAGCACCCCCGAACCCCAAACCCCCACGCCTGCCCCGGATCCACTCAGGGGCAGCCAGGCCACCAGGCCAGTAACCTACGTCCACCAGTACAGACCATCCTTCAGCCCCGCTGCACGCAGCCACGAGGAGAACAACCTCTAAGAGCGACCAGAGCCACTAACCAGGTTATGAACACAACCCCCGGGTTAAGCCCTCCAGGGATAACGTCTCTAGGGGTCCTCCAGGCGCCCTAAGCCTGTCCCAACTCCATATCAACAACAGTAGCTAAGGCGGGACCAAACCATGACCCCCTACCCCCGCTAGGTGATGGAGCCGATCAAAGGAGCCCAGAGGGATTGATCTAATGTGGTGGCAGAGGCTATATCGAGACTAATGTGATCTATACACCTGGATGAGGGAAAAGGCACGGTCAGGATACTGTTTCTTGACTTTTCCAGTGCCTTTAATACCATCCGGCCCTGTATGCTTCAGGAAAAACTGAACAGGATGGAGGTGGACCCCTGCCTGGTGGCTTGGATCTCCGACTACCTCACCGACAGACCACAGTACGTCAGGCTGAAGGACATCACGTCTGACACTGTGGTCAGCAGCACAGGAGCACCACAGGGAACTGTGCTGTCCCCTCTTCTCTTCACCCTGTACACCTCTGACTTCTGCTACAACTCTGAATTATGCCATATTCAGAAGTTTGCAGATGACACGGCCATCATGGGGTGTATCTGGGATGATCAGGAAGAGGAGTACAGAAGTCTGGTGAGGAACTTTGTCGCATGGAGTCACACAAACCACCTGCAACTCAACACCTCAAAGACTAAGGAACTGGTTGTGGACTTCGGGAGGTCCAGAGAAGGTCCACTGCCGGTTCAGATAGAGGGGGAGGAGGTGGAGGTGGTCAACAAGTACAAGTACCTCGGGCTGTGGGTGGACAATAAACTGGACTGGTCATGCAACACAGAGCACCTGTATAAAAAAGCCCAAAGCCGACTGTACTTCCTCAGGAGGCTGAGGTCTTTTAACATCTGCAGGAAGCTCCTGAGGATGTTTTACCAGTCGGTGGTTGCTGGAGTACTTTTCTATGCTGTGGTGTGCTGGGGGAGCAGCACAGCAAAGAGGGACTCATCCAGGCTGGAGAAACTGATCAGGAAGGCTAGCTCTGTGGTCGGCATGAAGCTGGACACTCTGGTGACAGTGGCAGAGAAAAGGACATTAAAGAAACTGCTGGACATTATGAACAATGCTGGGCATCCTCTGCACACGGCCATAAACAATCAGAAGAGTCTGTTCAGTGACAGGTTGCTTCTCCCCAAGACAAGAACTAACAGACTTAAAAACTCCTTTGTCCCACACGCCATCAAACTGTTTAACTCCTCTCTGGAGGGGAGAGGGAGGGGAAACAGGAGGACAAAGGAGGGGGGAACAACTAAGCTGTAGTGCCTCTTCACCTCACTGTACAATACCTTGTGCAATACTTTTTGTAAATAGTCAACAGTGCAATAGACTCAATACTTGAAATGTGCAATTCACTTGTATTTTTATTTTTTATTCCTATTTATTCTATTTATCCCCTTTGTATATTTTATTTATATTTGTCTCTGTATTTATATATGTGTGTGTGTGTGTATATATATATATATATATATATATATATATACTTACTTTACACCCAGCACGCCCCTGCGGGCGGTTTATCCTTCAAGCTCGGGTCCTCTACCAGAGGCCTGGGAGCTTGAGGGTCCTGCGCAGTATCTTAGCTGTTCCCAGGACTGCGCTCTTCTGGACAGAGATCTCCGATGTTATTCCCGGGATCTGCTGGAGCCACTCGCCTAGCTTGGGAGTCACCGCACCTAGTGCTCCGATTACCACGGGGACCACCGTTACCTTCACCCTCCACATCCTCTCCAGCTCTTCTCTGAGCCCTTGGTATTTCTCCAGCTTCTCGTGTTCCTTCTTCCTGATATTGCTGTCATTCGGAACCGCTACATCGATCACTACGGCCGTCTTCTTCTGTTTGTCTACCACCACTATGTCCGGTTGGTTAGCCACCACCATTTTGTCCGTCTGTATCTGGAAGTCCCACAGGATCTTAGCTCGGTCATTCTCCACCACCCTTGGGGGCATCTCCCATTTTGACCTCGGGACTTCCAGGTTATACTCGGCACAGATGTTCCTGTACACTATGCCGGCCACTTGGTTATGGCGTTCCATGTATGCCTTGCCTGCTAGCATCTTGCACCCTGCTGTTATGTGCTGGATTGTCTCTGGGGCATCTTTACACAGCCTGCACCTGGGGTCTTGCCTGGTGTGATAGACCCCAGCCTCTATGGATCTTGTGCTCAGAGCTTGTTCTTGTGCTGCCATGATTAGTGCCTCTGTGCTGTCTTTCAGTCCAGCTTTGTCCAGCCACTGGTAGGATTTCTGGATATCAGCCACCTCCTCTATCTGCCGGTGGTACATACCGTGCAGGGGCCTGTCCTTCCATGATGGTTCCTCGTTTCCCTCCTCTTTCTTGGGTTTCTGCTGCCTGAGGTATTCACTGAGCACTCGGTCAGTTGGGGCCATCTTCCCAATGTATTCTTGGATGTTCCTTGTCTCATCCTGGACTGTGGTGCTGACACTCACCAGTCCCCGGCCCCCTTCCTTCCGCTTAGCGTACAGCCTCAGGGTGCTGGACTTGGGGTGAAACCCTCCATGCATGGTCAGGAGCTTTCTTGTCTTTATGTCAGTGGCTTCTATCTCCTCCTTTGGCCAGCCTATTATCCCAGCAGGGTACCTGATCACGGGCAGGGCGTATGTGTTGATGGCCCGGATCTTGTTCTTACCATTCAGCTGACTCCTCAGGACTTGCCTGACCCTCTGCAGGTACTTGGTGGTTGCAGCCTTTCTAGCGGCCTCTTCATGGTTCCCATTTGCCTGCGGGATCCCCAGGTACTTGTAACTGTCCTCTATGTCTGCAATGTTGCCTTCTGGTAGTTCAATCCCCTCAGTTCTGACTACCTTCCCTCTCTTTGTTACCATCCGACTACACTTCTCCAGTCCGAACGACATTCCGATGTCATTGCTGTATAGCCTGGTAGTGTGGATCAGTGAATCGATGTCTCGTTCACTCTTGGCATACAGCTTGATGTCATCCATGTACAGGAGGTGGCTGACAACTGCTCCGTTCCGTAGTCGGTATCCGTAGCCAGTCTTGTTAATGATCTCACTGAGGGGGTTCAGGCCTATGCAGAACAGCAGTGGGGACAGAGCATCTCCTTGGTAGATCCCGCACTTGATGGTAACTTGTGCTATGGGCTTGGAGTTGGCCTCTAGTGTTGTACGCCACATCCCCATTGAGTTCCTGATGAAGGCTCTTAGGGTCCCATTGATCTTGTACAATTCTAGGCATTCCAGTATCCAGCTGTGGGGCATTGAGTCATAGGCCTTCTTGTAATCAATCCAGGCAGTGCACAGGTTGGTCAGTCTGGTCTTGCAGTCTCGGCTGATTGTTCTGTCTACCAGTAGCTGGTGTTTTGCGCCTCTGGTATTCTTGCCAATTCCTTTCTGTGTCCCGCTCATGTATTGACCCATGTGCCTGTTCATCTTAGCCGATATGATGCCTGACAGGAGCTTCCATGTAGTACTGAGGCAGGTTATTGGTCGGTAGTTGGAGGGGACCGGTCCCTTCTTGGGGTCCTTGGGGATCAGGACCGTCCGGCCTTCAGTTAGCCATTCCGGGTGTCTCTCGTTAACTAGCAGCTGGTTCATTTGTGCTGCCAGACGCTCGTGGAGTGCAGTCAGCTTCTTCAGCCAGTAGGCGTGAACCATGTCGGGCCCTGGTGCTGTCCAACTCTTCATACTGGAGACCCTTTCTTGGATATCTGCCACTGTGATGGTTACTGGACCCTGTTCAGGGAGGTCGCTGTGGTCTGCCCTCAGATCCACTAGCCACTGAGCATTGCCGTTATGGGTTGCATCCTTCTCCCATATGCTCTTCCAGTATTGCTCCGTCTCCAGCCTTGGTGGTGCTGTTCTCTTATTGTTCCCTTGCCACTGAGAGTACACCTTTGCTGGTTCTGTGGAGAACAGCTGGTTTATTCTCCTGCCTTCTATCTCTCTGGTGTACCTCCTCAAGCGGCGGGCCAAGGCTGTGAGTCTTTGCTTGGCAGTTTCCAAGGCCTCAGGTATGGACAGCTTGCTGTATTTCTTAGGCACCTTATTCGTCGCACCTTTCTGCAACTCCGTTAGTTGGCTAACCTCCCTCCGTGCTACTTTGATCTTGCCCTCTAGCCTCCTTCTCCATGGAGGGTACTGCCCCTTGTGGCTGTTCAACTTGTAGCCAAGCATCTCACTGATCACTGCTGCCGTATTGTAGATCAGCTTGTTAGTGTCGGTAATCGTGGTTGTAGGTATTGCCCGTAGTGCTGCATTAACATCATCTAGCAGACCTTCTGAGGGTACTTCACGTAATCTTGGTAACCGGCTACGGGGGATCCAGGTTTCAAGCTTGGCCATGATCCTATTTTTCAGGTCAGTTCCTCTCGCACTCAACGATCCTTCTCCTATCGCACTTGGGGCTATGTACCCAATCTCGGGTGGGGGTGATGATATCTCCCCCCTGACCTGGCGTCCTGACTCCTCCTTGCCGTAGCATTTGTGTTGTACCTCGTCAATCTCTAGCTGTGAGAGCAGTCCCTTCTTTCGAATGTTGGAACACTGAGCTACTAGTTGTTTCGCCGTCATTGTGGATGTTGGGTATCGAAGAATCCATAGGTCCCTCATCCTATTCATGTAGCCCCTTCCGCCGGGGTTACTTGCGTAGTAGCATTCCAACAACGCCCTGTTTTCGTCCCTTGCCCACCGATGCCTTCTTGTTCCAGTAGCCCACTTTTCGTCAGGGTGCCCTGGTTCCTCAACACCTGACGCGGACCTTGTTGATCCGGGCGACGTCCGAGCCGGCATGCCTTCATATTTATCTGTCTCGCTCATGTCTGCGGTAGGCTTGCTTAGCATAGGGGGTCTAGCCTTAGGACCCTTACTGGATACAGACGCCCCAGGCAGGAATCGAACTTGCGATCCTCTGTTCCAAAGGCGTGTAGTCTAACCACTACGCTGGATAGCGTAGTGGTTAGAGATATATATATATATATATATATATATATATATATATATATATATATATATATATATATATATATATAACAATTCTGTAACTGTAACTTCGGTCGTTGCTGTGCTTTTTGGAAGTCGAATTTCCCAGAGGAACCCACCCGAGGGATTAATAAAGTTCTATCTTATCTTATCTTATCTTATTAGAAGGTTTCTATATTGGCTAGAATTAAGATTATTTTTATTTTTCCAGTTCATGAGGACCGTTTTCTTGGCGATGCATAGGGCAGTAAAAACCATGTGGACTGTATTAGTTTCTGTAGTGACCTCATCCTATTTTCCCAACAAGCATACTAAAGGGGAGGTTGGAATTTTACATTTCAGACACTTTGATAAATCTTCACATATCTCGTGCCAAAACTTCTGCATTTATTTTGTTTTTGACAGGTTTACAAGTACTGCAATTAAATGGGCAACTAGGAATATTACTGAAGTTGCCATTGCTGACCCTATAGTGTCTATACAAACTGTTATCAAGTCCTATCCACTTCATTAGCTCTATATTAAAAATATTCCAACATTTCAGTGAGCATTTTGGTCTAGCTTATTTCTAAAGAAAGAAGGAAAAAAACAGAGTGGCGTTGTACATAAAAGTTCTTCACCACTGTTTCCTGCCAAGAATAGATGATGTTAGGGTTCCAAGCATAAATGTCATAACACAGAGCACATACTGTTTTTTGCAATGATCAAATAGAGCGATTATGTTTGATTTCCACGTGCACGTTTGTGCATGTTCTTAGTGAGATGATAATACATTTTTGATTCTTCGCAAACCCTCAAGTCTTAACCAGAGATGGGCAGTAACGTGTAACGCGTTACTGTAATCTGATTACTTTTTTCAGGTAACGAATCCCTTACTTTCAGGTAAAGTAAGGGATTACTATTGCAAAAACGGTAATTAGATTACCGTTACTTTCCTGTAGGAACGCTGCGTTACTGCGTTACTAAAACCGTGAGTTTTTTTGCAAGAATGTCTCATGACAGTGACGTAAGCGAGTGCGACGTTCGTGACAACAGCTGTGTGCAGATCAACAGTGGATCATATATCCAGTGCAGGAGAGAGTATGAGCGTGCAGCGTTTAAAGCTTGGAAGTACTGACCTTACTTTGAGTTTGATTCCATAAAAAGTGACAAAAACATTAGTGTCTGTTGTGCGTGGGAAGAAAACTTCTTTTTAAAGCGAAACCCCCCTAAACTTCCAAGCAAGCACTGAGTGCGCTACGACGTAATGGGAAACTCACAGAGAAACTCGCGGATTCTTCCACTGACCGCTCCGGCACACCTGCACCAGGGTAAACCTCCGCCTATGCCACTCCTGCTTTATAGGTGAAAATAGAGCAACAGGACCGCTAGTCTTTGATGTTATTTATTTTCTGCTGTGTTTTACTTGCATCTATTTGAAAGAGTGAGTGTACACACACAAAAAAATATATTTTATGTGCTGGAATGTGCAGAAAATAGATTTAAACAAATTTCTTCCAGTCAGAGAATGTTGCATATAATTACATTTTTGCTTGATGCATAAAGTTAAAAGGTTAAAACTAATAAAACAAGTTTTAAAAAGAGACTTTTCCATTTGATTACATTTTGTATGATGGATTAAAAGTAGAATTGGGCTGAAAGATCTATCGCTTTATCACCTATTCAGGTTGTAAATCGTGTTTTTAAAAAGTAACTAAGTAACTAAGTAACTAAGTAATTAATTATTTTTGAAAATAAGTAATCAGTAAAGTAACGGGATGACTTTTTTGGGGGAGTAATCGGTAATTAGTTACTGATTACTTTTTTCAAGTAACTTGACCAACACTGGTCTTAACTAACAATCTAAAGATGAGCTTTAACATAACACCCAATACTCCAGAGATATGCCTGCTGTTCAAAATCGCACCTATAAAGCCTTGAATGTTTTATCGGGTAGTCACAGGCAGCACTAACATAAGTCGATAAAGATGACTGCTTTGTGTGTATGTGGTTTAGATATAATCTTTATTATGCATTGAACTGAATGAATGCTTTTTTGCTATTTTGCTGTTTCAGGGTTCTCGTTCCGCTCGCATTCTCCGCCAGTGACTCCTCGTGATGACCCGTTGTTACGACCCGGCTCTGCTACAGGGGATGTAACATAAATGAGCCCAGAGACAGAGGGTTACATAAAAAGAAAAACATAAGGTTTATTAACACAACCGAAAGTCGTTAGTGAAACATCTCACTAGGCAATAGGGTGATTTAAACGAACATAACAAACAACTTATATATTCAAATAACACTAACACTACTCATCTAAACATCTCACAGGCAGTTACTAAACACAAAGG
Source organism: Rhamphochromis longiceps (assembly GCF_057381845.1). Classification (NCBI taxonomy): domain Eukaryota; kingdom Metazoa; phylum Chordata; class Actinopteri; order Cichliformes; family Cichlidae; genus Rhamphochromis; species Rhamphochromis longiceps. The sequence goes on from NC_140570.1 coordinate 31,893,840, forward strand.
TTGCAAAGGGCAGCAATGCAAAGACAAAGGCAAAGGCAAAGGCAAAGGCAGGAGGGACAGTCTGCACAGAGGCCGTAACACCTGTTCTCTGCTGGTGTCTCCTCATGTGTATTCATGTTTAACCAGATTCCACTCTCGCTGTGTAAATAAAGACTTGTGAAAAGTTAAGTGGGTTTTTGAGTCTGCTTTTCGGTCTGCATCTTGCTTGAACCTCTGGTTCATGACAGTTTATAAATATATACACATGAAGTTGTTTAGTCACAAAACTAAATAAATAAAAGAGCATAGTTTGTATACATGCATAAAATAAATCACAATTAGTAAGAAGCACTTTACTTTTTAAATTTTATGTATTGCAATGTAACTGCCTGAGACCTGCATGAGCACATAGATGCCTTTAACTGTCAAACAGCTTGCCATGAACCCTCTGTCTGTAGCCTGTTGTGCTGACTCTATCCCCATCGCCTTACCCTTAACCAAATCTCTATGCAGAATTTGTAAGGGAGGGATATTACTTTTGGTTGTGTAATTTGTTTGATTTTCATTTATAATCTGCTTGTACTCTGAGTTTTACTGACCAATCCCATTTTAGAATGCTTTGGTCTCATACAAGTAAACAGTCTGTGTAGAAAACAATGGAGGGCATGCCTTTACCTAAATACAATCTCAAAAACTTCATCTCTTTTTAACATGTCTTACAACTATTTGTAAACAAGGACCATCAGGTAAAGCTCATCAAAGTTGGTCAGTAGACAGACTGATTGGTTCCCAGACTGCCTTTATGTTAAACTCTGTTGGAAGTGGTGCGAGAGAAAGAGCACAATCCTTACATAGTTATTTAGTAATCTTTCATTTTTAAGGATTCAAGTCAACCATAAAACACTTGTGATAGGTTTGTAGCTTGAACCTATTCGCTGGAACGTTGAAGACAATATAATTACACAGCAAGCAAGACACGAAGTAGGCAACGTTCTTCATGTTTCTCGTGCACGGGAGAGAACCGGACAAACGCCGTTCCTTCGCTTGACCCCAGTTGCTCTCGTCCGTTCCCCCGTAACACTGCTTTTTCATTGAGGTTACATGAATATGCTAGGGGTGCAACGATACACAAAATTCACGGTTCGGTTCGGTTTGATACTTTGGTGTCACGGTTCGATATTTTTTCGATACAAAAAAATGTTCATGCATTTTTAATTTGTCATTTATTAAAATTATAAATATATATTTTAACTCAAAAGTACAGTTTTTAAATTTAACCCTAACCCTTGTGCGTGTTTTTTATTTTGACAGCGAATGCGCACCTGCGGACCACTTATGTGCAGCCCTGGTTATTTAGCTCGTCATATCGCAGCCACAGAAATTCTTTTGTCCATGAAACCATAAAGCTGCACTTTCTTTTTGCCTTATAGTCTGATTTGTCATAACTTCTCCGTTTTGTGGTAAGCTTTTCTTTGGCTGTCACTTCTTCACCCTGACCTGTCTTATTTGGCTCAGCAGAACTGAAATGCTTTTACACACTCACTCACATAAGCTCAGTGATTCTCTGCGCGATCAACCTCTCACATGTTTAAGCTTGCTGCGGGAGATTTCACTTGTCATGTTTGCATAGTAAGCTAACGATTAATAAGACGATGTCAGAGGAATTGGTGCACAAATTATCATCACTCACAGATCAGTGCTGTCGCTCTCTATACACAGTTCGCACGATTGCAAAGTGAAAGCAAAAAAACAAGCGCAAATTCAAACGCGACTTCAATATGTCACATATTGACAGTGGCTCACCGATGCCAATGACATAATTACCCAGCTACATTTCTGAAAGAATGCAAAAGCATTGACATATATTTTTCCTACAATAGCCCGACGGGCAGGGCAGAGATAGATTTTGGTAGCCCGACTGAAAAAATCGCTAGCTCCGGGACGTCGGGCTAGCGATATTGCAAGCCCTGTATCTGATTGAGGAATCACTCATCTTTGGAAAAGAGAGTTTATTACAGAGAAATGTCTCTTTCCAAAATAAAAGCTATACTATCCGCTTCTTCTGGGCTATATTCTCAGCAGCATAAGGAGAATCATGTGCTAACAGCTGTCTAAATGACTCGTCTAAAGTTAGTAGCATGCTTGCTTTTTTTGTCTGCTTCCACTTGTCTTTGCACTAGGATGATGTCGGCGTAAATGTGCAGTCATATTCGTCGTGTTCCCACTAGTGCTTTCAGGTTAATCTCGTTGAAATGACCTTAACGCCACAACACGGCAAATCTCCGTTAACGAGCTACCGCCGATCGCTCCGTGCATGGGGCTAGACGGCCAACACGTTAACGAGCTAACTGCGCTAGCACACTAGTTCACACCAATGTAATTGAGCATTGCATGGCACATCCAACATACTGTTTTACTTTAGTCCATGACTCGCTTACCTTCAGGGTCATACGTCACATGAAAACCAAAGTAATTCCAAACGCCAGATCTGAATGAGGGTGGGGGAGGTGCCCTGCGCTCTTCCTTCTGACTATGCTGTCTGTGTTGAGCGCTCAGTGGATCTGCGCTGGACAGTGCAGCCTAGGCGGAGTAGTCGAACACAGATTCACTGAGCGCTCAACACAGACAGCATCGTCAGAAGGAAAATTGATAAAATAAATTACAAATGTTGTATTGTTCGATACATATGCGTACCGAACCGAAAGCACTGTATCGAACGGTTCAATATCGATACGAATATCGTTGCACCCCTAGAATATGCATAGGGTCATTAACATATAACATCTTACATAGGTATACATGTGAACAAAGAATACTGTGTGTGTGTGTGTGTGTGTGTGTGTGTGTGTGTGTGTGTGTGTGTGTGTGTGTGTGTGTGTGTGAGGTCAAGATGTGACCTTGTGAAGACTCCCCAAAGCTGGTGCCAGGAGTCTAGCGGGTCCATCTGAACAAAAGGCTCTTATACTTAAAGAGATATACGTGTGTTTGCTATACCATATATCAACAAAGAGAAGATAGGACCTCTCTTATGCTCCTAGGATGTGCACCAAGCCTTTGTAGCCTGCTAAAGATCACACATCCTATCACTACACAATTGATTATACACCTCTAAGCCTATATGGTTAAATATTTCTAAGCATAAATGACAAACAACAATACAAAACCTAACAACTTGTCAAGTATCTAAATCCCCATGTTAAGAAAAGACCTGACATAGTGTATCGGAATATAGCTTAGACTGACTTCAACAAGTTATATCACTAAAAAATAGAATCAGAAGGCATATTAGTCACTATCAAGTATACTGAGGTTGTGCACTGCACTGGTATTCTGCAGAGGTCTAAGCCTTTGCAGTATTAAAAAGTAGATATGGATACAGCCTAGGAAGTGATACAGATTGAGAAGCACAGTTGATAAATCAGGGGTGTCCAACTCCAGGCCTCAAGGGCTGGTGTCCTGCAGGTTTTCAAATCAAATCAAAATCAAATCACTTTTATTGTCACATCACATGTGCAGGTACATTGGTACAGTACATGTGAGTGAAATTCTTGTGTGCGAGCTTCACAAGCAACAGAGTTGTGCAAAATACAATAATGTAAACAAGCAAAATACAAGAATGGCTACATCTGAAACTAATAAATATATGTACAATATATAATAGTATATGCATTTCTGGATGTGTATACTAAATATTTTTCTTCGTGTGTGTGTGTGTGTGTGTATACATATTTTACAAATTAAATAGAGTAAACAATAAATAAAATATATAAAAATATACAGAGTTGAGACATGTGCAAAACAGTGGCATTTATATACAGTGTGGAGTGCATAATGTTGAAGTTCCAGTAGTGAAGGTGAGGTGTCTGTGACGTGTTCAGCAGTCTGATGGCCTGGTGGAAGAAGCTGTCTCTCAGTCTGCTGGTACGGGACCGGATGCTGCAGAACCTCCTTCCTGAGGGAAGTAGTCTGAACAGTTGGGGTGACTGGAGTCCTTGATGGTCCTCCCCGCTTTCCTCAGGCATCGCTTCCTGTAGATGTCTTGGAGGGAGGGAAGCTCACCTCCAATTATCCGTTCAGAGCACCGCACTACTCGCTGGAGAGCTTTGCAGTTGTAGGCGGTGCTGTTGCCATACCAGGTGGTGATGCATCCAGTGAGGATGCTCTCAATGGCACAGTGATAGAAGGTCCTGAGGATGCGGGGGCTCATGCCGAATCTTTTCAGTCTCCTGAGAAAGAAGAGGCGCTGCTGCGCCTTCTTCACTGTTTTGTTTGTGTGTACTGACCACGTAAGATCCTCAGCCAGATGTACACGAAGGAACCGGAAGCTGCTCACTCTCTCCACAGCAGCGCCGTTGATGGTGATGGGGGTGTGTACTTCTCTGCACCTCCGGAAGTCCACTATCAACTCCTTTGTCTTTGCGACGTTGAGGGTGAGATGGTTGTCTTGACACCAGTGGGTCAGGGCGCTGACCTCCTCCCTGTAAGTCGTCTCATCACCATTGGTGATAAGACCCACCACTGTAGTGTCGTCTGCAAACTTCACAATGATGTTGGAGTTGTTAGTGGCTGTGCAGTCGTAGGTGTAGAGTGAGTATAGGAGAGGGCTCAGTACACACCCCTGTGGAGCACCAGTCTTCAGTGTGATGGGGGATGAGGTGATGCTGCCTAGTCAAGGCTCAAGGTTCAAGGTTCAAGGTTCTTTATTTGTCACATGCATAGTTATACAAGTATAACACACAGTGAAATGTAGCCTGACACGCTCCTCGACATGTGCAAAAAAATTGGGGGGGGGGGGGGGTGTAGAGGAAAAACATTATATATATATATATATATATATATATATATATATATATATATATGTAGTATATACATTGGGTGAATGTGCAGTAGTAGCAGCAAGCAGGTGAATTCTGTACATTAATATGAATAGGCATCTGACTATTTTACAGGATAGACAATATAAACATATTTAAAATTAAAGGAATTGAAATGTACATTGTGCCTTGGTTTAGTGTCTGGAAGAGTCCTGACTCAGTCAATTATAGATGATGTGAGAGGGCGGGTGTGTGTGTTTAGGGCACGGATGGCTTGGGGATAGAAGCTCCTCTTGAGTCTCTCTGTCCTTGCCCGGAAGATGCGGAACCTTCTACCAGATTGCAGAAGTTGGAACAGTTTGTTTCCAGGATGGGACAGGTCCTTCAGTATCTGCGCTGCTCTAGTCCGGCATCTCCTGGTGTAGGTGTCCTGAAGCGGGGGGAGAGCAATCCTGCAGCAGCGTTCTGCTGTACGGATCACTCTCTGGAGAGCTTTTTGGTCCTTCACACAGCTGTTCCCAAACCACGATGTCATGTTCTGTGTGAGGATGCTCTCCACAGCGCCTGTATAGAAAATCCCGAGGATCTTTGGAGAGACCCTGAACTTCCTCAGTTGTCGTAGGTGATACAGGCGCTGCCTAGCCTTTTTGGTCTGGACCTGAATGTGGGCAGCCCATGTCAGGTCTGAGGAGATGTGGACACCAAGATACTTGAAGGACTGCACCATCTCCACTGGAGCTCCATTGATGATAATGGGCTTGTAGTCTCTGTGCTGACCCCTTCTGAAGTCCACCACCAGCTCCTTGGTCTTGCTGACGTTCAGCTGGAGGTGGTTGTCCTGGCACCACAATGCCAGATTCTTCACTTCATCCATGTAGGCCGTCTCATCGTTGTTGGAGATGGCACCCAACACCACTGTGTCGTCAGCAAACTTCACAATGGTGTTGGAGCCATGGGTGGCCACACAGTCTGAAGTGTAGAGGGAGTAGAGCAGTGGCGAGAGGACACATCCCTGAGGTGCTCCTGTGTTGATGGTGATGCTGTTGGAGAAGCACCTGCCCACCCTCACCACCTGAGTTCTGCCAGTGAGGAAGTCCAACACCCATGCACACAGACGGCTGTTAAGTCCCAGATCCCTCAGCTTTGTGAACAGTCTGCAGGGCACTATTGTGTTAAACGCTGAACTGTAATCAACAAACAGCATTCGGACATAGTTACCCTGTTTCTTGTCCACATGGCTGAGAGTGGTGTGTAGGACGTGGGCGATGGCATCCTCTGTGGATCTGTTGGATCTGTAGGCGAACTGCAGCGGATCTGTGGTGTCTGGGATGGAGGAGGAGATGATGTTCTTCAGCAGCCTCTCAAACACCTTCATTACTACCGAGGTCAGTGCAACTGGCCGGTAATCGTTCAGGGATGAGGGTTTGCTGTTCTTGGGCACAGGGATGATGGTGGATCTTTTGAAGCATGTGGGGACCACAGACTTCGCCAGGGACTCGTTGAAGATGTAAGTGAACACACCTGCTAGCTGGTCAGCACAGCAGTGCAGCAGACGGCCGGTGATGCCGTCTGGCCCCGCCGCTTTCCTTGTGTTCACTCTCCTCAGTGCCGCTCGGACGTCATGCTCCGCGATGCTGGTCACCGGTCTCTCGCTGATGACGTCACTGTCCTTGGTAGTCAGGCGGTAGATAGCATTAGCCGCCTGGCTAACCTCGAAACGGGCGTAGAACTGATTCAGATCGTTGGTGAATGCAGAGTCAGCGTTGATCAGCGCAGTGTCCCTGGCTTTGTAGTCCGTAATGGTGCGTAGTCCGTGCCACATACTCCGTGTGTCGCCCTGGTGGAAGTGGGACTCCACACGTTCCCGGTACCGGCGTTTGGCATCTCTCACCGCCAGCCGCACGCCGTATGAGGCCGCTTTGTAGGCGCTCATATCGCCAGTGGCGAGACCCGCGTTGTAGGAGGCGGTCCTGGCGTTTACTGCAGTGCGGATCGATCTGTCCATCCACGGTTTCTGGTTTGGGAATGTGGTGACTCTCGCAGTGGGGATAATCTCCTCCGCTAGTGTAAAAGGTTAACATATGTGTTTAAGTTGAAATGTGTGGCTGGTAAATCTGGATTACACTAATAGTTAAAAAATTAAGAGATAAAAAGACTTATGGGGATGTTAGTTCAGTTTATGTCTTCATACAAGGAAATAAAGGGAACACCCCAGTTATATTTTGGTCTTTGTTATATCGTTCAGTGTTAAATCAGTATTTTCTAATTACACTTTACATCTTCCATGGCATTACTTAAAAAATACCACTAGGTGGCGCATAGCGGCCAGGAGGAGCGTAAACCCCCCTGGGAGGCAAATCTGCAGAATAAATCCTGCAGTTGAAACGTAAACAAGTTCATGATCTGTGCCTCTTTATTTCAATACACAGGTGGGTTACTAGTCCTCAAAATGACTAATAGGTAACACAGTAGAAGCAATAAGACTGTTGTGAACTCGTGAATGAAAGTATACCGTTATAAGTTAAGTACTGTTTAAGTATTGTGTTTTGAATGAGATCGTGATGTGAACGTGATCGTGCTAGGCTAATGGACTGGCTAGCGGGGGAAGTGAGCCTCAGGTACCGTAGCGATGCTAAGGCACGTTCTCAGTTGTGTGTTCTCTATATGTCTTGTTGAAGTAAGACAGGATGCAAAGGCTGTAATTAATGCTTGCATAGCTGCTCATGTGCTGTATACGAATGGTTATTTGCTATTTACGGGCTGTGAGTTACAGTACATTGTATTTCTTGATGCAGTGATATGTATGTGTAACCGGAACAAAGGCTGAGGCAACCTGGTCACTGCGAGCCAATGTTATCTATATTTATGATGGTTAATGTATACTCGGCAAGGTTATTCCTGTACTTTTGACAATGCGCTGACAGCTGTTATGCCACACGTTACAAAGAATTGCTGGGTCTTATGAGAGGCGATTAATGATTTGTTCCCCTGTTGATGAGAGAATAAATCCTGCAGTTGAAACGTAAACAAGTTCATGATCTGTGCCTCTTTATGTCAATACACAGCTGCAGGATCTAGGATCGCACCCCTCCCAGGCACCTGTCACACCAGGGGGGCAACACTAGCATATTGACGAAGCATACTGCTACTTCCGTAAACTCGTTGATGTCGACTGCGCATGCTCTGAACATGTCTGACCACTTGGCGTCTGTCAGACAGGAAGCTAAGGATCCAGCTGCAGAGGGAGCTGCTCAGTCCTAGATCCTGCAGTTTCCTGTCCAGCTTCGAGGGAACGATGGTATTGAATGCTGAGCTGTAATCTACAAACAGCATTCTCACATACGTGTCTCTCTTCTCCAGGTGTGACAGGGCAGTATGTAGTGTCAGGACTATGGCATCATCAGTGGACCTGTTGTGGCGGTATGCGAACTGTAGAGGGTCCAGTGAGTTGGGTAGTGCAGAGCGGATGAAGTCCCTGACCAGCTTCTCGAAGCATTTGCTCACGATGGGGGTCAGGGCTACAGGTCGCCAGTCGTTCAATGAGGAGATGGTGGAGGATTTGGGTACAGGGACGATGGTGGCCATTTTGAAGCAGGCTGGGACTACAGACAGAGAGAGGGAAAGGTTGAAGATGTGTGTGAACACTCCAGCCAGCTGAGCCGCGCATGACTTGAGGACGCGGCCGGGAATCCCGTCCGGACCAGTAGCTTTGCGTGCATTCACCTTCCTGAAGCACTTCCGCACATCCTCCTCAGACACAGTGTGCGCACTGACGTCATCCGCGGTGCGCACACTGTCCGGTCTCATGGTGTTCGCTGTGTCGTATCTAGCGTAGAATACGTTTAGATCCTCACACAGAGAGGCCGTGGTCTGCGGTGTGCTGGGTTCCCCTCTAAAGTCTGCGATCGTGTTTAGTCCCTGCCACATACTCTGAGGGTTGTCAAACTGTTGCTCCACCCTGTCCCTGTACTCATGTTTGGCTGCTTTGATTGTCTTCCGGAGTTGGTAATGTGCGTGTTTGTAGTCCGATGTGTTCGCGGAGGCAAAGGCGGTGCTCCGTGCCGCGCGAACATCTCCGTTAATCCAGGGTTTTTGATTTGGGAAGGATTTAACTGTTCTGGATGGGACAACATCTTCCACGCATTTCCTGATAAATCCGCAGACTGAGTCTGTGTACTCATCAATGACCCTAGCAGCCACGTGAAACATTTCCCAGTCCGCGTGATCAAAACAGTCCCGCAGTGCAGACTCCGATTGGTTCGTCCAACAGTGCACCGCCCTCCGGGTTGGAGCTTCCTGTTTCAGCTTCTGCCTGTTTTAGATATCACACTGGGTCAACACACCTGAATCATATGATTAGTTCATTACCAGGCCTCTGTAGAACTTCAAGACATGTTGAGGAGGTAATTTAGCCATTTAAATCAGCTGTGTTGGATCAAGGACACATCTAAAACCTGCAGGACACTTGCCCTTGAGGCTTGGAGTTGGACACCCCTGTCATAAACGAAAGTGAAGAAAAGTCAGGGGCCCAGGCAATAGAAATTACAGAGATGAGAAGGGATAGGAAACAATGCAGAAGACTATGGCCCTTCACAGGAGGCATCACCAGCGAGTGAAGGAAGTTGCTGATGTCAATAAATCCTCTCCATGTCTAGGGACTGGCTTAGAAGACAACACGGAAATTCTTTGTGATCTTATGGCAGAAAAGGCCCTAATTATTGGAGAAATAGAGGCAGGTAGAGCCAGCTCATAGTTTCATGGTGTTAGATGAGATACCTTGGGCAAGACTGGGACAGGAAAAGAGACATCTGTGCCTAATTTGACTTAGAAGTACTCTCAACATGCACCAGCAAAAGGTGGCTGAGAACAGCAGAGCTAAAATCTTGGGACTTCAAATTCCAGGTTGCCAAGATATGCAGCATAAGATGCTGGTCATGAAAGTCAATCTAAGCTCATTGAAGCTTGAACGTGCATATATAAGTGTTCGCATTTGAAACAATTCTCTACTTTACATATTTGGCAACCCCTCCTTTAGTTTTAAAATCAAAGGAGGGTAAAGCATGCCAAAATTATTAATGAGGTATACTTCAAAGACTTTTTCTGAATAAAAGTAAAATTTTACATATCTACTTCTATGTAAGGACTTACTTCATGCAAAATGCTCCAACAGCTAGCCTCATGGGGCATCTTTGGCATATATAAAGAACAACATCATCATCATTGGTAATTACAGCACTCTAAGGGTGAAGTTAGGGTGATGCAAGGCTTCAGGAAAAAACAACAACACAGGTACAACTAACTTTGTGTTTCATAATCAAATTGAAATTGCTTGTTAATTTATGATAATTTCTTTTAATTGGAGAAATTTGATACAGATTTTGACAAGCAGGAGGAACATATTGTTTTCCATAGGAAAGGAAACAGTTTAAAGATTGTATAATTATGTATACTAATTCATCTACAAGTAGCCTTCTAACACTGCAATCACTGGGCTTATCTAGCACAGATATCTATCCAGCATTTGTATTTGGAACACTTACCTATTTAATTATTATGTTTTCCAATTTGTTGGTGTTAACAGTCATCGCTATGAATAAAAAACTACACAAGCCCATGTTTATCCTGTTGTTCAACTTGCCCATTAGTGACATAGTGGGTGCAACGGCTTTTTTTCCTCATCTCATTTTTAGCATTGTGGCAGAGAACAGACTTATTTCCCACCATGCATGTATTTTTCAGGCTTTTCTGATTCATGTTTATGGTACAGGAAATTTGCTCATCTTGAGTGCCATGGCATATGACAGATATATTGCTATATGTTTTCCACTGAGGTATACAACCATTATGAATTCACATAATTTAATGAAAATGATTGTTATAACATGGTTCATAAATTTGTCAATGATGTTTACATTGTTTATTCTGCTTGTACGTTTCAAAACATGCAGAACAAACATTGTAGATTTTTACTGTAACAATCAGTCATTAGTAAAATTAATCTGTGACGACACCAGTGTGAACAACTACTATGGATTAGCAACTATATTCCTGCTTATGGGAGGCCCGTTGGCACTAATTTTGTACACATATGCACAGATCTTGCGTACATGTGTCATTACTAATCATACAGATGCCCGGCAAAAAGCCATTCAGACATGTGCTACACATTTAATTGTTTTCTTAAGCTTACAAATCAACACTGTCTTTGCATTGATTTCTCACCGCATCGACAGCTCATCCCCTGTTCTGAGAAGAGCATTTGGTGTGTCTGTTCTAATTTTTCCCCCTTTCTTTGATCCTATTATATACGGACTGAAAACTAAAGAACTAAAGCAATGCATAGTAATGTTTCTAAAACGAAATGTGGGTTTAACAATGTAGCCACTTTTCCGATTGAATGTGCTGTTTACATATGTCTTTTTTATTCTACAGAGTAGGTTAACTTCTGTTTCAGTTGATAAACTGATTAAATCTTGATTGCTTTTTATCAAATTATTTAATTACAATCTAACTGACATAAGTTAGTCCTTTGAATACTAAGTTTCTTCGGAGAAATCTTTTCTTGATCTCCTCTGTGTTGTAGTTTTTGTTTTCTTTTTTTGTAAATCAAAGACCACCAATGAAGCTAAAGAATAATCTTTATGCAAAAATAATGATAAAATAATAATTTAAAAAATTACAAGATTAGCAGATGCAGTTACTTTAGAATAATATAGAATTGTGAACTTCTGCTCATGTTCATTATAATTATTTTAACCTCCTGCCTAGTGACTGTTATGAAATTAATCTAATATTGATTTCAATGATATTGGAATTTATATTCAATGTATATTGCAAATAAGTAAATGCATTTAGTAACATGTGAATCATATATGTTTTTTTTTTTTTTTTACTAATTCTTATGGAATTCGTATTAGTAACATGTTTATTTGTGTATTTATGTTTTCATGTTTTCGATTTTATCATTGTGCTTGTGTCAGAATAAAAAACTCCTGAAATTTCATCGTTGACTCCATATGATAACATGATAAATAGACAAGAAATAAGGAAAAAGAATTTAAGTTTGTTTTAAGATAAGATGCGATGAAATAAGATAAACCTTTATTACTCCCACACCTGGGAAATTTGTTGTTTTTTTTAGCCCCTATGATTTTCATTGAGAGTGCAACAAAAGTAAGCTTATCAAAATGCCACTGAGGTTGATTTGATTCTAAAGTTGAGTCATTGAGAAGCCTGAAAACATTACTTCATTTTAAGTTAACCACAGCATACCTACTGAAAGTACTTCCTATAAATGCAGAGTTATAGTTTAGTTCTTGTTTCCAGAGCACGTCTGTAAACTTTGGTAATTTCTTTATTAAACAGGAATACAGAACAACTGAAGCAGTCATGGGTAGTTAAATACAAAACTGTAATAAGAAAACAGATCAAGCATTTTGTAAAGACTGATCACAGATGCACTGATGCACAGTGTCATGGCCCCAACAGAAAATATCACACATTTGACGACAAAGCCTGTTAACAGAGTTTGGTATTTAGGTCATTACTGAGTTTGTTAATTTGTGTTTCACCCAAAATATAGATTTCTGTTTATACACTTTGTGTTACTCAAGGCAACACAAACACACTGCCTTTTCTGTACCAGCAATATTGTCAAAGGGGCCTGGAGCCCAGTATGTGGGAGTGAACTCAAGCGCAAACACCAAACAGAAACACCAAACAGAAACAGCGATAAGATTTACAAGTTTATGTAAACAAAGTTGTTTGACAAGTCGTGATGTCACGGGGTCCCCTTCCAGACCTCTCCCGGACAAACACAGGCGTAGTCGGTAAGGTATTAGTGTGGATACTTTATTTGAAACGGCCTCCCCAGTGCATAAAAAGATGGTTCCAAAGACATAAAACTGAGCTCCGCGCTACACAGCCTGTATGTTACAACACACCCCCTTCATATCCGGCTCGCCGTCTCTTATATCCCGTCTCCTCCCCCCTTGGCGTCACCACCAATTCTTTATTCTAACTTTAATCCCCGTCTCCCTCCCCCAGAATTTCTTTTTCATTATACACTCACAAAACATATACATTAATACAAGCTCTCAACTATTTCCCGGAAGTCTACCCGACTTCATATACACATTAACGGCCCACGTAATGAGGCCATTCTCATGACGGTCCAGACACACGTGAACTCATTATTTAAATCCCACACCCCCATACCATCGGCTTGCGTCACCCTGCACGATTGGCGATCCCCCACACGTCTCCCCGACCGACGCCCTTAACAAGTAAGTGGGAACCAAAATCTAGCCACCCCCGATGCGGCTCACAACTTGCTCCTCACCCCTTTTATTCCTCTACTCGGTCGTCAGAAAGATACGCCGCCCCGGGTGCCAAATCGAACTAATGGTGGCGATCTAATGGTGGCGGTGCCATACTCAGCGGACTCTGCCTTGAGACGGGTCACTCCGTCACATCATCCCCTTCCCCCCGGAGGTTGGCGATGTGCGGCAACCTAGAGAGGTAATCCGCCACCACATTGAGTGTACCTGGTCTGTGCCGGATGGCGAACCTGAAAGGTTGCAGTGAGAGGTACCAGCGTGTAAGTCGGCTATTATGATCCTTCATGGACTGGATCCAGGTAAGCGCCCGATGATCAGTCTCCAACACAAACTCTCTTCCCAGTAAGTAATACCGGAGTTTCTCCAGCGCCCACTTAATCGCCAGAGCCTCCTTCTCCACCGTCGAGTAATTGGTCTCCCGCGGCAGCAGCTTGCGGCTCAGATATAGGATCGGGTGCTCCTCGCCCGGGTCCCCTTGAACCAACACGGCTCCCAGGCCGCTCTTGGAGGCATCCACCTGGACCAAAAACTGTTTCTTAAAGTCCGGACTCCAGAGCACGGGGGTCGAACACAGGCAAGTTTTCAGTCCCTGGAACGCCTGTTCACATGCTGCGGTCCATATGACCGGATTTCGTTGGTTCTTCCCCAGTAATGTCGTCAGCGGCGCCGCCATTGTTGCAAACTGGGGTACAAACCTTCGGTACCAACCAACCAGTCCCAGGAAAGCCCGCACCTCCTTCTTGGTGCGAGGCCGAGGACAATTCTGGATAGCTTCCACCTTATCCAGCTGCGGTCGCACCTCTCCTCGTCCCACCTGGTAGCCCAAGTAGCGAGTCTCCTGCCGCGCCCATTCACACTTCGAGGGGTTCAGAGTCAGCCCGGCCTTATGAATTCTTCCCAAGACCTCCGACAGATGCTGCATATGCTCCTCCCACGTGAAGATGACGACATCATCCAGGTAGGCGGCGCTATAACCGTCACAGCCCTGTAACAACTTGTCCATCAGCCTTTGGAAGGTAGCCGGTGCCCCATGTAGGCCAAAGGGCATCACGGTAAACTGTAAGAGCCCGGCAGGGGTCCTGAAAGCAGTGTACGGCCTCGACGTCTCCTCCAGTGGCACCTGCCAGTAGCCTTTGCACAAGTCCAAAGTGGTGATATACTGAGCAGCCCCAATCTTCTCCAGTAAATCCTCAATTCGCGGCATGGGGTACGCATCAAACTCGGAGATGGCATTTAGCTTTCGAAAGTCGATGCAGATGCGTAAAGAGCCATCCTTTTTGAAGATAATGACCACCGGGCTGCACCATTCGGAGCAGGACGGCTCGATCACTCCAAGCTCCAGCATCTTCTCCACCTCCTGTCGCAGCTTCTCCACCAAGTGTTGCGGAACCCGATAGGGCCGTTGCCGGATGGGCTGTCCCTCTTTTAGCCGGATCACGTGTTCAACCAAGGTAGTCCGACCTGGGTTAACGGAACACAGCGAAGGCGTCTCCTGCAGAATTTTCAGTAGCTCCGCAGCCTGCTGTGAGGTCAGATGAGTCAATACCGGAGACCTTGGATCCATAGCCTGCTCAGGTTCACTCTGTCCTCCTCCGTGCACCACCCTGGCCATCAGTGCCTCCCTCGGAGCCGGACGGGGCTGCTCCACCCATTCCTTCAGGAGGTTCACATGGTAGGTTTGTTTCGGTTTCTTTTTTCCCGGATGATGGATCTCATACGTCACTGGTCCCATTCGGCGAAGCACGATATAGGGCCCTTGCCATTTCGCCAGCAGTTTACTGTTGGAAGAAGGGAGAAGTAACAGCACCTTTTGTCCGGGCTGAAACTCACGTTGCCGGGCCTGTTGGTCATACCAGATCTTCTGGCTTCGTTGAGCATCCCGCAGATTGGCTTCGGCCTCGGCCTGGTACCGCTCCAACCGCTCTCTCATCTCCAGCACAAACTGCACCACCCCTTTCTCATTTGGAGCCACGGTCGAAGACTCCCACCCCTTTCGAACGAGATCAAGCGGCCCCTGTACCTCCCACCCATAGAGTAACTCAAAGGGGGAGAACCCCGTGGACGCCTGTGGAACCTCTCTATACGCGAACAAAAGAAAGGGTAACCACTGGTCCCAATCTTTTCCCGTGTCTGACACAAACTTCTGTAACATCCGTTTGAGAGTCTGATTAAACCTCTCCACCAACCCATCTGTCTGTGGATGGTACGGTGACGTCTTGATGGCCGAAACGCCTAACTGAGTGTGGAAGAGCTGCATTAACTTCGACGTAAAGTTAGTCCCTTGGTCGGTCAAAATCTCATCAGGTATCCCCACCCGAGAAAACAACTGTATCAGTGCGCGCAGAACATTAGGGGCTGTGATCGCTCGCAACGGAAACGCCTCTGGGAAACGGGTCGCGTAATCACACACCACCAATATGTACTGATAACCCCGACCACTTTTTACTAACGGACCCACAATGTCCATAGCTACCCTACGGAAGGGGATAGAGATGACCGGCAAGGGTTGTAGCAGAGCCCGATCCGATTTGCGCGCTGGGCAAGTTTTCTGACACACAGGGCATGCACGACAGTACTTCTGTACATCCGTATACATTGACGGCCAAAAGAAACGCGTACTAACCCGTAAATAGGTTT
Source organism: Rhamphochromis longiceps (assembly GCF_057381845.1). Classification (NCBI taxonomy): domain Eukaryota; kingdom Metazoa; phylum Chordata; class Actinopteri; order Cichliformes; family Cichlidae; genus Rhamphochromis; species Rhamphochromis longiceps. The sequence goes on from NC_140570.1 coordinate 31,909,609, forward strand.
TTTGGCGACCCAAATGGCCTGCCCAGGGGAGGGTATGAGCTAAATGCAGAATGAGAGGTCTACAACTAGCAGGGATCACAAGCCGCTGGTGGTCCCCATCAACTGCATACAACACATTTTTCTCAACCACAAACTTCTCTTTTCCTCCCCATTTCCCTGTTCCCCCTTCAGGCACATTAGCAAACAACACTTCCAACGTCTCATCCTCTCTTTGCAACACAGAAATATTTTCAGGTACATCCCATTTCATGTTCTTATTGCCCGGTCCCTGGGACCATAGCTGCTTCTCAAAGCGGCGTTGGCGACGAGATTTTCTCGGCCCTTTCGTGCCACCCTCGCACAGACTACTGTCCAAGTCTGGCAGGGGTTGGCATCCCGCCTTCGCCTGGGCCCTAGTGACCACTGGGCCTAATGCCTTCATTTGAACATTCCCCGTTTCCCTCCCTTTTGTCTCTGTGTCCCGCTCTTCTTTTTCTTGCAACAAATCCATAAGCACAGGCACATCCATCCCCAGAATAACCTCTACCGGCAAATTCTGTACCACCCCAACAGACAATAAATATGGCTGGTCATTAATAGTCACTGTTATTTCCACCTTTGGGTAGGGATGTTTGTCACCATGCACACATAACACTTCTTCTTGTCGACTATAGTCCACACAGTTCACTGGTACCAAGCTTTGCTTAATTAATGACATAAAACTACCAGTGTCCAGCAAAGCAGTAACCCGCTGCCCATTTACCATTACAGTTTTATAGCGTTGCCCCTCAGCTGGCTGGACCTTTGTTGGTTCCGCCTCCAGCCGAGGTGCATAGCAGGCCCCAGTGACTTTGGCCTTCCGGATGGGGCACACCGAGGCTTTATGGCCTGGCTGCTGGCAGTAATAACAAAGAAAGTCCTTACCCGCTCCTCGTAGAGTGGATACCTTGGGGGCCCCGGATGGCTCGGGGTTACTCTCCCGCTTCGGCAGACCCGCGGATTGCGGGGACGATCGCTGTGGCGTCCCAGCTGAGCGGACCGGGGCCGCTCCTCTCCGCGCATTGAAATACTGCGTCACCAACTTGGCTGCGGCCAGTCCGTCCGCGGGCTCATGCTCCCTCACCCAGGTCCTCACCTCCCCTGGAAGAACTCGAATTAGCTGCTCCAAAATAATCGCTTCTCCCATCTCGTCCTTCGTATGCTGCTCTGGTCGAAGCCAGCGCCGGTACAGTCCTTTCAGCCGGTAGTACGTCTCGGTGGGGCTCTCCCCAGGTGGAATAATATTAGAGCGAAACCGCTGCCGATACGTCTCCGGGGAAATGTCAAATTTAACTAACAAGGCAGCTTTTAAATCCTCATAACAGTGGGCTCTTTCTTCATCCATTGCGGTATAGGCCTCCAACGCCTTCCCCGCTAGCAACGGAACTAGCCGACAGGCCCATTCATTCTCCGGCCATCTCCAGGTTCTGGCCACCCGCTCAAAGCGCAACAAATAGTTCTCAATATCTTCCCCCATCTGGTACGGTGGAATCTTTGGCCCCTCCGATCGCCTCCACTCTCCGCCCGTCTGGTCGAGGCTGCTTGTCGTTGCCAGGGACTGGCGAGCCGGTTCCTCCAGTAACGACGGCCGGGATTCTCGCTGCCGGGCCGGGGTAGGCAGCACCATCCTGGGGCTACTCGCTGTTACCGTGCTCGGTGTAGCCGTAGCGGCCGTAGTGCTAGCTCCCGCTAACACTTGCCCTGAGCTCTGCTGACTAGCTGAATCCAACAGCGCATTAGGAGAGGGAACGGTCCTCAGCCCCCTGAGTTCAGCCAATAACACCGTCTCTCTCCTTTGCTGTCCCGCCAGGAAGTCCCTCATCATCGCAATCAGTTCTCCATCACGTGCTGCGGTCGAGGTTGTAGGCAACTCCGGACCAATCCTGCCGGAAATCTCCTCCTCCTCTGCTGAAGAAGACGACGCCGGCACTGTGTCCCACGCCAGCTCCTCTGCTGTCTTCTCCCCCGGAAGCTCATGCTGCTGGGACCGCAGCCCTGTGCGCTTCGCTGGGAGGCGCGTTTTCCTCTTCCGACTAGCCATCCCACTTCTGACACCATATGTCACGGGGTCCCCTTCCAGACCTCTCCCGGACAAACACAGGCGTAGTCGGTAAGGTATTAGTGTGGATACTTTATTTGAAACGGCCTCCCCAGTGCATAAAAAGATGGTTCCAAAGACATAAAACTGAGCTCCGCGCTACACAGCCTGTATGTTACAACACACCCCCTTCATATCCGGCTCGCCGTCTCTTATATCCCGTCTCCTCCCCCCTTGGCGTCACCACCAATTCTTTATTCTAACTTTAATCCCCGTCTCCCTCCCCCCAGAATTTCTTTTTCATTATACACTCACAAAACATATACATTAATACAAGCTCTCAACTATTTCCCGGAAGTCTACCCGACTTCATATACACATTAACGGCCCACGTAATGAGGCCATTCTCATGACGGTCCAGACACACGTGAACTCATTATTTAAACCCCACACCCCCATACCATCGGCTTGCGTCACCCTGCACGATTGGCGATCCCCCGCACGTCTCCCCGACCGACGCCCTTAACAAGTAAGTGGGAACCAAAATCTAGCCACCCCCGATGCGGCTCACAACTTGCTCCTCACCCCTTTTATTCCTCTACTCGGTCGTCAGAAAGATACGCCGCCCCGGGTGCCAAATCGAACTAATGGTGGCGATCTAATGGTGGCGGTGCCATACTCAGCGGACTCTGCCTTGAGACGGGTCACTCCGTCTGGAATGTACTGCAGCTTACTGTAACTGCCGCAGGACTGATGATAGCTTCAATCTCGTATGGTCCAAAGTAACATGGAGCGAGCCTTTGGGAAAGGCATTTCAGTGGATTGTCTTTAGCAGCAAGCCATACCCTTTGCCCAGGCTGGTTCCTGGGAGCAGGTGTCCTTAGGCTGTCTGCACAGCAGAACTGAAGATTGCTTGATCTGAATAGCGCCTTCTTGGTCCAGATGTATCAACATTGTTGCAGATGATGTGGAGGGAGAAGGTGAGTCTTGGCTTACGGAAACAGAGGTGTCTTCAAAGCGTGAAAGACCAGTTGCAGATGGGGTTAGTGTGTTTTGTGTGTATGCCCAGGGAAGATGTGTAGACCATATTGGTGGTTTTGCGTGGTGACACAGCAGAGAGCTGATTGCAGTTTCTATTTGAGATGCTCGGTTTGGCCATTGGTTTGTGGATGATAACCGGAGCTGAGGCTGACCTTTTCTCCAAGTGCTGAGTCGAAGGCTTTCCAGAACTGAGAAGTACACTGTGGACCTCTATCAGAAACAATTTCCATAGGTATCTAGCTTGAACTTCCTAGAATCTGGATGGCAAAAGACTGATCATTTGAAGTGAGCAAAAACAAAGACTATAGACTGGCTTGACAGACATTAATTTTCTTAGCCGTTCTTAAATAGGTAAACTTTTTATGGTCTGTCCAGATGGTAAAAGGATGTTCAGCCCCCTCTTTCCATTTCTCGAGCGCCAACTTCACTGCTTTTTTTTTTTTTTTTTTTTTTTTCAGGAGGTACTTTTTAATTTTTTAAGTCCTGAAAAAAAGAAATTTAGAAAATTAGATTCTCTTTCTTTCATCAGTTGGCTCACTCATGTTGGCTGATTCTTCACGTTGCAAAATGGAGCAAATACAATTTTGTCAGGCACTGAAAATGTATCCTTCTTTTTTCTTTTTTTCTTTTTTTTTTTTTTTTGGCCTGTCCCGTTTGGCTCTTTTGCCATCAGAATTGTTGTCTAAAGGCAAACAAAGATGCCCAACGGATTTACTTTACCAAATTGACCATCCCAGCCTTGCCATAATGGTCCATTTGATTCACCTTTTATTGTGTATTTTATTTTCACTTGTTGAATACGGGACAGACTTGACTGGGGGAAAGAAGGGGAAAAAGAAGGAGGGAAAGAGAAACAGCTGAGAAGAGGGACGGGGGAGAAGGGCAAAAAACAAAAACCAACAGAATGGGCAGAGAAAAAAAATGCATATATCAATCACCTGGATCACCTGCTGAGAAAGAAAAAAGAAAACAAGCAGAAGAGAACAAGAGTAATAGAATAAACAACATCACAATGATATATGGGAATATGACAGTAAATACTAAATATTAAACATTATTGTGCAGCACATAAGATCAACAGCGCACAGTGTGCTTTGAGGTAGGAGCCAAAAAGGGTGTAGTTTGTGGGTGTGATCACCCGTGTGTACACCTGTGAGCATGGACGCGCTTGTTTTTTTTAAAAGGTTCCTTCATGTAATGATCTGCTAGAGGGTGTGGGGGGGCCACAGCCCCGTCCTCCAGGGTATGAAGCAGGTATGGAGGAGATCAAAACTCCAGACATCCAGAGGCCCCCAGAACACAAGAGACCAAGGAAGACCAACAGAGGGGCAGCCGCGCCACTATCCCAGAAAGAGCTTAGGGGAGTCCCAGATAAGGGGTCACTCAGCAGCCGCGGAGCATAAGCCATGGGGGGTTGCAGTGACTTGCGCGGGAGCTCCGTCGGCAGCCAGCTGCGCCACAGTGACCGAGCCCCAGGCTGAGAGGCCGAGGGCACCCCACCCCCGAAGTGGCCCGAGCGAGCCCCAGGCTCCAGGCCCCGATAAGCAGTCACCAAGGAGTGAGCCGGTGTATACCTGGACGCCCATCCCCTGACACAAAGACCCACCAACGCACCGATGTCTGAGGGCGTCTGCAGCTTGCAAGGGAAGTGGTGGGGGTAGATAGGCCTCCATACCTTGGAGGGCCTGAGATGTCCCCAGAGAGGTGGCATCTGATACACCTCTCTGCAATTAGTCATTATATAAAAATATATATAAATCCCCACTCACCCCTGCGGGCGGTCTATCCTTCAAGCTCGGGTTATCTACCAGAGGCCTGGGAGCTTGATGGTCCTACGCAGTATCTTAGCTGTTCCCAGGACTGCGCTCTTCTGGACAGATGTTTCTGATGTTGTTCCTGGGATCTGCTGGAGCCACTCGCCTAGCTTGGGAGTCACTGCACCTAGTGCTCCAATTACCACTGGGACCACCGTCACCTTCACCCTCCACATCCTCTCGAGCTCTTCTCTGAGCCCTTGGTATTTCTCCAGCTTCTCGTGTTCCTTCTTCCTGATGTTTCTGTCATTCGGAACCACTACATCGATCACTACGGCCGTCTTCTCATGTTTGTCTACCACCACTATGTCCGGTTGGTTAGCCACCACCATTTTGTCCGGCTGCATCTGGAAGTCCCACAGGATCTTAGCTCGGTCATTCTCCACCATCCTTGGGGCCGTCTCCCATTTTGACCTCAGCACTTCCAGGCCATATTCAGCACAGATGTTTCTGTACACTATGCCGGCCACTTGGTTATGGCGTTCCATGTATGCTCTGCCTGCTAGCATCTTGAACCCTGCTGTTATGTGCTGGATTGTCTCTGGGGCATCTTTACACAGCCTGCACCTGGGGTCTTGCCTGGTGTGATAGACCCCAGCCTCTATGGATCTTGTACTCAGAGCTTGTTCTTGTGCTGCCATGATTAGTGCCTCTCTGCTGTCTTTCAGTCCAACTTTGTCCAGCCACTGGTAGGATTTCTGGATATCAGCCACCTCCTCTATCTAGCGGTGGTACATACCGTGCAGGGCCTGTCCTTCCATGATGGTTCCTCGCCTTCCTCCACTTTCTTGGGTTTCTGCTGCCTGAGGTATTCACTGAGCACGCTGTCAGTTGGGGCCATCTTCGTGATGTATTCTTGGATGTTCCTTGTCTCATCCTGGACTGTGGTGCTGACACTCACCAGTCCCCGGCCCCCTTCCTTCCGCTTAGCATACAGCCTCAGGGTGCTGGACTTGGGGTGAAACCCTCCATGCATGGTAAGGAGCTTTCTTGTCTTTATGTCAGTGGCTTCTATCTCCTCCTTTTGCCAGCCTATTACCCCAGCAGGGTACCTGATCATGGCCAGGGCGTACGTGTTGATCGCCCGGATCTTGTTCTTACCGTTCAGCTGACTCCTCAGGACTTGCCTGACCCTAGCGGCCTCTTCATGGTTCCCATTCGTCTGCGGGATCCCCAGGTACTTGTAACTGTCCTCTATGTCTGCAATGTTGCCTTCTGGTAGTTTGATCCCCTCCATTCTGACTACCTTCCCTCTCTTTGTTACCATCCGACTACACTTCTCCAGCTCGAACGACATTCCGATATCATTGCTGTATATCCTGGTGGTGTGGATCAATGAATTGATCTCTCATTCACTCTTGGCATACAGCTTGATGTCATCCATGTACAGGAGGTGGCTGACAACTGCTCCATTCCGTAGTCTGTATCCATAGCCAGTCTTGTCAATTATCTCACTGAGGGGGTTAAGGCCTATGCAGAACAGTAGTGGGGACCAAGGTTATTACCGTTAACGAAAACTAACGAAATAACAAAAACTAGAAGTGAAAAAACATTTTCGTTAACGGAAATAAAAATAAAAACAAAAAAAGGAAAACTAACTAAAACTGTAATGAATGTTCACAAAACTAACTAAAATTAACTGAATTTATAGCAAAAATGTGTTTAGTTTTCGTAGATGTGTGTATGTCATACAATAGTCAAGGGTTAAAATGAAGTTTAGTTTTCAGATTTTTTTCTTGCTGTCTAATTATGCCAGCAGGTGGCAAGTACGTTAGTCGAGTCGTCTGTGTTACTGCTCTGTCCACGCGCAGAATCATGTCAGGAAAAGTGAGGAGAAAGCACCAGAGTCCAATTTGGGATTACTTTGAATATGACTGTGTTTTGGATAAAGCAAGTGTCTTGTAGTGGAAAGAGACAAATTATGAGGGACATTTCTAAAGGGAAAAAAATCCCACAAAGTGCACTTGAAAAGCTCACACAAGAAGGCTAACCTAGCTTACCTTGAGAAGGTAAGGGAGCACACTCAACCCTCATCCCCAGAAACAGACGCTAACCCCAGGCAAGGCAGCGTGATGCATCCCGAGACAACAGGACTGGGATATCTACATAACTGTGTGAGTCAATTGCCTTCACAAAGTTTATCAATTCACTTGAACCAAAATTATGAACACCCGGTGCTGCAAGAGTTAATAGTCTCATTGGGGCCAAGATATACATTTTATAGTTGCCTGGTATCAATGGTTGTTCATCTGCCCTTATTTATTTATTTATTTATTTAAAGAACCCATAGGTGGGAATGTGAGTTGTCTGTCTCTGCGTGTTAGCCCTGCGACAGACAGGCGACCTGTCCAGGGTGCAGGGTATGGTAGCTGGAATAGCAACATACCCAAGGATAAGCAGAAGAGAATGACTGATATGATGAAACTGGGATTTTGTTACACTTAATTATTGCAAACACAACTAAAACTAACTGAAACTAATCAAAACTAAACTGAAACTCAGATTTTCAAAAAAATAAAAACTAAACTAAATTGGCAAACAATTGGTAAATACTAATTAAAACTGATATAAAATTGAAAATCTGAAGTAAAAAATAAATAAAAATAAAAACTAATGAAAATTGCAAAACTAGTAAAACCCTGGTGGGGACAGAGCATCTCCTTGGTAGATCCCGCACTTGATAGTGACTTGTGCTATGGGCTTGAGGTTGGCCTCCAGTGTTGTCCGCCACATCCCCATTGAGTTCCTGATGAAGGCTCTCAGGGTCCTGTTGATCTTATATAGTTCTAGGCATTCCAGGATCCAGGTGTGGGGCATTGAGTCATAGGCCTTCTTGTAATCAATCCAGGCAGTGCACAGGTTGGTCAGTCTGGTCCTGCAGTCTCGGCTGACTGCTTGGTCTGCCAGTAGCTGATGTTTTGCGCCTCTGGTATTCTTGCCCATCCCTTTCTGTGCCCCGCTCACGTATTGACCCATGTGCCTGTTCATCTTAGCCACTATGATGCCTGACAGGAGCTTCCACGTGTATATGTTCCCTTCGGTCCTTGTCGTGTCATTGATGTTGTCTACGCCATACCTGTTTCCAGTCCAGCCAGGTTAGTCAGCTATTTCAGTTCAGTCAGTCCTCCGTTTCATGTCCTGTTTATCTGCTCATCATAATAAACTCTAGCTTTCACCTATCTGAGTCCAGCGTTTGGGTCCTCTTTTCCTCGCATCCACACACGATACAAGCCCTGACAATATAATTCTTGCTTATTATTATTATTATTATTATTATTATTTAATTTCCCCATCATAATCATTTTCAATAGAATATTTTAGACAGATATTTACTAATGCACACTGGACAAAACAAAACAAAAAACAGGATCAAATGACCCCCTGTCTTTTGTGTGATACTGGGCTATATATATCAGGCTATTTGACCTAATTGGATATTTTTCTGAATAATAGGATGACAACATAATACTCATAAATAATTACCAGGTTTATCACCATTCATCCACAAGTTTCTGTGTGGTCAGTGGTCCCCTGGAAAAGAAAAGAAAAGGTAAAAGCTCATCTTTTGGTGCTGAAATACCTTCAATAATTTAACATTGGGGATTTATTTTGATGCATGCTCAATCATCCAGGTAAGTAAATCTCCAAAAGTTGATTCTGTTCATCTGGACGTAGCGTCAATCAACTTTTGGAGATAATTATTTATTTTGTTTTTGACAGGTTTACAAGTACTGCAATTAAATGGGCAACTGGGAATATTACTGAAGTTGCCATTGCTGACCCTATAGTGTCTATACAAATTGTTATCAAGTCCTATCCACTTCATTAGCTCTATATTAAAAATATTCCAACATTTCCCTGTTCATACTGTTTTTTGCAATGTTCAATTAGAGCGATTATGTCTGATTTCCACGTGCACGTTTGTGCATGTCCTTAGTGAGATGATAATACATTTTTGATTCTTCACAAACCCTGTGAAGCAGTGCTTAAGTCACAACTAACAATCTAAAGATGAGCTTTAAGATAACACCCAATACTCCAGAGATCTGCCTGCTGTTCAAAATCACACCTATAAAGCCTTGAATGTTTTACCGGGTAGTCACAGGCAGCACTAACATAAGTCAATAAAGATGACTGCTTTGTGTGTATGTGGTTTAGATATAATCTTTATTGTGCATTGAAGTGAATTAATGCTTTTTTGCTCTATTGCCTTTGAGTATTTGAATTCCAGACTACAGGCAAAAATATTATAACATGTTATCATAAATGCATAATATATACACTGTGTAATGCTTAACCGCAGTGTACATGGACTCAGTTGTCCAGCATGAAGTTATCATGATTACAGTTTATGAATAAAATGTTATCATAACATTCAATGTTTTTTCCTCTTTTTATGATTTTTTTGTTGTTATGTTCATTGGTGTGATTGCTAAATTGAAATGCATAAATATTTTCTCCCTAATAAACAATGAAGTGATGATTGATTTCTGAGTTTTATAAGTAGCAAAAGCTAAGAAATGAACAACCAATACAACACATCCTCTTTTTTACAGATTAATGTCTTTAATCTCTCCTCTGAGAGTGTTTTGCCTGCATTTCTTTTTGCAACTCTGAGTTACATGATCATACTTTTTTGCAACCTTACTCTAATCCTCACCATTGTGCTGAATAAATCTCTGCATCAGCCAATGTACCTAATTCTGCTGAACCTTCCTATGTATGACCTTATAGGTTCATCAGCTCTCTTTCCACAGCTCATCAAAGAAATACTGAAGAACAGTGGGATAATGCAATACTCAGCTTGCGTTGCTCAAGCTTTCTTTATCCATATCTATGCAGCAGGCACTGTGTTCAATCTGAGTGCAATGGCATATGATAGATACATTGCCATATGTTACCCACTGCAGTACAGTACTGTGATGACTAATGCCCATATCATGAGAATAATCACCATTGTATGGATGAGTTGTTTAGTTTTAATTGCTGTGCTTTTTTTCTTACTTTTGCGCTTGCCTCGTTGTCGATCTGAAATGACTCACGTTTACTGTGATAATCCATCTCTGTTGACTTTGGTCTGTGCTGACACAACTATTAACAATATCTATGGCCTTTTGATAGTTGCTCTTTCACAATTAGTGGCTAATGGAATTGTTTTCTACACATATCTCTGGATCCTCATAACTTGCTTTAGATCTAAACGATCAGATACAAAAGCCAAAGCTCTGCAGACATGTGCTACACATCTGATTGTTTTTCTCTTGTTGGAGTGTCTTGGTCTTTTCACCATCATATCATATAGACTAAATAATGTTTCACCCCATTTCAGAAGATTTATGGGTTTGTCAACTTTAATTTTTCCCCCAACACTGAATCCAATCATCTACGGTTTGAAAACAAAGGAAATTCGAGAAAAGGTGTTGAACTTTTTAAAGAATAGGATGTTTTCATCTTAATGCACTCTTTCAAAAGAATCTGATGTAACATGCTGAAACATTGGACATTTTTCACCTTCATTGTCCTCCTGTTATGTGAAATTATATTGTATGTTATTGTTTACTCGGTCACGTCCTTTTCTAACCCTAACCCAAAAGCAGTGCACATTAAAATTTCTGAAATCAAACAATTTTTGAAAACAACAACACAAGCAATTAACATCTGATTAAAGACTGAAGGTAATATTTTTTTAGTGTGCATTGTTACTTTATCATTAATGTTTGTCATTATACCATTGTATAAAAAAATAAACGCATACTTGAAGTTAATTACAATGTTTTTGCTTTCTTATGTTGTATGACAATTTTCTAAATAAATAAACAAACACTGTTTAGTAGGTACTACAGCAGTTGGAATAATTATAATCATTGATAATGATCATTTCTGATTTGGTTTTAGAATTATGTTGTCAAATAATGTAACTTAAACAGGTGTTGCCCTGCAGATAAGATACTGCTTTTATGCACTGATTATCATCAAACGAGTATTTACTATTGTAATATGTGTAATTAAATTATTATTATTATTATTATTATTATTATTATTATTATTGTAGTCTACTTGCCAGATATCCTTCGGCATGATGCAAAAAGTGCTTGTATGAATGGGTGAATGAGGCATGTTCTATAAAGCGCTCATTAAATTTGGAAAAAACTACATTTATGTTATTCGGAAATTGTAAAAAAGATGCAGGAGCAAAATTATTAGTAAACAATGTTGAAATAGAGCAAGTTTCGGATACAAAATTTCTGGGTGTGATAATAGATAACAAAATCTGCTGGAAACCTCACATAAAGCATATACAAGCCAAACTGTCAAGAAGCATCTCCGTACTAAGTAAAGTTAAATATTTTTTGCCTTCCAAATCACTCCGGGTACTTTATTGTTCACTTATATTGCCATATTTGGAATACTGTGTGGAAATTTGGGGAAACACATATAAAACTGCACTTCAACCAATATGTAAAATTTAAAAAAAAGCAATCAGGATGATTAATAAAGCAGGATTTAGAGACCATACTAACATCATGTTTTTGAAATTAAAAATACTGAAGTTTATGGATCTTATAAAATATAAAACTGCAAAAATTATGTACAAGGCCAGATACAATATGTTACCAGGAAATATACAGAGGATGTTCTATGACAGAGAAGGAGACTATGAATTGAGGGGGAAATTGAATCTAAGGATTCTTAAAGCACGGTCAAAGGTTAAAACCTTTTGTGTCACTATTTATGGGGTAAAACTGTGGAATAGTTTTACTATAGATCTACAGCAATGCTCAGGAATTAGTAAGTTCATGAAAATACTTCGAAAACTGATTTTGGAAGAATATGATACCGATAAAGATGATCACCCATTGTATGTATAAAAATATCAAATTATATCCAAATTATATCAATCACGGTAGCCAAGTTTATATAGGTTCTCCTCGTGTATCGTGTGGAGTATGTGATGATGGGAATTAGGTGAATTATGTGGGATCAATAAGATGTTGAGCAGGGGTAGGAATTAATAAGTATGTTCATACTTCTTCCTACTCCTTTTCAGACCAAACATTGTTACATTATGTCAGACGATTTTGTTTTATTTCATTATATATTTTTTGTTTATCTGAACACATACGTGTGTGTGTGTATATCTACATATATATTCGTATCTGTAAATGAAAATATATGTAGTGTGTATATATTGTTTTTTGTTTTATATGTCTGAAACAAATAAAGATACAATACAATACAATACAATACAATACATAAGAACTATTCCCTTTTACAGTATTAAAAAGATCAAATTTACTCATTGAGCATTTTCATGTTTAGCACCAAAATATCACCATTTATCTTATACATAACTGCAGGGTAATGATACTACTTGTATAAAATAGGAGAATAGGGAAATGTATTTAAGACTCAGAAAGAGTAGACTTTAATTAAAAAGTCTAATCTTTATGCTCTTATTCCAATATTATAGTACTTAAAGTCTAGAATAAAAAGCAAACTTAGTTTTTGGTGTTCTATAGGTCAGCTGTGTGTGTCGTTTCGATATTAACTAACTTGAATTCTGCATTGTATTTTAAGGCATTTATGAAGTCATTCCAAAGGAAATTGAAATCAGTGTAAATTTATTGTGATTGTCTAAACCTGATCTGTACATAATGTGAAGTCTAAGAAATGTGTGGTTCAGTGCTTAAAACATTAAACATAAATACACATAAAATTAAGAGTGATGTCTGTAACTGTTGTATACATCGCAGATTAAAATTACTTCTTCATATTGCTGGACAATATAGAATATAGTCTGACTACACCAGAGGGCGCCAGCAATACAATCTGAATTCATATCGACATTAAAACTGAAACTGTATGGACTTCATTTCATTCAGCAGTGTACATCTCTCTTTCATTTTGTGTAATCTGCAGCCCTCTAGTGTCTTTGAAGGCACATTAAATGTCTCACAGGACATTACATCTAGTATGGTCTGATTAAACACACACACACACACACACACACACACACACACACACACACACACACACACACACACACACACACACACACACACACATTACAGTTCAATATTCCATTTCACTATTGCTTATTTTATCAACTGCTATCCTCAATTTTTGTAGAATTACACTTGTTACTCAACTCTAGCTTCTTAAATGTTTGAACACACTTGGCAAATAAATGTGATTTTGTTTAAGAATAATTATGTTTTCCATGAGTTTAATACTTTTAGGCTGCTTGATATTAAATCTATCAATAAATAATAATTAAATACAATTTGTACTACAGAAACATTGTGTATTACATTCTCATTACCTTAAGAAAACTCACAGACTTAACTACAAAAAAACCCCAGACTTGTTCAAAATTATGACAAAATATGCTTAAGCAGATCTGAAAATGTTCCTGTTATTTATGACCTCAGTCACATATACTTTGTCTCCACATTGTGGTAAAACCTGATAATGCACACCTTGATATCATGGCTAGACTAAGACTAAGACAAAGAGTATCTACATAGTCACTTTCTATTATAAAGAAACATTTCATAGAAAATTCTTTAATTTCCATTTTTACTATTCTGTAATATTCACTAAAGCAACAAATAAATAATGTGTGGATGAGGAAGTTCTGTTATGAGGTAACTAGCCTTCCTGTCATGGTCGGGTCAAATCTGACCGATTTACAAATTTAAAAATTCATAAATATTGTGTTTTACATCCGATTGCCTTGAGGCCTTACTACATCCTCCATATTATGCACTTGAACATATAAAAGTGATGAGCACCTCTTTTATTGAATTTTGAGTGTTTTAATCAACTTTGTTACATCTGTGGTGTTCCCGGTTAAAAGCCAGACCACCATAGGAAATGAATGGGAATCTAACAACATTTGACAACAGCTTTCCACTTTTTTGGGGAAAAAATATCGACAAGTCGATGAACATCATTTACAGATATATTGGGTAAATGCCCAAGACATCTATAGAAATGTAAATCGCCGCTTGATTCATTCATTTGCTTAACTTGTTTTGGACCGTAAACAAGGCGTGAGTAGGACACCGGAAACAAAGCTCCCCACAGGAGTTTCCGCACCGGAAGTAGCATATGCTAACGTGCACATAAGCTGTGTCCCAAAACGTCGGCTGCATCCTCCGGAGGCCGCATTTGAAGGCCGATTACGTCACAGCCAGGCGACGAAGGCTGTCCCAATTCGTCGACTCCTTCAAATGCGCCCGACAAATGCGTCCTTCATTTCCCCGAATTTGAAGGATGGGTCGGGTGTGTCCTTCGTGGCCCACCATATCCCAGAATTCATAGCGCGGGCCAGCCAAATTTCAGCTGCCAACAATGGCGGCCGCTACTAAGTTTTAAAATTACTCTTATTAATCTTTCTGGGTCACAAAATAAACTTTTAACATATTTTCAGGCGAGAAAGTAGCTGTGTAAACTTCAAATATCTGCTTGGTTTATCAAGACATCGCATATTTGCAAAAGTGTGCCGACGTTTTCGGAGACGTCTGTTACCCACCCGCTCGATAGCAAGCCGGGGGGTACAATGGTCACTCCAGCCGGCGAGAGCAGCGGACTCCCGGCTTCATCGTTTTCAGACCCCCACTTTTTCGCTACTCAGGTTAAACATGATCTATAAGTCACTCGGATAACTTAAAAATGTAATTGTTTTCCTTTTTCGGTGTTTTATTTGTTCCGGAGTAAATCGGTTTGGCTGAGATCAAAGTTATTAGATTATTATATTAAATAAAACTTTATTAATCCATCGGGTGGGTTCCTCCGGGATTTTCACACGGCTGAATAAACGTTAAACAGAAAACTGATTAAACAGAAGTGTGAGACGGTCGAGAATTTATGCCAGTCTCCTGTTATATTTTAGATAGCAAGGAGCGGACGGCCAAGTTTATTAAACTCCACCGACACAGCGGTGACGCTAATCTGAAGGCTAGACCGTCCCATTTCACAGCCTCGCACTTCCGGCCCTCTCGGTTTTTGAAGGACCCGGCCCACGTAGACCGCGAAGGCCGGGTCCGCCGAAGGATGCAGCTGACGTTTTGGAACACAGCTATAGTCTATTATTGCCAGCGTTGTGCCAAAAAAGTGTTCGCCTGCCAAAACTGATTTCCAAAGTTTCTGTGTGTAATATGTGTAATATCTTTATGTATGTTGGTAAATAGACTTCGGTGAACATGGTTTACAAAGGAGTTTTATATATACAATAATTACCTGTTGTTCAAGTATCTTTATAACTCTGGCTATAATGTAGGCGCAATTGATATATTTGTTGCACTGTCTGCTGTCATCTTGACTAGATTACTCTTAAAAAATATATATATATATATATTTTTTTTTTTGTTATAATAAATTTCTAATGTCAACAAGATTGTTTGTGAACTGGATAAATAAAGGATATATAAAAGTCACTGCCAAAAACTGATTGCAGCTTCTACCTTGTTACAGGAATGTTGCTGGTGGCTCAAAGTGACTTGATATCATTAATGAGGGATACATTTGACATATGTTTCACGTATTATAGACCAACAAGTTATTCATAGCAGGCAGGTTAAATATGAGCAATCAGTTTAGGGCAAAAACCGGAAATCAGTTTTTGGCAGACGATAATTTTTTGCCTCAACATCGGTCATTCTTACATATGTACTGTATCATATAAAATATATAAACTAAATATCTTTGAAACGTATAGAATCTAATCTTTTGTTTGTTTTTTTACATCAAACTGTTGTCTGCTACAGAGTTACAAGTACTATACTAATAATATAGCATCCACCATCTCCTGCTTGCATATTTCTGGTCTTAGTGGTGTGGCAGCCGTTGATTGAGCCAGCCCTGCAAACCCTGTGGATGGACGATGCAGTGGACAGTGGGAGGAAGCATCCTAAAGCTCTCTTTGCAGACCACCCTGTGTGATTCTCCACTCGCCAACCAGAAAAGACAAACCGCATATCTCAGTTGCAGCACCCCATCCATGTCTGATCTTGCTCGGGCAGATTCAGCAACACTGCCAGAGACTTCCTGTAATCTATTACAGTTGTTCAAGAAACGGTCCAGGAACAGGTCACTCAGGTTAATCCTGTGTGAACAACTGAAAATATTGTTTTTCCATCTTTACATACTGTGTATTTGAAATATTCTTGTTTAATTGTTATTGTTATTTACTTTATTGCTATCAAATAAATATCCAAGTAATATTGTTCAAGGTTAGCGTTATGTTCATACATGTTAAAAATGCCTGTAAATCAAATTGAGTTCAGTGACAATTACTGTTTGTTTGAATCAATTTATTAATAACATAAAACCTTTAAACTAATGCAACACATATAACAATGTAACAAATATATTCAAATAAATAAATTTCTCAATACATAACTCATTTGGGAACTAATCTTTCTAGAAGTGAAAACTGTCTGTCCATCCTCTCCCTGCTCTCCTCTCCTCAGCCTCTCTTTGCTGCCTCATGTCCTCTCTGATGAGGTCTAGCAGCTCATCATCCCTGTCTCTTTTCCTCTTTTTCCCTGTCGCAGGTGGCTGACTCGCTTCATCATCACTGCTGTTTTGGTCACCCACTGCTGTGCTTGGCCCTGGAGTGTCCTCAGGGAGAGCGGACATTAGGACAAGAGGCTTAGTGGAAGGCATCTGTCCTATCACCTCATCCATGAGGGCAAACAAGGGCCAAGTAGCAGCAGTGGGCTTCCCACTGACCCCCTCTCCTGAGCCTGGATACTTGCAATCCTAAAGGCAGATGAAATCAAAAATGACAGCAGGAAAATAAAAACACCACAAAAACTCTTAGTAATTGCACATTTATTAACTTGTATTCTTAAGAATTATCTTCTTGATAACACACATACATACTTTGTATTCTTTAAAGTTATCTCATGTCTTCTGGCCTGCAAGGGGGTGACTTTTCCCTGCAGGCCCATCTTCTCCAGAATTGTCCTGATCACACACAACAAATAAGATAAGAAAGGAAACCATGGCAACTATATTAATCCCTAAACCCAAAAGTTTTCACAGCAGAACACCAGAGGAACACCGTCTGGACATCACAGGTTCTGTACAGCAGCGGTCGTTTGGTACCGGGCCACATAAGTTGAGGCTCCGCTGTGAAATGTATGGTTTTCAGGGTTTTTATCGCTAACTCGGTTTCCCTGGCTCTTTTCCCTTGTTGTAGTTGTGTGTTTTATTTTGAAAGAAATATTTACACGTTACCATAGCGACCAGAGAGCATTAAGCAGCAGAGAGGAGGATGTAACTCTCAATTTGGCACATTTTCAGGAGGACGCTGCTAATAAAGTTACACAATTACACAGTACAGTCACGTTTATTATTATATTTACAAAATGCCACACTTTTTGTCTTGGTCGGATCATTTTATGTGGTTGTATTTATCCGCGATACTTTAAAGGCTGGTCCATGTCTGACATAAACCGGTCTGGGGTTGGGGACCGCTGCTGTACACTTCTTGAGGTGGTTCTGAGCCACATTTTGACATTTGAACTGGTATTTGTATAGATATGCATAGAGTGTATATGTCACGATACATTTTTATTTTCACAAATAATGTTGGTTGTCATATATGACTGTGTTCCATCTTAAGTTTGCTCATTAGGTTAATGACCTCTTTGTTTACAAAGCACTCATAGGAAAGATGTGCCATACTCAGCCCTCTTGAGTGAATTATCCTCAGTACATAACTCCAGTAATGAACCTCAAAGGGTTTGGTGACACAATACTTGTTTTTCAGCATTTGAAACTGTGGCTAAGAGATGGATTAAACTTCTAAAAGAATAGTTTGCCTCCATGTTAAACAGCATTTTAATTTTAGTTTATTATTCATTTTCATTATTAATCTGCTTTTTCTGTCTTCAACTCTGCTTTTGTGGAGATGTTTCATGTTCAAGTTTTATTGTCATATACATTTAAACAGTGTGGCAACATTTACCAGTAGTGAAATTCTTAGGCTCGTGTTCCTCAGGTTTACATGAACCAATAGAAGTGTACAGGGCCCTGTTTCAGGAAGCCGGTTTGGAAAACTCAGAGTGAAAAACGACACTCACGGTTGAGTAACCCCGAACTGTCCAACTCGGAATATTCCGTTTCAGAAAGGCTGATAACAATTAGTTCAGTCAACGCGGAGTTGCTTTAACCCCAAGTGAAGCGCGCGGACGAGGATACATAAAGCCCTGATAAGCGGAGCACAGATTAAGCGAGTCACCATGGAGACGGAGGGAAAGAAGGCGCGGTCAATGTATTTCACAGCGCTTGAGGCCGAAATTCTGATGGCAGCATATGCCGATAACATGCAAATTCCGCGGAAAAAAGTAACACAGCCACAGCTGCAAAAGAAAGGGAGCATGCATGGCAAAACATAGCCGACAGAGTCAATGCGTGAGTGTTAATTTAAACATTGATCGAGGGATTTCCACCCATTTAACACGTTATTTTATCATATGTTATTTTATTTGTTATTTTATACATTTTATTTTGTGATGTGATGTGAGCGCAGGTGCAACCCAACAGGCCCCAAACGTTCCTGGCAGCAAGTAAAAATGAAATATAAAAATATAGTCCAAACAGGTAAGGTGCAATTGTATTATGAGCCATAGTGCTTGGTCTGTTTGTCCGATGTAAATCAATTGCAGTTAGAGGCTACATTAATTTTCTTTCTGTAAGCACTTATTGAAATTATCTGAGCACATTACAAGTACATATTTGCTTACTCTGTATGCTCAAATGTGACCCGTTATAGCCAACAGAAAAAAAGCGGAGGCCCGAAAAACAGGTGGGGGTCCTCCACCACCACCACTCACAGAGGCTGAGCAGTTGGCCCTCAGCCAAAACAGTGGGCGCCCTGTGGCCGAAGGCATCTCTGCGGGGACATCCTCTGAGTCAATAACCCCGCAAGACACAAGTGCCTACATAAGGGGTAAATTCAAAATAATACATGATGTGCATACATCCTTTCTTCACAGTCACCTTTGCAGTGCGACACATTCATTTGATAAACTCTTTACCATAATGAATTATTTTGTAGTGAAGTTATTTTCCGACTGATTTTGCCTTCCCTCAGTCTTGGTTGTCTTTGAGAGCATAATGACAATGAAGTGTAAGGTGCTTGGTATGTTTGTTAATTGCCATTTGGTCCCTTGTAAGTTATAAGTGACCTGTATAAACCTCATATTCTATCAGTTGATGGTGGTGGTGTACTGCATCTGGTGCAGCCTCCTGTTGAGCCAGACCAACATGCAGTTGTGAGTAATACTCCACAGATTATATGAGTGTACAGTAGAACAGCAATGTTGTTTATTTCTTTACTACAGGAAAATAATGAAGAAACATTGACAGCTGTTACAGAGGAGGAAGCAACAGAGACACTTTATGAGGTTTACATCTTTTAATACTTTGTGTACAGGAAACACAGGCGACCAATAAAGCCAGTTGAACAAAAAATCTGTTTATTCTTCTTCCAACATGTTGAGGTGATGGGTCAAAAGAAATGATTGTGACATATGGTGTCTCTGACTGCTCTTCCATCTTGTATGTCCGTGGGAGGGTCAGGATGTTCATGGTTTGGATCACTGCTGATGTTTGGTTCAGAAGGACAGTGTTCTCCTCTAATTGTGGCAATGTTGTGAAGAATCACACATGCCACAATAATGTCACATGCCCTTTCTGGGGTGACCCTGAGTCTTTGCAGGCACTGGAACCGGGCCTTAAGCATTCCGATAGTCATTTCAACTCTGGCTCTTGTCCTGCAATTAGCCAGATTATATCGCTGCTGTGGGCCCGGTTCAGGGTCAGGGTAAGGGGTAAGCAAATAGGGTAAACATGGATACCCCCTATCACCAAGCAAGTAGCCAGTGAACTCTCCTAAGACAGAAGGATACACTTCAGTTCAAATGTCCCTGAAGCAATTGGTCTTTATATATTTTAAAGTATTCTCAACTCACCATGTCCAAATTTTGTGCTCAGTGTACATTCACGGAATATTTGTGAGTCATGGACAGAGCCTGGCCACTTGGCTTCCACATTTGTGATAATGTTGGCAGCATCACATATGATCTTCACAGTGCAGAGAACACAAATTAGCATCCATTACTATAATGAAATAATTTGTTAGTTTGACATGCTACAGGGAACTATGTACCTGTACATTAATGCTGTGGAAAGACTTCCTGTTCACATAGTCTCCTTCATTTACTGAAGGAGCAATGATTGGAATGTGAGTGCCATCTGTACAGCCAATCACGCCTGGGAACCCTGAAAATAAATGTGCAATTTAAGTAGTAGTCCAAGTATCACCACATCATACATTAAGTTTTGGTCATCCTGATACCTGCAATTTTGTGGCATCCCTCTTTGATAAATCTTGTGGGTCTATGACCGGGGAACACCACAAACCAGTACAGGAGACGTTTCAGTGCAACTGTAACATTCCTGACTGCCCGACAGACGGTAGCCTTGGAAACGTGCTCAGCGTCACCAATATTATACAGAAAGCTCCCGTTTGCAAGAAACCGAAGTGCAATACAAATAATATGCAATGAACTGAGAGCATGTCCGCGATGTGTCACATGCGTAATATATGGCCTGAGGATGTTATCCAAATAAATTATAGATTGTGCTGAGAAACGGTAACGTTCGCACAGAAAATCATCAGGAAATGATAAAATGTCCAAACGCGCTCTGATCACTCTCTCCCGGCGGAGAGCTCTGCGGAGAATTTGGGCTTCACGATCTACTGGCTCTTCAAGGAAGTGGCACGCCATGTCCGACACTTCCTACTGTCAGGTTTCCGACAAAGGGGCGGAGACAGTCAGGGTTAGTTGTAGTAAACCTGCTAGGGGGCAGGTTAGCTTCACGGAGTGTGTCGTCATAGTGACTCACTCAGGCTGCAGCTGAACTCGCTTTGTGAAACCGAAAACCCAGAGTTTTCGTTAACTCAGGGTATACTTACTCAGTTTTTCCACTAAACCGGCTTCCTGAAACAGGGCCCAGGTATATTAAAGAAAGAAAATAACAACAACAACAACAACAACAACAACAACAACAACAACAACAACAACAACAACAACAATAATAATAATAATAATAAAATATAAAAGTAATAAAACTACTAAAGTATTAAATATTAGGAGAATTTAATTCAATTGTTTGGTATTTAAAGTTTCTGAAAAACTGTGCAGTGAGGTTTAAAGTGACAGTGTGTAGAGTTCAGTAGTTGTAGTGAGTGTCTAGTCTGTTGATTTTTTACAGTTCTAGGAATTCCAAGATCCATGTGTGAGGAAGTGTCATAGGCATTTTTTTAAGGCTATGCAGGGGCACAAATTGGTCATTCTGGTTTTGCAGGCTTGCGTGATTGCTTTATCTACCAGGAGCTAGTGTTTTCTCCTCTGATGTTTCGCCAATTCCGTTCTGGGCCCTGCTAATTTTTTGAGCCATGTGTCTGTTCATCTTAGCTGATATGATGTGTAACAGGAGCTCCCATGCGGTACTGAGGCAGGTTATTGCCCGGTAGCTGAATGGGACCAGTCCCTTCTGAGGATCCTTGGGGAGCAGGACTATCCAGCCTTTGGTTAGCCATTCTGGGTGCATCATGTACCTCAGTGCTGGGCTAATAGGTGAACTGGAGTGGGTCTCACAATGAGCCCAACTGGGGCTGAAGATGCGTAAGGACCTGACTCTCCAGGGTCTTCATAAGGTGTGATTTCACTGATATTAGCCACCAACCTGTGGCTGTTGAGGTTGTTTTCAGAACTGATACCACACAAAGCTGTGCCAAAGCTGTGGCACTTTATTTAGCTTCAGGCATATACTAAAAATGTACTGAGCTATCCTGCACAGCTGATGTGCGTGGGATTTGCAAAGCCAGGACTTGATGCCATCTAAACCCATTACATTCCTTGCTTTCTTGTTAGTCCCTTGTTTTTACTGTGTTAGGAGCAGAGAGTTGTTCCTTATAACAGAAGAACAATAATCCTAGTGAATACCTAGAAACTAACCTCATAATGCAAATATAAATATAATTAGAAATACTTGATACATTGTGTAAAACTTTAAAGAATTTTCATCCATTTGATCTTTAATTATTTTGGCTGTTTTAAAAAGTTGTATAAAGTTTCCCTAATGAAAGTCTGTCATATGCTATATTTCTAAAAACAAACAAAAGTGTTTGTAACTTCTGACCTCTTAACCAATGCAGAATAAAATGAGCAGAATGAAATGAAAAGGCCAAAATTACCATGATATTCAAGCTTATTATGGCTGTATGTAAACTTCTGACAATATAATTCTCACATGTAAATGTGACAAATATATATCTTATGTCTTATATCTTTGAGTCAGTGAATTGTACATTTTAGCACTACATCATATGTATTTTACAAGATAATAGAAAAAATACCAAAGGGGGAAAAAAAAAGAATAGTGGATCCCAGCTTTGTTGATAAAAACATAATGAGTATGTGATTTATCTTACTCAAAAGGGTAAAAGAAATAGTCAAAAAGTAAAAAAACTGAGGCATTTACTGATTTTGAGATTATTCAGGAAACTCAAAAAAACCTCTTCTATTTAGTTAAAATTTGTTCTTTAAAGCATTGCAAGAAACTTTAAAAGCTCACAGACAAAATCAGAAACATTTTCATTTGAATTGCAAAGCAAGTCAAAGACATATTTTAACATTTGTTCAAAATCTGACAACCTACAGAAAAGTCTAATGTAAAACATCTGAATACTGTGTCATGAATACTTTGTCTCCACCTTGTGGTGATATTTGAGAATGCATACCTAAGATATCAAAACGTGCTACACAGTTATTTTCCATGATGAAGCAAAATTTTATTGTCTCCACTATTCTTTTATTTTTATTTTAAGAATAAAATAAGAATAAATAAGAATAAATAAGAATAAAATCTAATATCTGATTTTATATATTTAATATATGATCGTTTACTGCAGGAAGACTCGCTCCACCCACACACCACTCAGCATCCGGGGTTCCATGATAGAGACTGTTAACAACATCAAGTTCCTGGGAGTTCACATCTCTTTTTTATTTATTTATTTATTTGTTTATTTTTTTGTGTCCCGTTTGGATCTTTAGCCATCAGAATTGTTGTCTTAAGGCCAAGAAAGATGCTAAGCGGATTTATTTTACCAAGTGGATCATCATGGCCTTGCCATATTGGTCCATTTGATTGACCTTTATTATAATTATGAATTTATTTTATTTTCAGTTGCTACAAACGGGACAGACATGACTGGGGGATAGGACAGGGAGAAAGAATGAAAGAAAGAGAGGGAGAGAAAGAAAACCAAAGGGGAGAAGAGACGGTGAGAAGGGGGGGAAGAAAGAAAAAAAACAAAAAACAAAAAACAAAAAAACACCTGGGTCACCTGTATGGAGAAAAAAAACAGAAGAGAAAGCAAACAACAAAGAGCAACATAATAAAAAAAAACGGCACCATCACAATAAACTAGCTAGCAGTAGATATCAGTAGATACTAAATAATAAACGATATTGTGCAGCACGCAAGATAGACAGCGCACAATGTGCTTTGAGGCAGCAGCCAAGAAAGCTGTAGTCCGCGTCGTCAAAGGAGCTTGCAAAGAAAAGCCTCTGGACTTCTTTAAGTTGCTTGAAGACGTTTCACCTCTCATCCGAGAAGCTTCTTCAGTTCTAAGGTCAAATGGTGGAGAGTCCCAGATATAAACCTAGTGGGAGTGACCCCCCACAGAGGGACAAAAGGACCCCCTGATGATCCTCTAATCGCCTGAGCCAAGGTGGGAAACTGGGCGTGGGTCCCAATCAGCCAGAGTTTCGGGTGTGTTCATTGTGAAACCTGGCCCCACCTTATCATGCGAATTCCTGAGGTCAGATGGCCCAGGATGTGAGTGGGCGTTAAGGCGTAGTAGTCCGCGTCTGTGAATACCCGTGTGTACACCTGTGTGCATACCTGTGTGGATCAGCATGCTTGCATTCCAAAGGTTTCTCCATGTAACGATCTGCTAGGGAGTGTGGGGGAGCCACAGCCCCGTCCTCCAGGGTATGAAGCAGGTATGGAGGAGATCAAAACTCCAGACATCCAGAGGCCCCCAGAACACAAGAGACCAAGGAAGACCAACAGAGGGGCAGCCGCGCCACTGTCCCAGTAAGAGCTGAGGAGAGTCCCAGATGAGGGCTCACTCAGCAGCCGCGGAGCAGAAGCCAGGGGGAGTTGCAGTGACGCGCATCTCAGACGACCTCACCTGGAACACCAACACCACCTCCAAAAAGGCCCAGCAGCGCCTCCACTTCCTGAGATGCCTGAAGCGGGCCAACGACCCTCCTCCCATCCTCACCACGTTCTACAAGGGCACCATACAGAGCGTTGTCTGTGAAGGTTCTCAGTCATCCAGGTCATCGTAGTCAAAGGAGCTTGCAAAGAAAAGCATCTGGACTTCTTTAAGTTGCTTGAAGACGTTTCACCTCTCATCCGAGAAGCTTCTTCAATTCTAAGGCCAAATGGTGGAGAGTCCCAGATATAAACTTAATGGGAGTATCCCCCCACAGAGGGACAAAAGGACCCCCTGATGATCCTCTAATCGTCAGAGCCAAGGTGTGAAACTGGGTGTGGGTCCCAATCAGCCAGAGTTTCGGGTGTGTTCATTGTGAAACCTCGCCCCACCTTATCATGCGAATTCCTGAGGTCAGATGGCCCAGGATGTGAGTGAGCGTTAAGGCGTCTGGGAAGGGATCTCAAAACTGGATTATAGATGGCAGAGAGTTGGTGTCGTAAACCACCGCCTCTGTTCAAAGATGGTCGCTCACAGTGGACATAGATGGCTTCTTTCACTCCTCTTTCAAACCATCTGTCCTCTCTGTCCAAAATGTGAACATTGGCATCCTCGAAAGAGTGTCCTTTATCCTTAAGATGCAGATGGACAGCTGAGTCTTGTCCTGTGGAGGTGGCTCTTCTGTGTTGTGCCATGCGCTTGTGAAGTGGCTGTTTGGTCTCTCCAATGTAGCGGTCTGAGCATTCCTCGCTGCACTGTACAGCATGCACCACATTGTTAAGTTTGTGTTTTGGCGTTTTGTCTTTCGGGTGAACCAGTTTTTGTCTGAGCATGTTGCTGGGTCTGAAATGCACCGGGATGTCATGCTTGGAGAAAACTCTCCTGAGTTTCTCTGATACACCGGCTACATAGGGGATGACAATGTTGTTGCGTCTGTCCTTCTTATCCTCCCTCGCTGGTGTCTGGTCTTCAGAGCGTTCTGGTCTACAGAGCGTTCTGACCAGCTGCATCTCTGTGTGGTTTGGCAGCTACAATGTTGGTTATCTTAGCAAACTACAATGGATTGTTAAAGCAGCTGCCAAGATTATCGGCACATGTCTGTGGAATATTCAGACTCCTGAATTCACGACCAGCCCTCCCTCTCCCACCACCACACACACCCACACAAACTGTTTATTGACTCTTTTGCACTTTACTCACCACTGCCTCTATAAGACATGCTGCTCTATGGACAATTTATGTTGCTGTATGGACATTTTTTTTACTCCAGGTTTACAAGCTGCTACAATGGTCACTTTAGATCACTCCAATCTGTAAATTGTAAAATCTTATTGTAACTTAAGCATATATTTATTTTCTTCTCCTATTTTTTTCTCTCATTCTCCCTCTATCTATTTATTAGGTTTTTTTGCACTGATGTAACCGGGGCCTCGTCGTTTGGTCTCTCTGTATGTTGCACTGGTTATAGCAGAGATGACCATAAAGTCACCCATCTCCTGGGTCTAGGTGCCGTTTCCCCCTCCAACGGCGAGGGTACCTGGACCCAGGGTATAGAGTTTGTTTGGGGAGTGTGATTGTGTGTACAGTGTCCATGTATGACTATCCCTATGTTGGGTGAGTGCTGAGTATTTGTATGTGTGTGCATGAGGGTGGGAATGCATGTTTGTGTCTGTGTGTGCCTGTTTGTCTATGTCTATATGTCAGGTTGGGTCTTACACTCCACCTCTCTCTGGGAACTCCCAGGCCCTCCAAAGGCCTATCTCCCCTCACCACACTCCCTGCCGGTAACTAATGCCCTCAGGGTTCGGTGCGTTGGTGGTTCTTGGTGTCCGGGGCTGGGCACTCAGGTATGTACCAGCTCACTCCCGGTGAATACTTGGCGGGGCCTGGTGCCTGTTGCTCGGTCAGGCCTTTTCCGGGGCAAAGGGGGCCCTCGGGCCTCCGGCCTTTGGGCCTGCGGCTCGGTTCACTCTGGCACAGCTGGCTGCCGGCAGAGCCGGCGGGTACGCCACTGCAGCCCCCTCTGGCTTCTGCTCCATGGCTACTGGGTGACCCCTCATCTGGGGCTCTCCTCAGCTCTTCCCAGGAGGGTGGCATGGATGCCGGTGGTCGTCCTTGGGCTCTCGCACTCTGGGGCCTCTGGATGTCTGGGGCCTGGATCTCCTCCATGCCTGCTTCATGCGCTGGGGGACAGGGCTATGGCTCTCTACATCCTCTAGCAGACCGTTACATGGGGAAACCTTTTGAATACAAGCGTGCTGATCCGCACAGGTGTGCACACGGATGTTCACTGTTCATAGACATAAACTACACCTCTATTGGCTGCTATTTCCAAGCACATTGTGCTCTGTCGGTCCTACTTGCTACACAACAACATTCATTATTTATTATTTACTGCTGTTTACACTTAGCTAGATTAACGTGATGGTGTTGTGTTTAGTTTGTTGCTCTGTTTTTTTGCTTGTTTTCTCTTCTTTTTCTCTCAACAGGTGATCCAGGAGATTTTTTTCTTCTTTCTCTTTTTAAGTGCCCTTTCTCACTGTCCCTCTTCCCTTCTGTTTTTCTTTTCTTTCATCTTTCATGTCTGTCCTGTCTGTAACAACTGAAAATAAAATAAAAATAAATAATAACAACAAAAGTCGATCAAATGGACCAATACGGCAAGGCCATGATGATCCATTTGGCAAAGTAAATCCATTGGGTATCCTTCTAGGTCTTCAGACAACAATTCTGACGGCTAAAGAACCAAATGGGACAGGCAAAAAAAAAAAAGAAAAAAAAAAGAGATGACCATAAAGTTCACTTTGACTTTGAATAATAATCCCATATTTCATTTGCAATAGAATTGAAAAACAGTTGAACACACTTTTAACTCTTAACTCTTTTTCCTGTTGCTTTGAAGCACTGGGAACACCTGTTAAAAATAAATAAAATAAAACAAAATAAGATGAAATAAAAGTTGGAATATATTGGTCTAATATTATCAGGCTTTAAAACCAAACTCAATGCAATAATAATATATAATATACAAATATAAGGAGTTGACTATCTCTCATTAACTGAACTTTGTTACAAAACAAGACACAACTTTCACTGTATTATGGTTGCCTAGAATTTGTTACTGTTTTCATCTTGCGTTTGCTCATTAGCTTAATGACTTCTTTGTTTACAAAGTGTTGATAGGAAACAAGTGTCATACTCAGCCCTCTAGAGTGATTTACCCTCAGTACTTAGCTCCAGTAATGAGCCTCAAAGGGTTTGGTGACTCAACATTTGGTGACTTATTCTTCAGCATTTTGCACTGTAAGTTGAGATAACTTCTAAAAGTTAGAGAACTCTTTGCCCCCATGAAAAAATGTAGAGACCATTTTAATGTTAGTTTATTAAGTATTATTTTCTTTTTGATTCATCTACCCGAATAAGCATGCAAAGGAACGCAAATTGTACAGGAATGCAGTTTTTGATGAAGATTCTTCAGTGTGCTTCTGAAAGTTCTGCATTGTGTATTTCAGTGGCTTTTACAAAGGCCCAGTTTCTC
Source organism: Rhamphochromis longiceps (assembly GCF_057381845.1). Lineage (NCBI taxonomy): Eukaryota > Metazoa > Chordata > Actinopteri > Cichliformes > Cichlidae > Rhamphochromis > Rhamphochromis longiceps. Next base: position 31,937,373 of record NC_140570.1, read on the forward strand.
TGGTGCATCTAACTTACTTCTTTGCCATCCTCTGCTCTTATGGTGATGTTTTGACCGCCAAAGTGCTGATAATCCATTGGTTTGCCTTCTTTACACGTAGGGAATTAAATATGACTTTTTAATCTTTGGAGGTTTTATGATGGAGGGACTGTTCTCATCCATGATGCCCACTACAAGATCCAACGAGGATAAAACTATATCTGTATAAAAAAAGACAAATTGCACCACACTGTCTGACATCCATATATACAGGCACACATCAATCCAATATTTTTGTTAAATGCACTGTTTTGGTATCCTTCATGGTAGAAGAACAATAATCCAAATGGAAAGCAAGAAAATAACCCCAAAGTGCAAGCATTTAAGAAATGACTCAAATGCAAAAAAGTAAAAAGCAATACATTTTTAAGACAGGCCGAGGAAACCGTAAATACCAACACAGCCAAAGTGATTAAAATGAAAATGAATGGTCAAATTCAGAATAGAGGGACACAAGTTTTAAGTTTTTGCACTGTCATGCTACTTTCCACTTCAACTATGTTATATATTTGAGTAAAATATTATACTGTATTAGTTATACAGCAATATAACTTTTTCCAGTTATGATATGATACCCAGTTTTGTCACTGGGAATAACTGTTTTTTTTTTAAGAGTTTGTGTTGTATATCATGCTAATTTTATGTATGATTATGATTATTATGATGATACCAGCCCAAACCAGTACTCCACCTCCACCTTGCTGGCGTCCGAGTCGGACTGGAGCTCTCTGCCCTTTACCAATCCAGCCACGGGCCCATCCATCTGGCCCATCAAGACTCACTCTCATTTCATCAGTCCACAAAACCTTAGAAAAACCAGTCTTGAGATATTTCTTGGCCCAGTCTTGACGTTTCAGCTTGTGTGTCTTGTTCAGTGGTGGTCGTCTTTCAGCCTTTCTTACCTTGGCCATGTCTCTGAGTAGTGCACACCTTGTGCTTTTGGGCACTCCAGTGATGTTGCAGCTCTGAAATATGGCCAAACTGGTGGCAAGTGGCATCTTGGCAGCTGCACGCTTGACTTTTCTCAGTTCATGGGCAGTTATTTTGCGCCTTGGTTTTTCCACACGCTTTTTGCGACCCTGTTGACTATTTTGAATGAAACGCTTGATTGTTCGATGATCACGCTTCAGAAGCTTTGAAATTTTGAGACTGCTGCATCCCTCTGCAAGATATCTCACTATTTTTGACTTTTCTGACCTTGTCAAGTCCTCCTTTTGACCCATTTTGCCAAAGGAAAGGACGTTGCCTAATAATTATGCACACCTGATATAGGGTGTTGATGTCATTAGACCACACCCCTTCTCATTACAGAGATGCACATCACCTAATATGCTTAATTGGTAGTAGGCTTTCGAGCCTATACAGCTTGGAGTAAGACAACATGCATGAAGAGGATGATGTGGACAAAATACTAATTTGCCCAATAATTCTGCACTCCCTGTATGCTCTGCGGATTCAGAGAGAATTGTTTACTGAGCATTGGCGACCCATACATGCTTTACTGTTTCAATAATTTAGCATAGGTCTATTTCGTTTTGTTCATTTATGGCTAAGATTGTCACACGTTATTTAATATTACATAAAGTTTTTTTTGTTTGTTTTTTGTTGTTGTTTGTTTGTTTGTTTGCTTGCTTGGGTTTTGTTTTGCTTCCCAGTTTTGTTCTGTGTTTCCTAATTGCAGTTCTTATTTTAATCTGTATATCTGCATTGCGGTTCCTGTACCTGCCCTGCTATAATGAATAGAAGCTATTTATATATCACTTGTAACATTTTAAATGAGTATTTGATAGTCTGAATTTCTTATACTGTGGTATCATGGTATTGCCCAGTATAGAAATGTTGCATGGCTGAAAAATAGAAGCACTTTTAGTGCTTGCCATTATAAAGACCAATAATCCACCCTTCTGTCAAATTCATACTTCATACTGCCTCATAAATATCTGGACATTTTCCCAATGTGGACGCACTACAATATGTTAGCTTTCTCTTTTCCCCTTCACTCCTGCACCAAAAGGGCTTATGAATGTAATTTTGGCACTGAGAAGGATAAGTTACAGCAACTAACTGATAAAACGATATAACTGTTAATGCAAATGCCCGGTATGACCGATGGCCAGTCCAGCTATGGGTGGATGGACCGTACAGATTGGCTAATGACCAGGAGGCAGCGCATAAGAAGACACCACCAGGGACTGCCAGGTCATTCATTCTCGGCCCAACCCAACTGGCAGACCGTGTGTTCACTGTTTAACTATGTTGGTTTAATGTAGGAGCATGTAGGGGTGGATCGCCTTTTATGTTGTGGTCTGGCCGCGCCTAGACGGGCCATAACACCAACTCTAAAAAAAGTCAGAAGATATATATATTAATAAATAAAATGTGTTAAAAAATTAATGAATCATGTTTTGAAGTGGTCTAGTCAAAGTCCAGACTCAAATCGGATTGAAATGCTTTGGTATGACCTCTAACAGACTGTTCGTGTTGGAAATCCCTCCAATGTGGCTAAATCAAAACAAATAAGAGTGGGCCAAAATTGCTTCACTAAACCGTGAAAGACTCATTGTCAGTTATTGTGAATATGTTTTTGCAGTTCTTGCTGCCAAGGGTAACACTACCAGTTATTAGTTATCAGGTATGGGTATTACAGGCAATTACTTTTTCAAAAAAGGGGAGTTAGAGTTTTTTCTTTTTCATTTGTAAATTAAAAATATAATTTAAAAAGTGCCTTTTATCTTTTATCCACGTTATCTATTGTCTAATATTAATATTTCTTTTATGATCTGAAACATGTGTGACAAATATGAATCTAACTGAAAAGGAAGGGCAATATGACTACCCATTATTAAACATTAAATTTGTTAGGTAACAGCTAGTCATTTTAGAATAATAACACCATGATCTTAAAAAGACAAAAATAACTGAGTGATTATAACGGTTGTCACTCAGTTATAACTCAGTTATATACATATCAGACCGTAACATATAAGCTTGTGAATTGCACTGTTATACATATACATTGATGTTAACTTGTTGTGTAGGAATTATGATGATGAGGTATCAAGAAAGACTGAAATGAAACTGGACACAGACTGCCAATTTATTTTTCAAAAATGCTGAAATATAATCATGTAAGTGTTTGACGATGAAACAAAATACTTTTCACATAAGACTGAGTATATTAATCACAAAAAATCAAAGTCCAACAAGTTTAACCATCCTTGGTGCAAAAATATTATTAACGTCAATTTTACATGAAACATAATATGTTTTAAGCCATTTGTACATTATTTAATATATTTTCTTGATTTAAAAGAAAAGTTTAAATATAAATTACAGTGCTGTTCATTTTGAAAAAAAAACCTGATGAAGTTAATATTTTATCAAATATCAGATTGCATACTAGGAAAATAGTTATATATATAAATAGAGGTAAGAAATCATAAAAGAAAATGAATTAAAAAGTTATTGATGCTTTGTCAATTGCCAATTATTATTCAGCTCTGGTTTTTATTTTATTTTATGAAGATATTTAATATACTTTTTTTTTGTGTATATTAAAGCCCTAGGCCTAGATGTAGGCCTTTGCATTAGAGCTCATTAACAGCCAAACTACAAACATATGATTTTTACATAAAATAATGTATTACTGTAGATTCAACAGAATATGACATATTTAGAATGAGCTCAAGTTTAAACATTTGCAGCAGTAAACTTAATCCATGTAACACTAATGAAAAACATTTTTCTGTTGGATATTTACTTATACTTTGATTTCTATGCAATTTGCAATTAATGCAGTTTTATGTGCATTGTAGTGTTTTTATTGTTTGTGTGTGTGGCTTTGGTTTTTTTTTTTTTTTTTTTTTTGCTACTTTTAATATCCCTACCACTTGTTATTAACAGCTAATAGTAAATATTGTTATGATAGTTACAAAAATAATAAGAGTTTACAATTCTTCAGCCAAAAAGGTGCATAGAAAGTTTAAGACTTCCAAACACAGCACAAAAATGTATTTTTTAACCTTTGTTTTCTTTGCATAATTGGTTGTTTAATGAGGGGGAGATATTCTTAGAGACAGTCAAAATAGTAATGTCATCATTTCAGCACAGTATTTGGACTAAAAAATTATGCATCTTTTATTTGTACAGTCACAGTTCATAAGAATCTAGTTGAGTATGTCAGCCTTTTTTGTGAATATCTTAAAGATCTTATTTTTAATTTCCTTTGTCCTGAAACAGTACACAACAGGATTTACAAGAGATGGACTAAGGATGGTCCCAATCAATAAACCCTGACGTTCCTCAAGTGTTAATACCACACCCACTCTGGTGAAGACAATGAGAACAAATAAAGGAGAATAATAACATGTTACTACAATCAAGTGACTCACACAGGTGCTTGCCATTTTCTTTTTATCTCTATTTGATGAAAATTTCATTAAGAATGCAATCACAAAATATGAAAGGCCAATGAAAGAAAAAGTGAAAAATAAAAGAAAAAACATCATGACTGAGACTAAATTGAAATAGTAATTAGGATCAACACAAGTGGTACGTATTACAGCAGCATAGTCACAGAAAGCGTACTTCATCCTTGAGGTACAGTAAGGAAGCGTAGCTGCAGTTACCGGCATAACAGCAACAAAACCAGAGGCAACAACCCACAGAATGTATGTAACAAGAGTACGTGTATTTGTTAAATAACTGTGGTACTGAAAAGGAAAAGAAAAAGCAATTAATCTATCAAATGCCATAATTGCTAAAGCAAACAACTCCATCACTCCTACTAAGTGGAAAACAGACATTTGAATGAAACACTCAACATAGGATATGGTATTAACACCAGCAAGTAGAACCCCAATCATTGTGGGAGTGGTACTGCAGCAGTACAGTATATCAACAACAGCAAGGTTACAAATCAGAATATACATTGGTTTATGCAATCTCTTGTCAAAAATGATGAAGAGAATATTTAGCACATTGGCAATAACAGCAAGTAGATAGGTTATCAGCATAACCACACCAACAGCAATAGGTCTTTTAACTGTGTCAAATCCACCTATAATAAAGTGTGTTACTTTGATCGAAGCATTTGGTAATGACATATTCATCAAAATCTTAAATTGCGGTTGTTAAGGCAGAAAAGACAGAAACAACTTGTCTCAAAGGAAAAATGTGGTAAAATATGTTTCAGAAAAAAGAAAAAGAAAAAAAATGTAATATGTAAGCTTTGGAGTTACAAAAAAATAAGGAACTTTTTCAAGGAAAGAAAGAGGTTAAATATATAAATATATAAATATAAGTCTTTACCAGCCATATAAAATTGTTATGAAGAAATAACTGTGGCACACCCAAACAGCTGTGGGTTAACCAGGCAAAGTGTAGACTTTGGTATTTAAAGGCCCACAAGTTTTCAGTTGGCAGCTCATTCATCCACTCACACTAGACATAGGGCTTGGCAATTTTTGTATTTACATATCACCAGAGATTTCAGATATTTGATGTCATCCCCTCCAATGGAGGGATGAGGATGGACTGGGAGTCTGTACCAAGGGCTGTCCTGCTCTTATCAGCAACATTTTATCTGATTATTGAAGAATCAGTGAAACATTTAAGTCCAACAGCCAGGCTCTAGATTGTGCAACATCAAATTACGTAAAATCACGATTAAGAATATCAGCAAATGTTACTCTCTTACTCTCAAAAAGCAGCACTTCAACTAACAGATTGCTAAACCGATTAATCAGTTTATGTGCCTCAAGGTTGAACAGACAGCACTACTTGTGAGACTGGCTGGCTGTCATTCTGAAGGCTTTCTGCATAAATGGTAAAGGGTTCAAATAGACTGACAAGGGTCTCAAACTTGGCCCATTCACTTGTGACAACTGTGTCTATGCCCAGATCCTCAAGTAGTTGGAGCTGTTTAACTCTGGGTCCCCAGCAGTTGTTTTAACATGTCAGAAATACTTTGAAAAGTTTCAGTGAAACATACAATCTCAGATTAGAGGAAGACAAAACAAAAGACACACTGTTGCAGAGAGCTAGATATTAATAACAACTCGTGATTAAATGTGTAGTGGTATATAAACACATGGTCAGCGAAAAAGGTGAGTTAAGAAAAAACACTCATCATGGGAAGCCCCCAGGGGGTGGTTCCACAGAAGAGGGGTTTGAAAGCTGAAGGGTCTCCCTCCTATTCTACTTTTAAATATCATATTTTAATCTGTTTTAAAGGTGGTATAAAAGCTGGAATACTTAATGGTATCAGGGATGGTATTCAGTTGAATTGAAGATTTCACAGAGAATGCTGACTGCCAAAGCAGAGTGACAAAAAGGTACAATACAGTTGTTAGTTGAAGATATTCTTGTAGATTTTATAGATTATTCCGGGTGAAAATAACTAAAATAAACAGGAGAGGAGGCAACATTTCAAAATAAATGTTAAACACCAAACACACTGGAAAGTATTTTTTTAAAAATCCTTTAAATGGTGCCTCTCCCGAATCTTACAGTGGTGATATAGAACTGAAGACTTTTCAGGGCATTTTTAGGACAGCCCAATGACAAATATAGAATAAACAGTTAAGAAATGATTCACATGTAACACATAATGCCTTGGTATGAATGAGGGAAAATCAGTGCCCAGAAATACAAAAAGAAAGAAAATGTAAAAGAATGTTATATAGTTGGTTGGACAAATATAAATCTATTCACCCAATTAACCACAATGTGTCACATATACAGTGGTTTGCAAAAGCATTCGGCCCCCTTGAACTTTCCCACATTTTGTCACATTACAGCCACAAACATGAATCAATTTTATTGGAATTCCACGTGAAAGACCAATACTGGTTTTCCAAAATACTCTGGAAAACCTCCTGTGTTGTACCAGTGCCAAAGACTTCACGCCCCAAGGACCTCAACTGCCAGTGGCCAGTGATTCTGACATCCCACCTGATGAAGACCCTGGAGCGGCTGGCCCTAGCTCAGCTTCGGCGACTGGTGAGCTCATCACTGGACTCACTTCAGTTTGCCTACCAACCTGGCATTGGAGCGGATGATGCCGTCATCCACCTCTTACATCGTTCCCTCTCTCACCTGGAGACCGCTGGAAGCACTGTGAGAATGATGTTCTTTGATTTCTCCAGTGCCTTCAACACCATTCTTCCCACGGTCCTGAAGGACAAGCTGGAGAACTCAGGAGTGGATTCTGGACATGGATTCTGGACTACCTCACTGGATTCTGGACTACCTCACTGACCGACCACAGTATGTGAGAACTCAGGGCTGTGTGTCGGACAAGGTCGTCTGCAGCACGGGGGCCCACAGGGAACGGTTCTGGCTCCGTTCCTCTTCACCATCTACACTGCAGACTTCTCCTACAACTCCACCCAGTGCTTCCTGCAGAAGTTCTCTGATGACTCCGCAATAGTCGGCCTCATCACTGATGGGGATGACAAGGAGTACAGAGAACTGACCCAAGACTTTGTGGACTGGTGCCAGCTAAACTACCTTCAGATCAACACTAGTAAAACCAAGGAGCTGGTGGTAGACTTCCGCAGGCACAAACATCCTCCACTGCAACCACTGAACATCCAAGGTATGGACATCGAGGCTGTGGACAACTACAGGTACCTTGGTGTTCATCTGAACAATAAACTGGACTGGACTCATAATTCAGAAGCCCTCTACAGGAAAGAGCAGAGCAGGATGTACCTGCTGCGGAGACTCGGATCATTTGGAGTAGAGGGCCCACTCCTGAAGACCTTCTATGACTCTGTGGTGGCCTCAGCCATCTTTTATGGTGTGGTCTGCTGGGGTGGCCACATCTCTGCTGGGGACAGGAAGAGACTGAACAGGCTGATCCGAAGGGCCAGCTCTGTTCTAGGATGCCCTCTGGACCCAGTGGAGGTGGTGAGTGACAGGAGAATGGCGGCTAAGGTGTCATCCCTATTGGACAACATCTCCCACCTCATGCAGGAGACTCTGACAGCACTGAGCAGCTCCTTCAGTGGCAGGCTGCGGCACCCACGATGTGGAAAGAAAGTAGAAAGAAAGTAGAAAATTAATATAGCCACTACAGTAACCATCAGTAACCATCAAAACAATGATTTACAAGGTGGGTTAGAGTTATACTCAAATAAACTCGACAAGAGAATACAATTAAGAATTGATAAATATTTTTTAATGTCATTTTGCACAAAAAAAAAACCATGCCTACACTCCACAAAACTCTAGCTAGTTTAATTGTAAAAAAAAAAAAAATTCTTAATCTCATTTGTCTTAAGACAGTCAAGGAATGGATCAATTTAAACCCCAATAAAAACAAATAAATAATAACCTATCAATTAGTCATTTGAATATTTCTTGAAAGAGAATGAAAGATGTGCTGTTTTCAGATATCAAATGCTTGTGTTCATTTAACATGTAGTTAAACAAAACTTAAGAGCTGTTCCACAAAGCAATATTTTCTGAGGTTGAAAGCAATTATTCATAATGATTAGCTTCTGTTGATTAAGGGGGAAAAAAAGTATGATTTAGAACACACACATACAAAACAGCCATTTTTAGAGTTGTTAGGATGCTAGTATAAACTCACAATAAAAAACAAATAAAATCAGATGTGATGAAGTGGAAGATGTTTTACAACCATTTACATATATAATATTCACAAAACTTCAGTGGGGAAAAAGACAAAACATGTATAGTAATTATTATAATAGAAAAGCACACTCAGCTCACAAGAGTCTAAGAATCTTTTTGAATATCTTAACCATCTTATTTTTAATTTCTGTTGTTCTAAGACAATACACAAAAGGATTTACAAGAGATGGACCGAGAATGTTTCCTATCAATAAACCCTGACGTTCGTCAAGAGATAATACCACGCCAACTCTAGTCAAGATGACAATAATGAATATAGGAGAGTAAAAGCATGTTACACAAATTGCATGACTCACAACAGTGCTGCCCATTTTCTTTTTGTCATTATTTGAAGATAATTTCACACAAAATAAGATTCCACAGTATGAAATACAAATGAAAGTGAAAGTGAAAAATAAAATAAAAAATGACCAAATGGCACTTTGGTTGAAATACTCATCAACATTGACACAAGTGGTTCGCATTATGGCAGCATAATCACAGAAAGTGTACTTAAGCTTCAAGGTGCAATGAGGGAGAGGGATAACTGTTGCAGGAAACAAGACAACAGTACCACATCCAATAATCCATAAGATATATGTAAGAACAACAGTACGTGTATTTGTCAAATAACTGTGGTAATGAAAAGGAAAAATTATAGCAATTAATCGATCGAATGCCATAATTGCTAGAGCAAACCGTTCCATCACCATTGCTAAGTGGAAAACACACATTTGAATTAAGCAGTCCACGTATATGGTTTTAACATCAGCAAGGAGAACCCCAATCATTGTTGGAGTGGCACTGGAAGTGTACATTATATCAACAACAGCAAGGTTGCAAACCAGAAGATACATTGGTTTATGTAATCTCTTGTCAAAAATAATGAAGAGGATGTTTACTGTATTGGCAAAAATAGCTAGTATATAGATTATCAGCATAACCACACCAACTGCTACAGGTCTTTTGACAGTGTCAAAACCACCTATAATAAAGTGTTTCACTGTGATTGAAGCATTCTGTAACAACATACTCAACAACTTTTTAAATTAGGAGATGTTTCAAAATTTAGTTAAAGAAGTAAAACAACAACAACACCTCAGCCTCAAGCAATAGCCTTTCAAATATATTTTAAATCTTTATCAGCTGGACACATTTGTTAAGAAAAAAGCACAACCCAAACCCAAACAGCTTAGGGTAAACACTTTAAGTATCAAAAGAATGCTACGTTTTCATTGGTCTCATCCAATCACAGTTCATATAGGGGTTGGCATAGAAGTTTTTCATATGACATCATGTGGACTTCGGTCAAGAACTGTCCACCATCCTGGACATGATAAGCAGTAGCAATCACATCCAATCGCTCAAAAGTACTTTACATAGGAAATATCACTACTTTTCTCCCCTGTGTAAGCACAGCTGGGAGTGATCAGACCTAACAAGACAAAGGAAGCGAAGCAGGATACAATGAAAAAAACAGACTGTCAAAGAAACAAGAAGTATAACACAGAGACACAGACTTAACACTGAGACAGAGGCATGAACCGTGGGACTTGCAGAGCCATAGGACGCACATGAATGAGAGGTGGAAGGCGATTGTAGTTCCTATTAACAGGGTATTGCCGACTGTCCTGCTAATTGTATGTCATATTTATGATTAAAAAAATAAAATAAAAATTGAAATTAAAAAAAGTTTAATCAAATTAGATTGTACAAAAGGTTACAGTTTTATTCCGTTCAGTTGTTAGTTCACCTGTAGTTTTTTAGAGTGGCCATTAGAGGTCACCCCACCGCTTTGTATGAGAGAGACTATGGGCAGGGAGAAACGTGGGCAAGGCACCTGAGCTTTTCTGCTCCAGATTACCAGCAGAGAAGTTGTCATTCCGTGAGAAGTGTGCGTTAATGAGCAACAGAACACACACACACACATACACATACACATGCCCACGCACCTAAGCCTGTATGCAATACCTGCTCCTCTGACAATCCCTGTTACCTTCAACTGTGTAAAGTCAATACAAAAGTCTGCACTATCCTCGGTGTCTTCATTGTCTCCCTTCTGAACATTCATCCGGGCCTTGAGCAGTGTTCTGGCCGACACTCCGGGGAGTGGTAGCGGCTCCCAGTAGTAGTAGTGGTAGTCCTCCCAGTCCAAGTTATCTACCCAACATTAATGGTCCTTCGAGCCGGAGGTAAGCTGCTTCTACCCTAACAAGATGGATGATATTCAGAATTTCTCAGTCCTTGGTGCACGCCCACGGCGTAATATACGTCGCCCCCTCCGCTATGAAGCTTATGAGACTGACTTCCCCGGGCTTGGTGCAGGTTACCAGGAGGAAAGTGAGACAGGAGGCGACACCCGTTCTTCCCACCATCCTCCGTCTGACCCCTCTGATGACCGCTCACACAGCCATGTCACACCATTGAGAGCAAAGTTAGAAGATATACAAGGTGAAAGGTTCCTGTTCCAGCAGTCCCATGACCAGATGAGAGCCGGGCTGGCTGATTTCCAGGCCCTTCATACTAGTTTGCTGCAGCTGCTGGACCGTGCAGAGAGTCTGCAGCTCAGTCCACCGCACAGAGCCCCTGTTGTTCATCTCCAGCCACCCCCTGCTGAAGAGGAAGAGGACTGGCCTCCACCACCACCTCCTGTTGAATTCAAGGAGGCGTCTGTCTCCAGCCAGGGTCCAGTTGAGGACCGCATCGATACAATGATGAAAGAGCTGCAGGATCTGAAGAGGGAGTCTATGGCTGCACAGAAGAGTCAGATCATCCCCCCACATGAATCTAAGCCAGGGTTCACGTCTCCTCAGCCAAGGACCACCTACCCTCCAGCGCCGCCTCCGAGAGCACACCCCCCTCCATTGCAACCACTGCCAGTTCCACCTCCATCCTCATCTACTCCTTTCTGGCCCTCACAGATGTACAGACCCCCGGCTTAGCAGTGGCCCCAGATTTGACCTACAGGGGGCCTCGTCCGAGCATTCCCAAGCTCACACGCCGTAATCCTGGGGAATTTGCTCGTCTAAAGATGGCGCTAGAGAACTTATTGCCCCCGGAGAGTTCAGAGCTCTTCAGGTACCAAGTCTTGTTAGATCACCTACACCTGGAGGAAGCAAAGTTGATAGCGGACGCTTACCTCCATTCTGCCACGCCCTTCAGTGACACCATGAATACTCTTAACGACAGGCTTGGGCAGCCTCACCAGCTTGCCCTGAGGAGAACTGCTGCTGTCATGGACTCACCTGACATCCGCCGAGGGGATGCAGCCGCATTCGAGCGATTCTCTCTTCACATCCAGTCGCTCGTGGGCATGCTGAAGACTTTAGGCCCTGATGGGGAGGTCGAACTCCAGTGTGGCTCCCATGTGGCTCGACTTCTTAGTGAGCTTCCTTCAGAGCAAAGAGCTGATTTCCGTTGGTGCATGTACAACCATTCTGGTCAGGCTTACACCCTGGACGACCTGGCTACCTGGTTAAAGTACGAATCCTGGTGTCAGGACTATGACGGCTTGCCCACGCCAACGATCACCAGAGAGAAGCCTGATGTCAGACCAAGCAAGCGCTCTGTTGCGGTTCTTCACAGTGTAGAGAGCTCACCCAGGTCACTAGGTACCACTCCAAACAAAGCTAGGCAGCAGCCCTACTGTGCCTTTTGCGATAACCGTGCCCATCACCTGAGTCAGTGTCAGGAGGTCATCAAGCTGAGTCGCGAACAGCTCACAGACTGGATAAAGACCAACAAGAGGTGCTGGCATTGCGCTCGCTCCCATCAGGCAGCACAGTGTACCCTCAAGAAACCCTGCAGCCTGTGTCAGGGTCGTCATCTGCAGGTCCTTCACGACGTGAATTCTAAGCCCTTAAAGACACATGGCCCAGTGTCTGCTCCCCCACGAGGTGAGAATCCTACGGGCGTCCTGTACCTCGATCGTCCTACAGAGAGCGGCCAAGTCCTGTTAAAGGTTGTCCCAGTCATCCTTCACCATAATGGCAAGACTTTGAGCACTCACATAGTTTTGGATGATGTGGAGTCCTTGCAGCGGAAGTAGAGACACCTCAGAGGCCTGCCTCTCCAGGCCTTCAAGAAGGTCAAACCTCTCCTTCTCATTGGCAGTGACCACCCACAGCTCATCACTGCAACTGAAGCTGTCCATCTTGGTCCACCGGGTGGTCCCGCTGCTATGCGCACCAGGTTAGGGTGGACACTACAGGGTCCCTCCAGCCTTATCGGTTCCTCTTCGCTGCCACAACAGTGCCTCTTCACAACTGCTATTCCTCCCCAGGTGAGTGAGCTACTCAAACATGTAGAGAAGTTATGGTAGGTAGATGTCATCCCAGTGCCAGAAGGCAAGGTGGTTACCCGTTCAAGAGAGGATAACTATGCAGTTAGCCTGCTAGAGCAGAAGACAGTTCGTGTAGAACTCGAGGGCATCCAACGCTATGCCACCCCACTCCTTCGCCGCCAGAACATGCCACACCTTAAAGCTAGCCCTAACGCTGTTGTTCCCAGTTTGAGAAGCGTGGAGAGAAGGCTCCAGAAAGATCCAGAACGAGCTAAGATCTACTGGGCGGAGATAGAGAAGTTGGTCCAGGCCGGTTCGGTGGTTAAGGTGTCCGCCTCTGAGGTTGTTCAAACAGATGAGTCATGGTACATCCCTCACCCCCTTGTTAGCCACAATGGCAAAGATTGCCTTGTGTTTAACTGTTCTTTCCAGTTCCAAGGCCAGGCCCTCAACGAACATCTTCTGCTGGGCCTACCCTGAGCGCATCAAGATTGTGTTACAGAACACACACACACAGACACACACACACACACACACACACACACACACACACACACACACACACACACACACACACACACACACCTTCTACCTTCTACCAGATTGCAGAAGTTGGAACAGTTTGTTGCCAGGATGGGACGGGTCCTTCAGTATCTGCGCTGCTCTAGTCCGGCATCTCCTGGTGTAGGTGTCCTGAAGCGGGGGGAGAGCAATCCTGCAGCAGCGTTCTGCTGTACGGATCACTCTCTGGAGAGCTTTTTGGTCCTTCACACAGCTGTTCCCGAACCACGATGTCATGTTCTGTGTGAGGATGCTCTCCACAGCGCCTGTATAGAAAATCCTGAGGATCTTTGGAGAGACCCTGAACTTCCTCAGTTGTCGTAGGTGATACAGGCGCTGCCTAGCCTTTTTGGTCTGGACCTGAATGTGGGCAGCCCATGTCAGGTCTGAGGAGATGTGGACACCAAGATACTTGAAGGACTGCACCATCTCCACTGGAGCTCCATTGATGATAATGGGCTTGTAGTCTCTGTGCTGACCCCTTCTGAAGTCCACCACCAGCTCCTTGGTCTTGCTGACGTTCAGCTGGAGGTGGTTGTCCTGGCACCACGATGCCAGATTCTTCACTTCATCCATGTAGGCCGCCTCATCGTTGTTGGAGATGGCACCCAACACCACTGTGTCGTCAGCAAACTTCACAATGGTGTTGGAGCCATGGGTGGCCACACAGTCTGAAGTGTAGAGGGAGTAGAGCAGTGGCGAGAGGACACATCCCTGAGGTGCTCCTGTGTTGATGGTGATGCTGTTGGAGAAGCACCTGCCCACCCTCACCACCTGAGTTCTGCCAGTGAGGAAGTCCAACACCCATGCACACAGACGGCTGTTAAGTCCCAGATCCCTCAGCTTTGTGAACAGTCTGCAGGGCACTATTGTGTTAAACGCTGAACTGTAATCAACAAACAGCATTCGCACATAGTTACCCTGTTTCTTGTCCACGTGGCTGAGAGTGGTGTGTAGGACATGGGCGATGGCATCCTCTGTGGATCTGTTGGATCTGTAGGCGAACTGCAGCGGATCTGTGGTGTCTGGGATGGCGGAGGAGATGATGTTCTTCAGCAGCCTCTCAAACACCTTCATTACTACCGAGGTCAGTGCAACTGGCCGGTAATCGTTCAGGGATGAGGGTTTGCTGTTCTTGGGCACAGGGATGATGGTGGATCTTTTGAAGCATGTGGGGACCACAGACTTCGCCAGGGACTCGTTGAAGATGTAAGTGAACACACCTGCTAGCTGGTCAGCACAGCAGCGCAGCAGACGGCCGGTGATGCCGTCTGGCCCCGCCGCTTTCCTTGTGTTCACTCTCCTCAGTGCCGCTCGGACGTCATGCTCCGCGATGCTGGTCACCGGTCTCTCGCTGATGACGTCACTGTCCTCGGTAGTCAGGCGGTAGATAGCATTAGCCGCCTGGCTAACCTCGAAACGGGCGTAGAACCAATTCAGCTCGTTGGTGAATGCAGAGTCGGCGTTGATCGGCGCAGTGTCCCTGGCTTTGTAATCCGTAATGGTGCGTAGTCCGTGCCACATACTCCGTGTGTCGCCCTGGTGGAAGCGGGACTCCACACGTTCCCGGTACCTGCGTTTGGCATCTCTCACCGCGCGCCGCACGCCGTATGAGGCCGCTTTGTAGGCGCTCATATCGCCAGTGGCGAGACCCGCGTTGTAGGAGGCGGTCCTGGCGTTTACTGCAGTGCGGATCGATCTGTCCATCCACGGTTTCTGGTTTGGGAATGTGGTGACTCTCGCAGTGGGGATAATCTCCTCCGCTAGCATATTGACGAAGCATACTGCTACTTCCGTAAACTCGTTGATGTCGACTGCGCATGCTCTGAACATGTCCCAGTCTACGTCGTTGAGTGCGTCCTGTAGCGTAGCTTCTGATTGGGCAGTCCACCGTTTTACTTCCTTCGTGGTCACGTCTTCCCTCCGTATGCTTTGTTTATACTGGGGAATGAGGAAGATGGCGTTGTGGTCAGACTTCCCAAAAGCCGGGTGTGAGACAGCTTTGTAGCCCTGCTTGTATGGCGTGTAGCAGTGATCCAAAATCCGATCCCCTCTAGTTGGACACGAGACATGCTGGTAAAAGTTTGGCATGACTTTTCTGAGGTTCGCTTTGTTAAAGTCTCCTGCTACAATGAGGGCTGCGCCCGGGTCCTTGTTTTGAAGCGAGCTCAGCACATCATGTAATTCGGACAAAGCCATACCTGTGTCCGCTTGGGGTGGGATGTAGACCGCCGTGGTGATGACTGAGGTGAACTCACGGGGCAGATAGAAAGGGCGGCACTTAATGCTCAGGAACTCCAGATGTGGCGAGCAGCCGCTGGAGAGAGTAGAAATGCTCCTGGCATCACACCACTTTCTGTTTACCATGAAACACACTCCTCCACCTTTGGTTTTGTTCGACTCTGCCGTTCTGTCCGCGCGGAGCACAAAGAATGAATCCGACGGAGTTACGGCCTGGTCCGGCACGGTGGGGGACAGCCATGTCTCCGTGAAGCACAGAATGTTGCAGTCCCTCATGTCACGTTGGAAGGTGACCCTTGCTCTTAGGTCATCGAGCTTGTTCTCTATGGATTGTACATTGGCCAGTAGGATACTGGGCAGTGGTGCGCGATGCGCCTGCTGTCTCAGTCTGTTCCTAATACCAGCGCGTTTTCCCCGGCGCTTCTTTGTTCTGCGCCTCGGATGAGCGGCCTGTCCTTTGTTGTTCTCCGCGCCGCGTAGAATCTCTGGCGGCCAGGAAGGGTCGGGTTTAAAAGTGTCCAAGATTAGATGTGCAACCTTGGCACCGATGTTTACAAGTGATCCGCTGTCGTATACTATAAGACTAGAGGATTTTGGGATGTAAACCAGAGCAAAAAATAAGTAAAAAACAAGAAAAGTGGATAGTCGGAGCGGCGCGGTCAGGAAGGCGTCTGGACGTGGCCGCGCCATCTTGGATCATAGATCATACATAGAATGTAGTTAATCTTAATCAAGTACAAAACTATTTGTTATTTTGTCGTTGCTTCAGCCGTGATGGATCTACTGTCAGTTTTAATAATTGCCATTAGTTAAGTTAATATTTTCAAAGGTGCAATTTCCTTGTGGTGATAGCTTCTGTGTTATAGCAACTCTAAAGAGCCAAAGTAAAAGTAAATTAAAGTATCCAGCCATCCTCATCCTACCCTTGGGTGGATGGGAGCATGGTTCTGCAATCTGGCGCCGGTGAGGTCGGCTGCCGTCACGACTGCTCCGACCACTTTTTCTTTGTCTTTGTTTTTTAAGTTAGTTTTCAGCGTCTCTAAATAGGCAAAATCATCACCATTGGGTACATTATTTATGACAGTGACACTCTTGTTTCTATTGGAATACAATGTACTCACAATTCGAAGTTTTTAACTCCGGATCCGAGCTGGCCGAGTGAGATCTTGAGGGAGAAAAAAGGGAAGCGGCGGCGGCGGCCTAGAGGGAAGCGAGCCGGCGTTAGGAACAGGCTGAGAGCTCGTGCACACCGCACACCTCTGCCTAGCATCCTGCTCGCCAACGTCCAGTCACTGGAGAACAAGCTTGATGACCTCAGGGCCAGGATAAAGTTCCAGAGAGACATTCGGGACTGCAATCTCCTCTGCTTCACCGAGACATGGCTGAACCCAGCGGTGCCGGACCATGCCATCCAGACGGCCGAGTTCTTCTCGGTTCACCGCATGGACAGGACACGGGACTCGGGGAAGTCAAGGGGAGGCGGCGTGTGTTTAATGGTGAACAACAACTGGTGCAACAGTGCGAACGTTGTTCCTCTCACACGCTCCTGCACACCAAATCTGGAACTACTGTCCATCATGTGTCGTCCTTTTTATCTACCTCGGGAATTTACATCGGTCATTGTAAGTGCCGTTTATATTCCACCACAAGCGGACACGGTCACCGCCTTATGCGAGCTGCATGAGGCACTCACACAGCACCAGACACAACACCGGGACGCTGCGCTTATTGTGACGGGGGACTTTAATAGTGCCAACCTCAAACGTGCAGCGCCGAACTTTTATCAACACATCACCTGCCCCACCAGAGGTGAAAGGACACTGGACCACTGCTACACTACGGTCAAGGATGGCTACAAGGCACAATCCCGCCCTCCTTTTGGCAAATACGATCACGCCGCCATCTTCCTCATGCCAAAATACAAACAAAGGCTAAAACAGGAAGTTCCGGTTCAGAGGAAGATCGCGCGCTGGACTGATCAATCGGTGGCCGCGTTAAAGGACGCACTCGATGACGCAGACTGGGGCATGTTCAGAAACAGCTCCGATGATGATGTCAACGTGTTTACGGAAGCGGTTGTGGGATTCATCGGGAAACTAGCGGATGATACCGTGGAGACAAAGACTATCACAACGTTTCCCAACCAGAAGCCGTGGGTGGATAAAACCATCCGCGACGCTCTGAGATCCCGCACCGCTGCCTACAACATGGGACTCACGACGGGGGACATGGACCCGTACAAAGCCGCGTCATATAACGTGCGGAGGGCGGTGAAAGAGGCGAAGCAGCGCTACGGGAGGAAACTAGAGTCACAACTCCAACTGAGTGACTCTAGGAGCCTATGGCGGGGACTAAGGACAATAACGGACTATAAAGCACCAACGACCGGTATGACGAACGCGGCCGTGACTCTGGCAGACGAGCTGAACACTTTCTATGCTCGCTTCGAGGCTGCAGCTAAGGACTCCAACAATGCTAGTGCTAGCGGCGCTAACGGCTGCAGACAGGAAGATACTGCCAGCACCGGAAACGTGCTCGTCATCTCCGAGCATGAAGTTAGGAGAGCCTTCAAGAGAGTGAACACCAGGAAAGCAGCAGGACCAGACGGCATCCCAGGTCGTATCCTCAGAGACTGCGCATACCAGCTAGCTCCTGTGTTCACTGAGATATTCAACATCTCTTTATCTCAGTCGGTGATCTCCACATGCTTCAAAGAGTCCATCATTGTTCCTGTCCCGAAGAAACCCCACCCTGCTTCTCTCACTGACTATCGCCCTGTAGCCCTCACCTCAGTAGTGATGAAGTGCTTTGAACGCCTGGTCAGAGACTTCATCATTTCTTCACTACCAGACACACTGGACCCACTACAGTTTGCTTACCATCCAAATCGTTCCACAGACGATGCCATCTCTCATCTCCTCCACACATCACTCACTCACTTGGACACTAGAAGGGGGAATTATGTTAAAATGCTCTTCATAGACTACAGCTCTGCATTTAATACCATAATTCCCTCCACACTCACCACCAAGCTGGAGCATCTGGGACTCAGCTCATCTATGTGTCAGTGGATCTCCAACTTCCTAACTGGCAGACCACAGGCAATAAGGATGGGCGGACATGTCTCAGTCTCCACCACTCTCAGCACTGGAGCCCCCCAGGGGTGTGTTCTGAGCCCCCTGCTGTACTCCCTGTACACATATGACTGCGTGGCCACTACCAGCTCCACCACCATCATCAAGTTTGCTGACGACACCGTCGTGGTGGGCCTGACCTCTGATAACAACGAGACGACCTACCTGAAGGAGATTAGGAATCTGGAGAACTGGTGCCAGAGGAACAACCTCCTTCTAAACGTCAGTAAGACAAAGGAGCTGATAGTGGACTTCAGCACTAAGCAGGAGAGGAACTACCAGACCCCTGTCATCAACGAGTGCCCAGTGGAGAGAGTGGACAGCTTCAAATACCTCGGAGTTCACATCACGCAGGACCTGTCATGGTCCTGTCACATCAACACTGTGGTGAAAAAGGCCCGTCAGCGTCTCTACCACCTCAGACGCTTGAGAGACTTCCAACTGCCCTCCAAGGTGCTCAGGAACTTTTACTCGTGCACCATAGAGAGCATCCTGGCGGGAAACATCTTAACCTGGTTCGGGAACAGCACCATGCAGGACAGACAAGCTCTACAGAGGGTTGTGCGGTCAGCTGAGCGCACCATCCGCTCCGAGCTCCCTGACCTGCACTCAATCTACAGCAGGCGGTGCTGGACCAAGGCCAGGAAGATCGTGAAGGACCTCAGCCATCCCAACAACGGACTGTTCTCTCTGCTGAGGTCAGGAAAGCGATTCCGCTCCCTGAAGACCAACACAGAGAGACTTAGGAGGAACTTCTTCCCGCAGGCGATACGGTCTCTCAATCACACCACCACACAGTACTGACTCACACATATAGTTCTTACACACACACTGGACATTCTGGGCATTGTTATCACTTAAATCACTTTAAGCATATTTACACTGCACAAGACATAATGTGGATTGCACAACACTGGTCACTATATTCTTCATTTCCAGTTAATACTTGTACAGCTGCTGTTATTGTGTGTGTGTGTGTGTGTGTGTGTGTGTGTGTGTGTAAATATATATATATATTTATTTAATTATTTATATTTCTTCATACATTCTTATATAGTTCTATACTGTGTATTGTGTATTTTGTTGTACAGTTATTTTATTTTCAACTTTAATTTATATACTTTATCATATTCTTTCCCAGTTAAATTTACCCTTCATTCTAATTTGTGTTGTACAGTTATTTCATTTTTAACCTTAATTTTTTATATTTTATTCCTTCCTAGTTAAATTTACACTTTAATTTTTCATATTTATTTCCTATCTTATTCATAGCCCTTTCCTTTTTTTTTTCTTCTTCTTCTTTAGGTCACGAGCAGTTGTCTAAGCATTTCACTGCATATCGTACGACTGTGTACGTGACAAATAAAAAATTTGAATTTGAATTTGAATCTCTGCGGATATGTAAATAGAAAATTGTCTATGCCACAATGCAGTGTCACTGGATGACGGGAGTGCAGAGTGAGAATGTACGGTTCTTGTGAGGCTTAAAATGCGAAAGCACAGGTGCTTTGTGTTCAAAGCCAAACTGTCTGTTTAGCTGGGTTATTATTTTTTTGTTCTTAACCACTGTCTACTGCTACTAAAGCTTTGCAATATCTTTAACCACCTTTTGCTTTGAGAGGTGTTTTTTATTTTTGTCTTTTTACTTTATCAACTCCAATTTGAAACTTATTGTAATTTAATTTTTTTTAATATGTCTTTACAGAATGCGTCAACCAAACTAACACATTTTATTATAGGTGGCTTTGACACAGTCAAAAGGCCTGTAGCAGTTGGTGTGGTTATGCTGATAACTTATTTACTAGCTGTTACTGGCAGTTTGGTCAATATCCTCTTCATTGTTTCTGACAAGCAGTTACATAAACCAATGTATCTTCTGATTTGCAATCTTGCTGTTGTTGACATACTGTATACCTCTAGTGCCACTCCAACAATGATCGGGGTTCTTCTTGCTGGTGTTAATACCATATCATATGTGGAGTGTTTAATTCAAATGTGTGTTTTCCAGCTGGGATCAACAATGGAGATGTTTTCTTTAACAATTATGGCATTTGATCGATTAATAGCTATAATTTATCCTCTTCGGTACCATAGTTATTTAACAAATACACGTATAATGGTACTTACATACATTCTGTGGATTGTTGCCTCTGGTTTTGTGGCTCCTTTACCAGCAACAGTTGTCCCTCTCCCTCACTGCACCTTGAGGCTTAGGTACACTTTCTGTGACGCTGCTGCTGTATTACGAACCCTTTGTGTTGACCCAGAGAAATATTTCAATGAAGGTGCCAGTAGGTTATTTTTTCTGTTATTTTTCACATTCGTTTTCATTTGTCTTTCATACTGTGTGATCTTGTTTTTTGTGAAATTATCATCAAATAATGACAGAATGAAAATGGGAAGCACTCTTGTGAGTCACCTGATTTGTGTAATATGTTTATACTGTCCCATTTTTATCCATGCTATTTTGACCAGGTTTGGTGTGGTATTAACTCTTGAAGAACGCCAAGGTTTATCAATTGGCACCATCCTCGGTCCATCTCTTGTAAATCCTTTTGTGTATTTTCTTAGGACAAAGGAAATTAAAAGTAAGATTTTTAAGATACTTAGAAAGGCTAACACAGCTCGTTAGAGTCTTGTGAACTGTGAGTACACTTATTTTTAAAATGGGCAGAAATGTTGGAATATTCATATGCATTTTTTAAACTTTTTCCTGGTCAGATTTGTGAACTTTTGAGTCCTATTTATGTGAGAAGAATCAACCTGTAAATCATTACACTTACAGTGGTATTTAAAAAGTAGACTGAAAATTATTTTCTTACACAACAAAATTTTGAAACACAAAATGTTCCAATTCACTGTGGCACATTTGAGTTTTGGATTAAATGCACTGACAGCTCAAAGAGCTTACGATTCAAGTAGTGAACAGGCAACTTCTCTCACTGATTCTTTATCATGATTATTTGTTGTTGTTTGTGAGCGACACTGTTTGACACTAACAATTTATGAAGTAATTACTGTGTTATTTTGAACCAAAATAATGTTTGTCATTAAATTCTGGAATGCCTGAGAAGAAAAGGTTACATTGTTTTGTTTAGTTGTTTTAAATGTTTGTTTTGTTTTGTTTTGTTTTTTGTAAGTGGGTGAATGACAACATTCTTAAAACAGTAGGGAATTGACCAGATAACAGTGCGAGAATTATTATAGTGAGCACACATGGACTGAAGGGAACTTTTAAACAAAGATAAAGATAAGATGTGAAGAAAAATGGGATCTTTTTATTGATTCAACTACTTTGACCAGCTCAGATAAAAATGTTTCTTAAATAACAAGCTCAGCTGGGGTAGGAACAGATAACAAAATGAAAGTTACCAAAAGGAGAAATATGAATTTTCATACGAAAATATGAAAAGAAATGTGTATAAAAAAGAGTACAAACATTTTCATCTTCAAATATGGCAAGTTTTACTTATGGGCAGTCACCATTTAAGGTTGCACAGTTTTCATATGAACAACTGAACATTGTCTGGTGATACCTGTTCTGTAATTTCAATAGCTTTCAATAGATAGCTCATGCAGAATCAGGACATCTCAATCCGCTCTTCATCATTGCATAAGCCATTTATTTTTCTTATATTTCATGCTTTCTAAAGTCTATACAACAAACACAAAAAATAAGCTTTTATTTTCAGTGACATCATTGCTATCAATAAATAGGACAATAAATAGGACTTTGTGCTTCTTACTTCTTACAGCTCACGCTGCCATTGCTCTTCCCGTTTGGAGCAGCAGTATCAGTCGGTGACCAAAATGGACTTTTTTCTTTCACCTCACCATAAGCCAGAGACCGTTCGCCATAAATCTAACCCAAAGACTGTATTTTGTGATGACATTCTGGACTATCCCATTACCACTTGTTACCATGCTGCTTCTAAAAGGACTGCTTTGCCCTAGGAGGCTCAATTCAATTCAATTCAATTTTATTTATATAGCGCCAAATCACAACAAAAGTCGCCTCAAGGCGCTTCATAAATACAGAGAAAAACCCAACAATCATATGACCCCCTATGAGCAAGCACTTTGGCGACAGTGGGAAGGAAAAACTCCCTTTTAACAGGAAGAAACCTCCTGCAGAACCAGGCTCAGGGAGGGGCGGCCATCTGCTGCGACCGGTTGGGGTGAAAGAAGGAAGACAGGATAAAAGACATGCTGTGGAAGAGAGACAGAGGTTAATAACAGATATGATTCAATGCAGAAAGGTCTATTAATACATAGTGAGTGAGAAAGGTGACTGGAAAGGAAAAACTCAATGCATCATGGGAATCCCCCAGCAGCCTACGTCTATTGCAGCATAACTAAGGGAGGATTCAGGGTCACCTGATCCATCCCTAACTATATGCTTCAGCAAAAAGGAAAGTTTTAAGCCTAATCTTAAAAGTAGAGATAGTGTCTGTCTCCCGAATCCAAACTGGAAGCTGGTTCCACGGAAGAGGGGCCTGTAAACTGAAGGCTCTCCCTCCCATTCTACTTTTAAATACTCTAGGAACAACAAGTAAGCCTGCAGTGCGAGAGTGAAGTACTCTAATAGGGTGACATGGTACTACAAGGTCATTAAGATAAGATGGGGCCTGATTATTTAAGACCTTGTATGTGAGGAGCAGGATTTTGAATTCAATTCTGGATTTAACAGGAAGCCAATGAAGGGAAGCCAAAACAGGAGAAATATGCTCTCTCTTTCTAGACCCTGTCAGTACTCTTGCTGCAGCATTTTGGATTAACTGAAGGCTTTTCAGCGAGTTTTTTGGACATCCTGATAAGAATGAATTACAGTAGTCCAGCCTGGAAGTAATAAATGCATGAACTAGTTTTTCAGCGTCACTCTGAGACAGGATATTTCTAACTTTAGAGAAGATGTTGCGCAAATCGAAGAACGCAGTCTTACATATTTGTTTAATATGTGCGTTGAAGGACATGTCCTGGTCAAAAATGATTCCAAGGTTCCTCACAGCGTTACTGGAGGCCAAGGTAATGCCATCCAGAGTAAGAATCTGCTTAGATACCATATTTCTAAGATTTTCAGGGCCGAGTACAATAACCTCAGTTTGATCTGAATTAAGAAGCAGAAAGTTAGCAGCCATCCAGGTCTTTATGTCTTTAAGACAGTCCTGCAGTTTAACTAATTGGTGTGTGTTATCTGGCTTCATGGACAGATAGAGCTGGGTGTTATCTGCATAGCAGTGAAATTTATGCTATGTCTTCTAATGATACTGCCTGAGAGAAGCATGGATAATGTAAACAGAATTGGTCCTAGCACTGAACCCTGTGGAACTCCATAATTAACCTCAGTGTGTGAAGAGGACTCCCCATTTACATGTACAAATTGGAGTCTATTAGATAGATATGATACAAACCACTGCAGCACAGTACCTGTAATACCTACAGCATGCTCTAATCGCTCTAATAGGATATTATGGTCAACAGTATCGAACGCTGCACTGAGGTCTAGCAGGACAAGCACAGAGATGAGTCCACTGTCAGAGGTGTTGAAAACACGCAGTTCTTTGAATCTTTGGGCTGAAGGAAGGACAATACTCGGTGTATAAATGCTCAATCAACAATCATTTATTTCCATACAATTCAACAGTTAGAGCATTACAACGTCCGGACGGGAGAGATGCTACCAGAGGGTCAGGCACATGTCTCAAAATGGTGACGGGTTGCTCAGCTTTTTATAGTCTCTAGTGGCCCCCAGCTAGTCGTAAAAGCCAAAACATCACATTCTTTCTCTGTTACAGCGCCTAAGTTATGACCTCGGCAGTTGTTTCTCTGCTTTCTGTAAGGTGGGGGTGTGGAATGTGGTCTATCTATCTCCCCTGTCTTTAGACACAGAGTCTCCTGCTTACAACCTTCTCTTCATGATTCAACACTTAAGCATGTCAAGAAAACAGTGTAACACATTCCCAGCAGATCAAGGATACAGAGTGATGCACATTTATCTAATGAACTAATATGTGAATATGTTCTGTTAACTCAAAAGTATAATGAGAACTACACTACATACAGCTCACACACTCTATATTAAAGGGTATAATGTGATCTACAGCAGTATTCTAATTCAACTACTTTGATTACATATATAAGGTAACATATAATAACAGAATAATATCACAATACCCTCTTTTGATCTCTCATTAAAGAGATCACTAATAACAAGCACTTCAGCGTTGCAAGGTCCAGGTTTTCTTGATCCTGAGGCCCTCTGTCCCCCTTTAACGGGTGGACCATATGGGGGATGACCTCTGTGTTCACGCAGTTCAGATGCAAGCAAAGTTAGATTTACAACCATAACAGCAGTTACAGATGACTCTCCCATCACTCCCCAATTCTCCCACAGCTTTATTTTGGTGCTCCAGTTTTCCACTCCCTTTTTAATGCCCCCTTATACCTTTCAAATGTACTTAGACTAGAACCTCTGTCTAAGGAGCTTTTAACCTTTATTTTTATTGCTGCAGCTACCAGTGTCTTCCAGTTGGGTGATTCTCAGCTTCTTTCTTCGACCTCCGGGGTTAGACCACCCTTTAGTCATTGCACAGTTCTGGGGATTATTCCGCCCCGATTTCAACCAAGGATCTGTGTGTTTTGGGTTCACCGGCGTGTCCCCCTTTTTGCCAAGAGCCTCTCGAACCTCGTTGGTCTGGTGTTCCTGGTTTTCGCCAACCCCTTCATGGTTATTGCTGTGTCTGTGGGATCCATCTTCTCCAGGAGCCCAAACGTCATGACACTTGACCCCAGTTGCTGTCTCGGCTGTCCCTACATCTGTCCCTGCTGTGAAGGGTCCTCACATCTCCGGGTCCCCGTCTGGTGTCTGTTCCTTTCTCTGCAAGAGACAGAAAACCAAACCACCTCTCTCCCTAGCCTTGATAATCTAATATTGTTATCCATTGTTGTTCTAATGATTCAAATTTGGTTTAAAATATTATGTTCAGGACCTATTCTAATCATAATCTATGTGTGTGTAAAAGAAATCAAAAATTAGTGAACCCTTTCTAAGTCTAACACATTATAAGCTTAAGTTTTACCATAGCTAAATTATTAAACACAGAAATAACGTCATAAGATGTTCATAAAACCATTGTTTGATGTTCGGACTCAACTCCCCCTTTTTGACACACTCCCATGTGTCAATTCATTGGAGCTAGACAATTAAAAGAGAAGGTTAGTGACATCCTATCTCAGAAAGTATCAGAAATTCTTCTCTCGAGTACCGTTGCTCCAGCCTTGTCATCCCTGAGGATCTTCGATCCCGAAAATGTCCCTTCTCCTCATGTAATAAAGTCTGTCATCCTTCCATGCCCTGGTAACTGGTCCATCCAGAGCTGTAACATTTTGAAATGTACATACAACAAGCCAAACCACACCTTGGTCACACCAACCCTTTTCTGCCCCGAAGATGTCCAATGCCATCCTAGTATGGACTGTCAAAAGTGGCTTTAACGCTGACTATCCTGACAATCCATTTTATAACGTTTCCTGGTCAGATTTGCCAATCTCTGCACCAGGGTTGTAATAGTTTTGCAATTTTCATCAGTTTTTATTTTTATTTAGCTTCGACTTCAGATTTTCAATTTTATATCAGTTTTAATTAGTTTTTACCAATTCTTTGCTAGTTTAGTGTAGTTTTTATTTTCTGAAAATCCTTAGTTTCAATTTAGTTTTATTTGTGTTTTGCAAAAATTAAGTGTAACAAAATCCCAGTTCCATCATATCAGTCATGCTCTTCTGGTTATCCTTGGGTGTTGAGACTAATAACTATTAACTCTTGCCGCACCGAGTGGTCCTAATTTTGGTTCAAGTGAATTGATAACCTTTTGAAGGCGATTGTTTCACACCTTTATTTAGATGTCCCAGTCCTGTTGTCTCGGGATACATCACGCTGCCTTATCTGGGGTTAGCTGTTTTCTGGGGATGCGGGTTGAGTGGGTGAGCTCTTCAAGGAGGGGGAGTGTGCTCCCCCTGATGAGGTCTTCTAGGTAAGCTAGGTTAACCTTCTTGTGTGAGCTTTTCAAGTGCACTTTAAGGTTAGTGGGACTTTTAGTTTTATAAATGTCCCTCATGACCCCCTGATGACCCAGTATTTCATTTTTGCACATTGTAGTACACATTTTAGTTTTTGCTTGTAGCTCGCATACTCTACTTGCCACTCCTCTAAGTCCTGATGTTTCTTAGAGAGGGCAACAGTACCTTTAAAATTATATCACATGTGTGGGGGTGTGGCCTTGCCAATTGTTTTGCCCACCTTTTCAAAATGGCTGGCGTGCCCACAAGCATATTTCATGGAAAAAGAAAGGTAAGCTTGATATTTACATTTAAAATGTTTTGTTAAACTCAGATTTTTATTCTATTCTTTTTGCAAGTACCCCTCCTCGGTGGCGAGAAACTGTTGGTGTGGTCAAGTGGGTGCTCTGGAAACAAACGCTCAGGACAGAACAGTTACCAGTCATGTACTTCCTACAAATTTTGCATATGTTTTATTCCATATTGATCCTCTGAGTGTAATGGTACATTTTAATTTGAATTTATCCAAACTAAACACAATATTTTCTTTATTTACTTTGCTCTTTTTCTTTTGCAGTACCACATCCTATCAGATGTCCCTGTCGATTATATTCTACATTTAATAACTTACTATTTCAAGTGAGAACCTAAATCATGTGGACCAATGTTTATTATTGCATATCTCTATTCTGAATGTGGCCAGTCATTCATAGGTATTGTTTAATTTTGGCGATTTTCCTCTATAAAATTTAATTGACTTTTTTACAGTGGCCTGCTATGGTTAATAATAACATATTCCAGTCATGAGTGGTATCAAAAGTCTTCTCCACTGTAGCATTTGGCATTCCCAATGATATAAGGAGGGTATTGTTCAGATCAAAACACAGCTACTATAGCACAGTTTTCTTAATGCAAACATCAGTAACTCAAAATCAGCAACCACAGTGTTAAGTCTGCAGTTCATACTTATGTGAAGCTAGAGTCTCCTCCTCCAGTCTCTCTTATCCTCCTGCTCCTGAAAAAACAAAACAAAACAAAGCGAAGCATCCACCCTTCTCTTGTCGGCTGGGTGAATTGTTTATTGGCATTTACTAATCCTAAAGTGGGTGCAGTCATTGTCTCAGTATCAAGTCAGTCAAAACTTTTAGTCGTCAGTCCATCACAGTCCATTCGCATGCATACCTCCATACACATTCATACCAGATGTTGCTGATTATGGAGTCTCACGCGCAACCTATTCGAGCATCCATCACCAGCAAGTTGACGTCATCATTTTAAAGGAAAACAATTCCTTGTTGTTTTTTGGGCCGGATTGACTCGGTGCAATCCTTTTAGATCAGTGTTCCCTATAAGTGAATTTCTCCCAAGCCAATTACAATCATGGAGAAGCACACTTTGCAACTGTTTACAGTAATAATATTTTATAGCGCTTTAAATTTCAATCTTTCAGGCCTTGTTTAAAAAGCTGATTGTTAAATCATGAACTCACAAAATATCAACATATCACCACCGGTGGATCACACCTCTCAGATGTTTTTTCTCCAGTGCACTGTAACAAAAACGAAAACAGACATAACCAACTAAATACTACTAAAATAACACAAACTAGGGCCCGTTGCAGACATGTCCAAGCATAAAACTATCCCTCTCTCGCTTACGAGAAAGAACACAAGCCAAAGCTCACTGATAAAATCAAGCTAGCGCTAAACAAAACCAAACAATCAACCAGAAATTCACAGGAACATTTTGCTTCCTGCCGGGACAATATTGTGTGGGAATGAGAACCTCAGGTGCCGTAACACCTTTTGTTCCTCCTTGAATTAAAACTCAATCACAGAAAATGCCGTACTCCGACCTAAACTTACACTATTAATTCATCATTTTCACTCTGTGCCACTGTTCCTCATCAGGGCTGTGTGAAGCACAGCAAAGAATTCAGTCAAGGCCTTGAGCCATAAACAGACATCACGCACAGACATTGTTTTCATAACCAAACCGTTTTAGACCTTATTCCTAAAATCTACATAAATGCCTTCTAGGTGACATATAACACATTCTAAGTAATCAATGGCTCCTCATAATAATTATGCATTGGGATGTTTGTGTGCAGCATTTTGCATATCAGCATAAGCAAAGCATTCTTCATTGCATCAGCGTGTATGTGTGTGTGCGTGTGGATCACTCTTTATTGCACAAGCGTGTGCATGTGTATGTGTGTGCATCACTTCTCAGTGAATCAACATTCCCGTGTGTGTGTGTGTGTGTGTGTGTGTGTTTCTCTTCATTCTGAGTCAGTGCATGTAGATGTGTGTGTTTGTGTGGGTGTTTGTGTTCATCACTTTCCTGTTCTGGTGTTCTGGGTAAACCACGGCCTGAAGCGTGCCCTGGGGTCCTGCCCCCCTCCTTTTTCAGTTTGTTTGCGACCATTGCTGCTGCTGCTGCTCAAAATTCAGTCCATCCTGGTTCTGACCCCAATTGGGGCAGTCCTTTCTCCAGTGTCGATGTTCACCGCAGGTGAAACCTGCATCTTCTTCTGTGTTTTTGTCCATTCTGAGGTGCCTTCTGTCCTCAGTTACTCCTCTTGTCTCGGTCACGCCCTTTTTCGCCACCCGATCATCCGTGTTGGTCCATCACTGTCCTGCACAGTGTGAATGCAAAGTTATCAAGGTCAGCATTCTTTCGCTCGGCCTTACTTTTCATTCGGGCTTGGCGGGCGTCTCGTCACAGCTCTGTCAGCTGACGCAGTCTGGGAATTTTCCCCCGTGTAGTGAAACGGGCCTTAGGTTTAGTGCTCTCCGTCTCGGCTGCCTGAGATCACATTCCTGCAGGTCTGTTGACATTCTCAGGTCGTTGTTGTGGGTCCAGCTGTTGCAGCATTTGGTCAGTGTCACGTATGGGGGAGAGCAGGAGTCCAGTCAGCCTCGGCTTTCAGGGCCGGCAAAGCAGCCTGTAATTAAATATGTATAGAAAAAACAAAAACAAAACAAAACAAAAACAAACAAAAAACAAAAACAAACGAACAGGAAAATGTTGTTGTGTTGGCTGTGTTATTCAGAGGGGAGACAACGGGGCCAGGCCCTGTGTCAGCCTTCTCTCCCCCTTTTTTTTTTGTTTTTTGTCTCCCGATATAATCAACTCCTAACCCCCCAAGTTGACAGGACAACACCGGTATATGTTAAAATTCTTAAGATCATGTTTAAAAGCCCAAAAAAGGAACTTTCTTTCATTCAGTAATCACTTTTATTAATCAATCAACAGAAAACATGTCACAATTTGAATCTTTTAACCACTAAATTTGTTGTGTCTTGCCTGGTTGGTTAGACCAGTGTTCCTTTTTTTTTTTTTAGTTAAATTGTTGTCCTGCAACCCAGAGGGTTTCTTTGTCAGTAATGTATAGACTTCATCATTTAAGTATGTTAATTTTTCTTTAACCTTGCTGGAAAATCTTCACGTGTTCATGAGTGTAAGCTGTTTCTTCATTGCGTGTATGTGCATTTGTATAAAAGCAGGTTAATTTTATCTTTTCTCAAACTAGGCGTTACCTTAAAAGGAGCCTTTCTCTCAGATTTCTCTGCTTGTGTGTGTTTTTGTTTCACCTTTTGTTGTGATGCTCCGGACGCCTTCCCAACCTCCACAAGTCCGTTGGCCCCAATTTTATGTGTTAAAACTTCTCTTAATTTCTCCTCTAATTCTCTCCTCGCTGCTGTCTTTTTCACAGCTGCTGATTCGTGCTGGGTGTGGTTCCCATTACCTATAATTTTGCTTCGGCCGCTGTGCTTGTGGGGGCAGTTGGTCCAGGTCCGCAGCTTCCTGTATTAACACACTAAGAGATTTATTTTAATTTCATTTTCATCACTTTTAAACCGATAAGCAGGCAACACGCCTACCTTGACAGTGTAAACTGTACGCCAGTCTCCCAACACATTCCTCTCTCTACTCCTCTATAATTCTCCACTGCACACCTCTTACTATCTCTCCTTTTTTATTTTTATTACACCACAGAGTAATACACCCAATTATGCCCGTCTATCTCTATGTGGCTCCAAATTCCCTCTTTATTTTAATTTCACACTCGTCAGGGGACAGGCACACAACAATTTCAACCACTGAAACGAGGAATTCAACCTTTTTATTTCTTTACTAATCTAGACTCAACGTTTGTTCGCAAAATGTGTCTTGTTCTAGTCCGGAAATAAATGTGAACCCGTGATTACACGGCCGTTCCAGTGTTATTTCCGTAGCTATGCGGGGGCCCTCACCTCCCCAAGTCACCACCTCGGCACCCGGACAACGCCGGTCCTGGCCACGCGTCCACGGACAGGAGGGTCGCCACTCCTAGGGCAAAGTTCCACAGGTACACTAGGCATCAACCTTTGATCCTAAAATGTGTATTTGCTCTAATGTCCTCCTAATCAAACACATCAACCGTCACTGTCACTGTGTTCACGCTTCACACTCCACACAAAAACACACTCAGAGCGCGCCTCACTCACACTCTCACTCAGTGCGCGCTTTACCCACAAGACAGCACCCAGAGCGCGCCTCGCAGCTTCACACACACTCTCTCACCCAGAGCGCGCTTTGACACTCACACACAACACTTTTCCTCAGCGGGAATTTTACACAGAAACCTCTGAGCTCAACTATTAGATCTTCTTAAAGCACACTGCACCATAGACCAAAATACCCTTTTCTCTGCGCTTATGACCGCCACAACGGAGCAAAGTCGCATCATAAAAGTGATGCTTGCATCCCCGAAGTTATACCAGACATCATAAACCAGGTTTTGCTCTATGTACTTCTTGGCAAGTAAAATTTTACTTTGTTTTATGACCGCAGCCCTTAAAAAAAAACTCGACTGACGCCACAAACCACCGTCAAACCTCTGTTCAATGTACTAAAATTAGCACCAACCACTACTGCACTTCACGGCCGCATATCACCGGAACACGGCCGTATCATAAACCAAACCTACGGACGTGTTTCGCTCTCGCGTTGCCAGTGTTTAACCGCACCGTGAAGCCAGCATCTGCTTTTCCTTAAATCAACTTCTATTTCACAGCCGGCAAGAGCCAGGACGTAACCGACATCATAAACAAACTTCAAACCTCGACTTCAATGTACTGAACTAATGGCCGCGTCTTCAGAATAAATTCTAATGTATTATTGCTACAGAAGCCAGTATTAGACAAAATTAAATGTGGAAGGTAAAGTGGCTGCACTCTAGTCCAACGTAGTATGTTATTAGTATCTCGGTAGAGGCAGATTACTGCAATCTAGACCAACGTAGTATGTTATTAGTATCTCGGTAGAAGCAGATTACTGCAATCTAGACCAACGTAGTATGTTATTAGTATCTCGGTAGAAGCAGTTTATTTAACACCCTGGAATTCAGCCTCAACTTATGTTGTTAGTATATTGCGCCAAAAACCAGACACCGACAAATTTACTGTGAAAATACATGTGACTCAGCGAACAGATTAATTTGGAAAGCCCAATATGCACATTTGGTATTTATAATACAACAGGCTGTGCTTACCTTTTTATTTTTGGACCGGTCCTCTGTTCACCTCGCCTCACGATCTCACCAAAGGTCAAATCTACACCTCCTCAGCACACCAAAGATCCGGGTCATACGGCACCAAGTTGTTGAAAACACGCAGTTCTTTGAATCTTTGGGCTGAAGGAAGGACAATACTCGGTGTATAAATGCTCAATCAACAATCATTTATTTCCATACAATTCAACAGTTAGAGCATTACAACGTCCGGACGGGAGAGATGCTACCAGAGGGTCAGGCACATGTCTCAAAATGGTGACGGGTTGCTCAGCTTTTTATAGTCTCTAGTGGCCCCCAGCTAGTCGTAAAAGCCAAAACATCACATTCTTTCTCTGTTACAGCGCCTAAGTTATGACCTCGGCAGTTGTTTCTCTGCTTTCTGTAAGGTGGGGGTGTGGAATGTGGTCTATCTATCTCCCCTGTCTTTAGACACAGAGTCTCCTGCTTACAACCTTCTCTTCATGATTCAACACTTAAGCATGTCAAGAAAACAGTGTAACACATTCCCAGCAGATCAAGGATACAGAGTGATGCACATTTATCTAATGAACTAATATGTGAATATGTTCTGTTAACTCAAAAGTATAATGAGAACTACACTACATACAGCTCACACACTCTATATTAAAGGGTATAATGTGATCTACAGCAGTATTCTAATTCAACTACTTTGATTACATATATAAGGTAACATATAATAACAGAATAATATCACAGAGGCCATAAGAAGATCATTTGTAACCTTCACTAAAGCTGTTTCTGTTCTGTTATGAGCTCTGAAACCTGACGGAAACTCTTCAAATAAACCATTCCTCTGCAGATGATCTGTTAGCTGTTTGACAACTACTCTTTCAAGGATTTTTGATATGAAAGGAAGGTTGGAGATTGGCCTATAATTAGCTAAGACTGCTGGGTCTAGAGATGGCTTTTTGAGTAAAGGTTTAACTACAGCCAGCTTGAAGGCCTGTGGTACATAGCCGATTATTAGAGATAGGTTGATCATATTTAAGATCGAAGAATTAATTAATGGCAGGACTTCTTTGAGCAGTTTTGTAGGAATGGGGTCTAAAAGACACGTTGATGGTTTGGAGGAAGTAATTATTGAAGTTAACTCAGAATGATATATTGGAGAAAAAGAGTCTAACTTAACATCAATGGTACTAAGAGTAGCTGTAGATAATATTGCATCTGTGGGATGATTATTGGTAATTTTTTCTCTAATGATAAAAATTTTATTTGTGAAGAAGTTCATGAAATCATTACTAGTTAACGTTAAAGGGATGGTTGGCTCAAAAGAGCTCTGACTTTTTGTCAGCCTGGCTACAGTGCTGAAGAGAAACCTGGGGTTGTTCTTATTTTCTTCAATCAGTGATGAATAGTAAGATGTTCTGGCTTTGCGGAGGGTTTTCTTATAAAGCAGCAAACTATTTCTCCAGGCTAAATGATGATCCTCTAAATTTGTGACACGCTATTTCCTCTCCAGCTTATGAGTCATCTGCTTTAGGGTACGTGTTTGAGAATTATACCATAGAGTCGGGTACTTCTGATTTGAGACCTTAGTTTTCACTGGAGCTGCAGTATCCAGAGTCGTACCGTACGTAGTGAGGAGGTAAAATTATTAACAAGATAATCGACCTCTGTTGGAGTAGTATTCAGGTAGCTACTCTGCTCTATGTTGGTACAGGGCATTGAAGATGATAACAGTGGGTGGATTATATTCTTAAACTTAGTTACAGCACTTTCAGAAAGACATCTACTTTGATAAAGTCTACTCTCCACCGCTGTGTAATCAATTATTGTAAATGTAAATGTTATCAGGAAATGATCAGACAGGAGAGGGTTTTCAGGAAACACTGTTAAATGTTCAGTTTCTATGCCATATGTTAAAACAAGATCTAGAGTGTGATTAAAGTGGTGGGTGGGTTGTTTTATATTTTGAGAGAAGCCAATTGAGTCTAATAACAGATTAAATGCCATGTTGAGGCTGTCATTTTTAGCATCTACATGGATGTTAAAATCACCCACAATAACCCCTCCCCCACATTGGACAATCGGACCATCTCTCCCTGTTCCTCACACCTCGGTATTCACCACTCATCCAACGTGTGAAACCTGCTGTGAGGACAATTAAAGTGTGGCCAGAGGGGACAGACGCAGTGCTCCAGGACAGATTTAAAAACACAGACTGGAATATGTTCACCCACACAGACCTGGACCAGTACGCCTCATCTGTACTGGATTACATCTCCAAAACCACAGACAGTGTCACCACCCAGAAACGGATCACCATGTACCCCAACCAGAAGCCTTGGATGAACCGGGATGTTCGTCTCCTCCTGAAGGCCCGCAACACTGCCTTTAGGTCAGGAGATGCACATGCCTACAGTACAGCCAGGGCTAATCTAAAGAAGGGCATCAAAAAAGCCAAACACCATTACAAAAAGAAGGTAGAAGAACACTTCTCCAACTCCAACCCCCGACGCATGTGGCAAGGACTCCAGACCATCACAGACTACAGGACCACCAAACCCTCCCCCGCATCCTCTGATGTCTCCTTCCTCAACGAGCTCAACAACTTTTATGCTCGTTTTGAGCGAGGGAACCCCAAAACCACAACCAAAGCAGACATGACGCCAGACCACCAACCTATGACTCTCTCCCCCACCGATGTAGGAGCGGTGCTGAGCAGGATCAATGTCCACAAGGCTGCAGGCCCTGATGGCATCCCCGGGCGTGTTCTCAGAGCGTGTTCTGGGGAGCTTGCAGGAGTGCTCACAGACATATTCAATCTGTCCTTGGCCCACGCTGTGGTACCGGCCTGCTTCAAATCCACCTCCATCGTCCCGATACCCAAAAACTCCAACCCATCTTGCCTCAATGATTACCGCCCAGTAGCACTCACCCCCATCATCACTAAGTGCTTAGAGCGACTGGTCCTAGCACACTTCAAATCCTGTCTGCCCCCCACCCTGGACCCCCACCAATTCGCATACCACCGGAACAGGAGCACAGAGGATGCAGTCTCCATCGCAATGCACTCTGTCCTCTCACACCTGGACAACAACAACACCTACGCCAGAATGCTGTTTATAGACTTCAGTTCAGCATTCAATACAATCCACCCCTCACAACTCATCAGGAAACTGACAGACCTGGGTATCAGTTCCCTCATCTGCAAATGGTTACTGGACTTCCTGACCAACCGCCCCCAACATGTCCGGCTGGATAACCGCTGCTCATCTACCATCACAATGAACACCGGTGTACCACAAGGCTGTGTGATGAGCCCTTTCCTCTACTCCCTCTTCACCCACGACTGCAGACCTGCTGATGGTTCCAACACCATCATTAAGTTTGCAGATGACACCACGGTGATTGGCCTCATCAGTGACAACGATGAGGCCGCCTACAGGGAGGAGGTGGATCGTCTGGCTGAGTGGTGCGACAGAAACAACCTGCTGCTTAACACCGAGAAGACCAAGGAGCTCATCGTGGACTACAGGAGGAATGCTGACCCACATCCACCCATCCACATTAAGGGGACGGCTGTGGAGCGTGTGAGCAGCTTCAAGTTCCTGGGAGTCCACATCTCCGAGGATCTCACCTGGACGACCAACTGCTCCAAGCTGGTCAAGAAGGCTCACCAGCGCCTCTTCTTCTTGAGGACTCTGAGGAAGAACCACCTGTCCTCAGACATCCTGGTGAACTTCTATCGCTGCACCATCGAGAGCATCCTGACCAACTGTATAACAGTCTGGTACGGGAACTGCTCTGCCTCGGACCGGAAGGCGTTGCAGAGGGTCGTGAAAACTGCCCAGCGCATCGCCGGAGCACCACTTCCTGCCATAAAAGACATCTACAGGAAGCGGTGTCTGAAAAGGGCTGGGAAAATCATCAAAGACCCCAGTCACCCATCACATGGACTCTTCACCCTCCTGCCCTCTGGGAGGCACCACAGGAGCCTCCGGACTAAGACCACCAGGTACCGGAACAGCTTCTTCCCCACAGCTGTCAGACTCCTGAACTCTGCCTCCTGACATCTGACCCACGTTAAACTCATGGACTGAACATACACACACCCACAATGGACAACTGTACCCTCAAACACAATAATAACATGGACTGAACCACCACTCACAACCACTAGCACTTTATATAGCCTCTGTAGAAACTATCTACACCCTCACTTATCTTAACTGCACTACTGTATAGCTCTGTGTAAATAATCATTCTGTACATTCGATAATCTTTAATCCTACAACTGTTTACAACTTGCATAGTTCCCATTTCTGTATAGCTGTATATCCCAGATTCTGTAAAGTTATTTATTTCATATTCTGTATAGTTTTTCATATTTATATCCTGTTCATATCCTGTACATAGCTTGTACTCACTACAGCCTGTACATACTTATAGTTATAGAATATTCACAACATACTTCATACCGTGTACATTATAACATACCATAATAGACCCATTTCTGTAATATACTCACATATCTATATTATTGCTAATATATATTGTAATATATCTATATCACTAAAGCACTTCTGGATGGATGCAAACTGCATTTCGTTGCCCTGTACCTGTGCATGTGCAATGACAATAAAGTTGAATTCTAATTCTATTCTATTCTAATTATTTTACCTGAGCTCAGAACTAAATTAGATATAAAGTCTGAGAAATCAGACAGAAACTCTGTGTAAGGCCCAGGTGGACGATAGATGATAACAAGCAAGACTGGTTTCTGAGTTTTACAGCTGGGGT
This sequence comes from Rhamphochromis longiceps, assembly GCF_057381845.1. Lineage (NCBI taxonomy): Eukaryota > Metazoa > Chordata > Actinopteri > Cichliformes > Cichlidae > Rhamphochromis > Rhamphochromis longiceps. The sequence goes on from NC_140570.1 coordinate 31,974,655, forward strand.
GAACAAGGCTAAGCATCGGGCTTTCAAATGAATTAAAAGTCTGTCTTGGTTTTTCGTTGATTAATGGGCTGGTGTGAAAAATTGCTGCCACACCGCCCCCTCGGCCTGTGCTTCGAGATTTCTGGTAGTTAGAATGACTCGGGGGTGATGATTCATTTAAACTAACATAATCATCCTGCTGCAACCAGGTTTCTGTAAGGCAGAGTAAATCGATTTGTGGATCAATTATTAAGTCATGTACTAACAGAGACTTGGAGGAGAGAGACCTAATATTTAATAATCCACATTTCACTGTTTTACTCTTTGGTTCAGATGTGGATACTGTATTTTTCTTTCTTTGTAATTGTTTATGTTTAAGTTTTTTGTTGCTGGTTTTTAGTTTATTTTTTGTCTTTTTGGGAGCTGACACAGTCTCTATGGAGATGGGTTTTTTGGGGGGTAGCAGGAGGAGAGAAGCTGCAGAGAGGCGTGTAAGACTGCAACTCTGCTTCCTGGTCCAAACTCTGGATAGTCATATTTTGGGGGGTTTAATAAATTTGTCCATATTTCTAGAAATGAGAGCTGCTCCATCCAAAGTGGGATGGATGCCGTCTCTCCTAACAAGACCAGGTTTCCTCCAGAAGGTTTGCCAATTATCTATGAAGCCCACATCATTTTTTGGACACCACTCAGACAGCCAGCAATTTAAGGAGAACATGCGGCTAAACATGTCACTCCTGGTTTGATTGGGGAGGGGACCAGAGAAAACTACAGAGTCCGACATTGTTTTGGCAATGTTGCACACCGATTCAATATTGATTTTAGTGACCTCCGATTGGCATAACCGGGTGTCATTACTGCCGATGTGAGTTATGATTTTACTGAATTTACGTTTACCCTTAGCCAGCAGAGTGTTGAGTAATTGCATATGAGAGCATGAGGGTGGGAATGGATGTTTGTATCTGTGTGTGCCTGTATGTCTGTGTTCATATGTCAGGTCGGGTATCAGACGCCACCTCTCTGGGGACATCTCAGGCCCTCCAAGGTATGGAGGCCTATCTCCACCCACCACTTCCCCTGCAAGTGGCAGACGCCCTCAGACATCGGTGCGTTGGTGGTTCTTTGTGTCCGGGGATGGGCGTCCAGGTATACACCGGCTCACTCCTTGGTGACTGCTTATCGGGGCCTGGAGCCTGGGGCTCGCTCGGGCCACTTCGGGGGTGGGGTGCCCTCGGCCTCTCAGCCTGGGGCTCGGTCACTGTGGCGCAGCTGGCTGCCGGCGGAGCTCCCGCGCAAGTCACTGCAACCCCCCATGGCTTATGCTCCGCGGCTGCTGAGTGACCCCTCATCTGGGACTCTCCTCAGCTCTTTCTGGGATAGTGGCGCGGCTGCCCTTCTGTTGGTCTTCCTTGGTGTCTTGTGTTCTGAGGGCCTCTGGATGTCTGGAGTTTTGATCTCCTCCATACCTGCTTCATGCCCTGGAGGACGGGGCTGTGGCTCCCCACACCCTCTAGCAGATCATTACATGAAGGAACCTTTTAATACAAGCGCGCTCATGCTCACAGGTGTACACACGGGTGCTCACACACACAAACTACACCCTTTTTGGCTCCTACCTTAAAGCACACTGTGTCACGATCCTGGGTCTTTGACCCAGCGTTTTAAGTTCTAGGTAATGTTTGATGTTTATGGTTTATTTTCCCCTCATTAGATTACCTAAGCTCATTTGTCAATTTCGATTCCTCTTGTATTTTCTTCCCCTGTATTTACGTTTCCCTCACCCTTTGTCTGTGAGGCTGTTTTGACTGCATGCCTTATGTTATCAAGTTTGTATTGTCATGTCTCCTTCACATGTTTCCTGTGTTATTTTGGAAGAGTCTGGTGTTCTTTGTTCATTGTAGTTAGTGTTACTCTCCCCTGTATTGTCATTATGTTTCATTCTAGTCAGCTGTGTTCTCATGTGTCTCCACTTCCCCTGATCACCTCATGTGTGTACAGGGAGTGCAGAATTATTAGGAAAGTGTTATTTTTGAGGAATAATTTTATTATTGAACAACAACCATGTTCTCAATGAACCCAGAAAACTCATTAATATCAAAGCTGAATGTTTTTGGAAGTAGTTTTTAGTTTGTTTTTAGTTTTAGCTATTTTAGGGGGATATCTGTGTGTGCAGGTTGTCACGGTCTGGCTGGGGCAGACCGTATGTGTTGCAGGGGAGGACTCAAACGCAGACCAAAACGTAGTGTGGATAAACAAAACAAGCCGTTTATTGAGGCTAGCAATGAGGGTAAAAATAATCGGGCATCGGTGAAAACTAAACAATAACCTAAACATCAGAAACAAGGCCACAAAAACAAAATGTCCATCAAAAACACAGGAGCGCAGGGAACAGTTCATAACTCCTCAGGGGGCCGACCTGGAGGGTGACGGTCCAGAAGTCCATAGTTCATTTGATCAGGGGGCCGGCCCGGAGGCCGACGGCACAGGAGTTCATGGTCAAATAGTTCCGGGGGCCGACCGTGCGGACGGCAACGGCAGCGACGTGGAAACTGTTCAGGGGGCCGACCGTGCGGACGGCAACGGTGTGGAAACTGTTCAGGGGGCCGACCTCGACGGCGGTGACGTCCAGCTGGTGGCCCAGAAAGCGGCTGGCGATTCAGGCGATGGCGATCCGGGGGCCGACCGCGCGGAAGGCAGCGGCGGCGGCGAAGGAGACGACGGAGTAGTTCAGGGGGCCGGCCGCGCGGAAGGCAGCGGCGGCTCCCAAGTGTCAGGCGTACCGGCCGAGGCTTGGAGGGCACAGGACCAGGCGACGCTGAAGCAGAAGCTGGCCCAGGCGTAGCAGAAGCACAGGCAGAAGCTGGCCCAGGCGTAGCAGAAGCACAGGCAGAAGCACAGGCACAAGCCGGCCCAGGCGTAGCAGAAGCACAGGCAGAAGCACAGGCAGAAGCTGGCCCAGGCGTAGCAGAAGCACAGGCAGAAGCTGGATCAGGCGTAGCAGAAGCACAGGCCGGACCAGGCGTGGCAGAAGCAGAGGCCGGACCAGACGAGGATGAAGACTCTGACGAGGCCGGACCAGACGACGGCGAGGCGGCCGCAGGTGGCAGCTGGACGGGCTCCTCGGGCCCTCCAGCTGACGTGGCGTGGGGCTGAACGGACCCCTCGGGCCCTCCAGCTGACGTGGCGTGGGGCTGAACGGACCCCTCGGGCCCTCCAGCGGAGACAGGCGGCTGAACGGACCCCTCGGACCCTCCAGCGGAGACGGGCGGCTGAACGGGCCCCTCGGACCCTCCAGCGGAGACGGGCGGCTGAACGGGCCCCTCGGACCCTCCAGCGGAGACGGGAGGCTGAACGGGCCCCTCGGACCCTCCAGCGGAGACGGGCGGCTGAACGGGCCCCTCGGACCCCCCAGCGGAGACGGGAGGCTGAACGGGCCCCTCGGACCCTCCAGCGGAGATGGGTGGCTGAACGGGCCCCTCGGACCCTCCAGCTGACGTGGCATGAGGCCGGACGGGCTCCTCGGGCCCTCCAGCTGACGAGGCATGAGGCTGGTGCGGTTCTCCTGAACCCCCAGCTGACGTGGCATGAGGCTGGACGGGCTCCTCGGGCCCTCCAGCAGACGAGGCATGAGGCTGGACGGGCTCCTCGGGCCCTCCAGCTGAAGCAGTGGAAGGACCAGTAGGTGCCGAGACTACTGGCTGAACAAAAGGCTGAGCAGGTGATGGAGCAAATGACTGAGCTGCACAGTGGGCTAAGGGCTGAGTTAACGGAAGCACAGGAAAGTGTACTATGGACTGGGCTGCTAACAGAGCTAATGACTGAGCTATAGACTGAAAAGCATGCAGTAGTGATGGTGGTGATGGTTGAGGACTGAACTCTCCTGAGCCTTTAGCAGAAACAGGGACGGGTGCAGGCACATGCCGGACACTAGCCACTCCCACCCGAGGAGTAGGTACGGGTGCGGAGACGGGCTGTATCCTGGCTGACCTCACCCTGGGGACCGGAACAGGCACCGGCAACGGCTGGGCAACTGCCCTTCCCACCCGAGGAGCTGGTACGGGTGCAGAAAGGGACAGAGCCTCAGCCGGCCTGGAAACCAGAGCGGGGACCAACTGGGCCTCAGCCTCCCCCACCCGAGGAACTGGTACGGGTGCAGAGGTATGCTGGGCCCGAGCTGCCCCGGGAGGAGAAACACGAGCAGGAAAAGGAGCAGGCTCAGAAAAAACAGTCCGAGAAACGGCAGGCTCAGGGTCAACATGTACTGGGTCGACAAAAACAGATCTATCAAAAATGAACCCGCTGTCCACTTCATGTTTTGCAGTCTTAGTATTAGCAGTCTTTGTTTTAATAGTTTTCGGAATCCTTGGGTTAACGGTCTTAGAGTGAGCTGACTTGGGGATGACTGAACCAGACTTAACAAAACCTGAACTGAGTGTTGTAGACCTGGTAGAAGTGCTCACAGTTTTTCCTGTAACCGCATGTTTACAGTCAGACGGGACGTGAGAATAAGAGTCATTGTCACTCACCACCGTGAGTTGCTCAGCATTGTCCGGTTTATGGCGGCGGGCGCGCCGCTTCCTTCGAGCAGAGGAAGCTGGCGGAGCGAGCGACTGAGCCCCTGGTGCACAGAACGGTGACACCGAGGCTGGAGCGTGAGCACCTGAAGCCACACGGAGGACTTCCACCTGAAGCGAGCGAGGCTTGGATGCAGGCAGCGCAAAAGGCGGGGACTTTCGGCAGCTCTTGGGACCTCCGAGAGCTAGCCGAGTCCCGTGGAAAATGCGCTCGTAGTCGGGGGTACGCCACGGCTTCCAATGGAGCTCTTCCTCCAGTTGGGCGAAGGTTGCCTCCCGACGCTCATAGAGCTCGCGGTCTGCTGAGTCCATACTGGTCAGGTCGTACTGTCACGGTCTGGCTGGGGCAGACCGTATGTGTTGCAGAGGAGGACTCAAACGCAGACCAAAACGTAGTGTGGATAAACAAAACACTCCCCGCTCAGACTTCACTTCCCCTGCCTCGTCTTTAGCGAGGATGTGGGCAGAAGATGAGATTGCCACCACGTCACCCTCTGCTTTGATGGCATCAGCGTCCATCGCACCTGCTACCAGAAAGAAGCAGCGCCGCGCGAACTCCGGTGAGTGACTGTGTTTTTGTGCCTCACGATCTTTCTGTGGAGAAGAGTGAGATGAGCATTGATTTGCCGGGGCCGGAAACTATAGCGGAATTGTGCTCTGAAGCTGACAGAACTGTGTTTAGTTGTTCAGAGGGATCTACTAAGGGTGTCAAGGATCCCGACCTCTATGAGCGGCAGGAAGCAGCTTGTGCCCAGCTAGAGGAGGAGCTCCAGGGAGAGCCGTGGCTCAACCCCGATTATCAGCACCTTTTCCAGGGAACTCGTCTGGCTCTCGGGGGCCCCCTGAGTCGCCAGAGACTCACACCACCAGTGCCTAGCTCTCCAGCCTCAGGAACGCCATCCAGCATGCAGGAGGCTCCACAGTTGGGCTCACGGGTTCCTACTGGAAGGAAACGACGTCCGCATCGTCGTCACCCCTTGCAACAGCCGGAGGTGAGTGACGGTGTTTCTTCATCCTAAACTTCCACCGAGGAGAGGAAGAATGGTACTGTGTTACCAGCGTTTGAAAAGCACAGAGAGACTCATAGTTTGGAAGTGACCGATGTTAGCAATGAATCCAACTATCTGTGTGCCGCGGTTTGCATGAATAAAGACACTGTTTCTGAGCTAGCCGGGCAAAATTTGGGTTTTGTAAAGCACAGCCATGGTTACAAAATTCAGTTGCAGAGGCTACCATAGACAAGTGTAGCGGTCCTGCAGGCATCTTAGATTCCACAGTTAAATTTAATGAGTCGTCTATGATCCATGGTGTTCATAATGTGGGTAATGATGGGGATTCTGACTCTCTGGAAAGGCGTATGTCTATGCACGTCACTCATAATAAAGGTGCCTCTGTACCTGAGTTGTTCAGTCCCCAAGTCATGCCCCCTGTTAATGAACTAGCCATGGTGAGTGTTTCCGAGCCTGTTGTCAAGAACTGTGGCATCCTTCCTCCTGTTCCTTCTGGAATCTCGGTGAGTGTCTGTGGTTCCAGAGTAGCAATTCATGATCTAAAAAGTGAAGAGACTGTGTTTGAGTTTACTGGGGACCATGTTTTGCCTGCAAAACCTGTGCTCAGTGAGTTAAAAGTTAAATGAGCAAATCATGAACCCATCCTGAATATTGACAATGAGAAAATGAATGTGGCTTATAGTAATTTGGATTTTGAAACCCCAATGACTGGTTTCAGTTTCTCTCAAGATGTTGAGCATCATGGTTTTGAACTATTTAGCCCTAGCACAGCCACTGCTCTCAATCTCAATTCCGAGTCTCCCAGCAAGGAGACTAACACCTGTTTCAGACCCATTAACAATGCACTCAAAGACTATGATCTTCAGAATAAAGTTCGGGGGGACAAGCCTGCCGCCCTAGAGGCTGGGACTGGGCGTGACTTTATAAATAATCCTTCTTTGGGCAAAGATGTGAGTGTTGTTTTTGTAGCTGGACTGTCTTCCTCAGAGGCTGAAGCACGGACAGAGTCATGTGAGTCAGAAGGAACTGTGCTCTGCCCCTTAGAAAGAGTGAATGCAGACTGCATGACTTGTCTTAAAGACTTAATAAACTCAAGGACTGTTTCATGCATTGCTCCCATGCTAACCCAAGACACTAATGTTCCAGACTCATCTCCTACTCCCAGGGTGGCTGAGGCGCCGCGCGACCTTACCCACGTGCCTGAATTCCGGGTGGAGGCAGCGGTCACCCAGCCAGCACCTGTTCTAGTTCCAGCTACTAGGGTCAGGGCAGCTGTGGGTCAGGCTTCTCTTGCACCCTTTTCTACATCTCAGGTGGGAGTGGCTGGCATCTGGTCTGACCCTGCATCCACTGCGGTGCCCAGGGTGAGGTCAGCCAGGGCGAAAGCTAAGCTCCACACCCATACTAAGAACCCACGGGGGAGCGCTTGCTGCCTTGCAGGCGCCTGCACCTTCTCATGTTTCTGCTGGAGGGCCTGAGGAGCCCATCCAGCCTCCTGCCACGTTAGCTGGAGGGCCTGAGGAGCCCGTCCAGCCCCACGCCAAGTCAGCTGGAGGGCCCGAGGAGCCCGTCCAGCCCCACGCCAAGTCAGCTGGAGAGCCCGAGGAGCCCGTCCAGCCTGTCGCCTCGCCTGCTGGAGGGCCGGAGGAGCCCGTCCAGTCCCACGCATTGTCTGCTGGAGAGCCTGAGGAGCCCGTCCAGTCCCACGCCTCGTCTGCTGGAGGGCCCGAGAAGCCCGTCTGGCCTCCTGCCTCGATGGGGGCCGCCAAGCCACGCTCATGACTGTCCCGTCACCGGCCACTTTCCGGGCCGTCAGCTGGGCATCATTGCCGTCCTGGACGGCCTCCTGAACTGCACCGGCCACCTGAACCATTGACCTATGGACTTCTTGTGCCCTCGACCTCCAGGGCGACCCCCTGATCTGCCTGACTTTGGACTCTTGTGCCATCGGCCTCCAGGTCGGCCACCTGAACTACTTCGCCATGAACTCCTTTTCTGCCCAGATCATGGTCGCTCTCCTGAAACAGGGTCTCGGACTCTTATGCAATTGTGTTTGGACTGAGTGCTTCGGATTCTTTGTTTTTTGTGGTTTTGTTTCAGTTCACTTTAGGGGGTTGACCAGGAAACCAGAGGTGGAGATAAACCGGAATCAGAATCAGAGATTCTGATTTATCTCAGAATTTATCTCAGAATCTAGAGAGATCAATCAGAATAAAAATCAGAATCTCTGATTTTGAAAAAGGCCAAAGCTTGGATTCGAACCCGGGCGGCTGCTCTCAGCCAGCTTATCCCAGTGAGCTAAACCGGCGCCTTTGTATATGTGAAATTTTCTTTAAACGAACTATTAAAATACTACATAGAATGTAGTTAATCTTAATCAAGTACAAAACTATTTGTTATTTTGTCGTTGCTTCATCCGTGATGGATCTACTGTCAGTGTTAAAAATAACTGCCATTAGTTAAGTTAATATTTTCAAAGGTGCAATTTTCTTTTTGTGATAGCTTCTGTGTTATAGCAACTATAAGGAGCTAAAGTAAAAGTAAATTAAAGTATCCAGCCATCCTCATCCTACCTTTGGGTGGATGGGAGCGTGGTTCTGCAATCTCTGCGGTTATGTAAATAGAAAATTGTCTATGCCACAATGCAGTGTCACTGGATGACGGGAGTGCAGAGTGAGAATGTACGGTTCTTGTGAGGCTTAAAATGCGAAAGCACAGATGCTTTGTCATCAAAGCCAAACTGTCTGTTTAGCTGGGCTATTATTTTTTTGTTCTTAATCACTGTCTACTCCTACTAAAGATTTGCAATATCTTTTACCACCTTTTGCTTTGAGAGGTGTTTTTTATTTTTGTCTTTTTACTTTATCAATTCCAATTTGAAACTTATTGTAATTTAATTTTTTAAATATGTCTTTACAGAATGCGTCAACCAAACTAACACATTTTATTATAGGTGGGTTTGACATAGTCAAAAGGCCTGTAGCAGTTGGTGTGGTTATGCTGATAATTTATTTACTAGCTGTTACTGGCAGTTTGGTCAATATCCTCTTCATTGTTTCTGACAAGCAGTTACATAAACCAATGTATCTTCTGATTTGCAATCTTGCTGTTGTTGACATACTGTATACCTCTAGTTCCACTCCAACAATGATCGGAGTTCTTCTTGCTGGTGTTAATACCATATCATATGTGGAGTGTTTAATTCAAATGTGTGTTTTCCAGCTGGGATCAACAATGGAGATGTTTTCTTTAACAATTATGGCATTTGATCGATTAATAGCTATAATTTATCCTCTTCGGTACCATAGTTATTTAACAAATACACGTATAATGGTACTTACATACATTCTGTGGATTGTTGCCTCTGGTTTTGTGGCTCCTTTACTTGCAATAGTTGTCCCTCTCCCTCACTGCACCTTGAGGCTTAGGTACACTTTCTGTGACGCTGCTGCTGTATTACGAACCCTTTGTGTTGACCCAGAGAAATATTTCAATCAAGGTGCCAGTAGGTTATTTTTTCTGTTATTTTTCACATTCGTTTTCATTTGTCTTTCATACTGTGGGATCTTGTTTTTTGTGAAATTATCATCAAATAACGACAGAATGAAAATGGGAAGCACTCTTGTGAGTCACTTGATTTGTGTAATATGTTTATACTGTCCCATTTTTTTACATGCTATTTTGACCAGGTTTGGTGTGGTATTAACTCTTGAAGAACGCCAAGGTTTATCAATTGGCACCATCCTCGGTCCATCTCTTGTAAATCCTTTTGTGTATTTTCTTAGGACAAAGGAAATTAAAAGTAAGATTTTTAAGATACTTAGAAAGGCTAACACAGCTCGTTAGAGTCTTGTGAACTGTGAGTACACTTACTTTTAAAATGGGCAGAAATGTTGGAATATTCATATGCATTTTTTAAACTTTGTCCTGGTCAGATTTGCGAACTTTTGAGTCCTATTTATGTGAGAAGAATCAACCTGTAAATCATTACACTTACAGTCGTATTTAAAAAGTAGATTGAAGATGATTTTCTTACACAACAAAATTTTGAAACACAAAATATTCCAATTCACTGTGGCACATTTGAGTTTTGGATTAAATGCACTGACAGCTCAAAGAGCTTACGATTCAAGTAGTGAACAGGCAATTTCTCTCATTGATTCTTTATCATGATTATTTGTTGTTGTTTGTGAGCAACACTGTTCGACAATAACAATTTATGAAGTAATTACTGTGTTATTTTGAACCAAAATAATGTTTGTCATTAAATTCCGGAATACCTGAGAAGAAAAGGTTCAATTGTTTGTTTTGTTTTGTTTTGTTTTTTGTAAGTGGGTGAATGACAACATTCTTAAAATATAGGGAATTGACCAGATAACAAGCAAGCAAGCAATTTATTTATATAGCACTTTCAGATCAGCCCCCAGCTGAACACAAAGTGTTGTACACTTGACATACCAGAAATGATACATTGAACATGTTAAAAAATAAGAAATAAAAAAATAATATAAAATAATTTCTTTTTAAAAAAATAAGATGATTATTAAAATGACATTTAAAATAATAAAATTAGCACAAATAGCAAAAACAATAATAAAATAGTATAAAAATGATGAAGAGAATAACATTTAAAACAATAAAAGCAGGGTCAGACTGTGTCATAAGCCAAGGAATAAAAATGGGTTTTAAGACGTGTTTTAAAAGTGGACAGTGAAGGGGCCTCTCTAATGTGACAGGAAAGATTGTTCCACAGATTAGGAGCAGCAATAGAGAAGGCCCTGTCCCCTCTGAGCTTTCTCTTGGACCTGGGTACCTCCAGGAGCAGCTCGTCAGCTGACCTGCGAGACCTGGGGGGTGAGTGAGGATGTAGAAGCTCAGAGAGGTAAGTTGGGGCAAGACCGTTTAAACATTTAAAAACAAACATGAGAATTTTAAAACGAACTCTAAGATATACAGGCAGCCAATGGAGTGAAGCCGGGATGGGAGTTATGTGCTCTCTTTTACGAGTTCTGGTTAAAAGTCGTGCAGCAGCATTTTGGACCAGCTGCAGACGAGAGAGAAGATGCTGACTAACTCCAAAATACAGTGCATTACAGTAATCTAAAATGACGAACGAAATAAAAGCATGGATTACCGTTTCAAGATGCGGCCTGGATAAAATAGGTCTTATCTTTGCCAAGTGCCTTAAATGATAAAAACTGGACTTGACAGTAGCCCTAATTTGACCGTCTAATTTAAAATCACTGTCCATCTTAAAACCCAGGTTTGTAACAGATTTAAAATACTCTGCCAGGGGTCCCAAATCAATAGCGGAGTGTTCACAAGGTCCACTAGGACCAAACAGAATCACCTCAGTTTTGCTTGAATTACATCTTAGAAAGTTTAGGGACATCCAAGATTTAATGTCTTCTAGACATGCTAGAAGTGGCTTAATAGAGAAGGCCTTTTTCTGCTTCAGAGGCAGATAAATCTGACAGTTTCTTCCCTCCCCATCCTCAGCTGCCTCCCTATCCCCGCTCTACCGCACCCACCCACACACGCAGGGCTTGGGGTGCAGGTATGTCACCAGGGTGCAGGGGAGGCACTCCCCCTCTGTCCCCTTCTGGCCGCCTGTGCTTCAATTTTATTCTGCAACCTAGACATCCACATTACTCACACTCTCACATAACACATACATATAGGGCCTTGGGGGTGAGCACTTTTTACAGCATCCAGAGGATGGTCGGTGTATTCCAACCCACCTCTGGCGCTGGTGCCCTACCCTCAATTTTAAATGCATATAGACACTAAGGGTTTTCGGGAGGAGCCGTGCTGCTCTCTGAGAGGAAGCAAGTACCATGCTCTCCTGAGTTTTAAATGCACTTTAGAACAGCACACAGCAACACTACATATGAGAGGGTGTAGGGAGGTTTGAGGTCTTCACTCACCCCGGTTCTGTTAGCCGTCAGGGCTGGGGGGCTGGGAGAAGGTGCTGGCCGTCAGATAGGGGTCTGGGATGCGGGGCCTCCCTGCTACTGCAGATAAGGAGGTGGTTCGCTTGCCTCCACCCCAGAGAGAAGGGTTACATCTCCTGGGTCTAGGTGCGGCTTGCCCCTCTGAGGGCGGGAGTACCTGGACCTGGGATATAGAGTATGTTTGGGGAGTGCAACTGTCTGTGCAGTGTCTATTTGTGTCTGTCTACACGTTGGGTGAGTGCCGAGTATTTGGTTGTGCATATGGGGTGGCAATGCACGTTTGTGTCCCCGTGCGCCTGTTCGTCTGTGTCTATATGTCAGGTTGGGTCTTAGACTCAACCTCTCTGGGTACATCTCAGGCCCTCCTAAGTATGGAGGCCTATCTCCCCTCACCACACTCCCTGCCGGTGGCTGATGCCCTCAGACATTGGTGTGTTGGTGGTCCTTGTCGTCTGGGGCTGGGCGCTGTTAAGGGTTCAATATTGATCGAAGAATAACCACACTGATCCGGCCGGGTGAAGTCAAACGATGATTTTAATACACGCGTGGGAAGATCACCACAGACAGCAATTGATATCATTAAAAACCTTTAAGAGTGCTGACTCCGTGCTATGAAAGTTTTTAAAACCTGATTGGAAGACCTCTAAGATACCATTCTCATTTTAAAAAATCCATCAATCGGCAGTGTACAATTTTCTCTAAGATTTTAGACGTAAAAGAAAACTTGGAGATAGGCCTGTAGTTAGCCAATACAGTGTGGTCCCTGGCAGGTTTCTAATGCAAGGGTTGTACTACTGCATGCCTAAAATTAGCAGGGACTACACCAGTTATTAAACTGCTGTTTATAACAGTAAGAACAGCCTGGCCTATGCTAGGAAAAATATTCTTAAAAAATTGTGGTGGGACAGGATCATTTGGGAAACCAGAGGGCCTCAAGTGGCTGACGACATCCTCTAAATAAGAAAGAGTCACAGGCTCAAACTGGTTAAAACAGCAGAGCAAGGGATCAAGACAGAGGGGTCAGACTCAGGGGAAGAAATGAGAGCCCGCGTGGTTACAACCTTCTCAATGAAAAAACACATAAAATCATTAGACAGTTTATGAGAGGCTTCCAAACAGCCACTTTGTGGAGCATTTAAGACTGAGTCAATAGATTTAAATAACACATGTGGATTGTGACTGTTGGAGGAAATGATCTTAGAGAAATATTTTCTCTTAGCCTCTTTGACTGTATCCTGATAGAGGCGCCAGCAGTCCTTTAGGATTTGAAGAGACACCTGCAGTTTGTCCCTCTTCCATCTGCGTTCAGCTCTACGACACTCCCTCCTCACAGCCCGAGTGGCGTCATTAAGATAAGATAACTCTTTATTGTCATTGCACAGTCATACATACTGTAGTACAATAGTACAATGAAATTGGAAAACTGTCCTACGTCGGCACTACATGTAACACAACGCGACACATCACAACGCAACACAAACAACACAACACAGTATAATAACTTAGTAATAAAAAGAAGAATAAGTGTATTTGTATTGCACACTGTTATTATTGCACATTAATTATTATTGCACCTTGTTATAAATATAAATATAAATATTATTATTATTATTATTATTATTATTATTATTATTATTATTATTACTATGGTTTTTACCGTTGTTAACCCCCCCAAAAAAAGTCCAGGTAGGTAGCCAGTTAGGTCAGCTATTTGCATTGATCAGGGCTATTGCCTTGTTGTAAAAGCTGTCCTTGAGTCTATTTGTTCGGGACCTCAGCAGCCTGAACCTCCTGCCAGATGGCAGCAGCTTGAACACCCCGTGTCTTGGGTGTGTACCGTCCCGTAGGATACTGCGTGCCCTCTTGAGACAGCGAGTGCTGTACAGGTCCTTCAGGGAGGGAAGAGGATGTCCAATGATTTTTTGGGCCATATTAATGACCCTCTGGAGTTCCTTTCTCTGTGCTGTGGTGCAGCTGGAGAACCACACACCGATGTAATATGTCAGCACACTTTCAATGGAGCAACGGTCCATTTTTCTGAGGATTCTCAGAAAGTGGAGACGCTGTTGGGCCTTCTTTAAAAAACTGCAGAGGTGTTAGAGCTCCATTGGAGGTCTGTGTCTATGTGCACACCCAGAAACTTGAAACTAGAGACCCTTTCCACACACTCCCCGTTGATGCTGACAGGCTGCAGCTCAGACTTCCTCCTTCTGAAATCGACTACCAGTTCTTTTGTCTTGTTGGTATTGAGGTCCAGGTTGTTATCTACACACCAATCTGACAGCCTCTGAACTTCAGCTCTGTACGCCGTCTCATCTCCCCCAGAGATGAGCCCCACCACGGTGGTATCATCTGCAAACTTGATGACTGCGTTGTCTGGGTGGGAACTAACACAGTCATGTGTGTACAGAGTGTACAGTAGGGGACTCAGTACACAGCCTTGTGGAGAGCCGGTGTTAAGGCTGACGGCTGAGGAAAGATGAGGCCCCACTCTAACTCTCTGTACACTGTCTGAGAGGAAGTCTCTGATCCAGCAGCAGGTGGTAGAAGGAAGTCCAATTTCCAGCAGTTTAACTATTAGTCTGTCCGGGAGTATCATATTCTTCAGTTGATCTGTTAGCTCTGTATGCGAACTGGAGCGGGTCGAGGTTGGGTGGCAAGCAGGACATGATGTGACGTCGGACCAGTTTCTCGAAGCACTTCATTATAACACGTGTTAGAGCAAATGGTCGGTAGTTGTTGAGGCTGCTAATGTTAGTACACTTTGGCAGTGGGACAATTGTGGCTGACTTTAGGCACAGTGGGATGCAGGACTGGGACAGTTAAGTGTTGAAGATCTTAGTGAAGACCCCAGGCAGCTGGTCTGCACACTCTTTAAGGACCCTTGCGGTTACCCCATCTGGTCCGGCGGCCTTCCTGGGGTTCACTGCCCTCAGTGTGCGCCTCACCTCATATTCCTGCACTATGAGGCTTGGGCTGCTGCTGCTGTCCGATGTTTTTGCTGCTGCTGCCTCTGGTCCCTTCACCTCAAAGCGTGCGAAGACGTGGTTCAGCTCCTCCGCAAGCGCCGCGTTACCCTCAGTCAACGTGGTATTGCAAGGTTTGTAGTTAGTTAAGTGCTGAACTCCCTGCCATACCTGTCATGAGCTGTTGTTGCTGAAGTGGTCTTCGATCCTTCTCTTGTACGCTGCCATGGCTTCTCTGATGCCTCTTTTCAACTCAGATCTGGCTGCACTGTAATGCATACCATCACCGGATCTAAAAGCGGCGTCACGTTGCTTCAGCAAGGGTCAGTTTTAGCCTTGGGCTTCCTGGTTTTTAATGGTGCCACAGAGTCCAGAATTGTAAGGCAAGAATATTGAAACCAGGAGCTGAGGTCCTCTGTGTCCAAGGGAGTACGATCGGTGGGGATAGACAGCTGGCTAAAAGAAGCAGAGAACTGGGCAGCAGTGGAAGGGTTAATAATCCGACAGCGGCAAACAGGAGCGCTGGTTTGAACTGTAGTGCGTGAAAACACAGCATCAAAAAATACAGCCATATGGTCAGAGAAAGCAGTGTCGGTCACTTCCACGTTAGACACAGGTAGACTGTGTGACAAGACCAGGTCTAGTGTGTGTCTGTGTTCATGTGTGGGACCAGGTATGGACTGGACCAGATTAAAAGAGTCAATGAGACTTACAAACTCCTTCACCAGAAGTTTATCAGGGCAGCAGACATGGATATTAAAATCTCCCACAATAAGAAAATGATCGTAGTTGGGCATAATCCCAGCTAGAAATTCTGAAAAGTCATTTATGAAATTCTTATTGTATTTAGGGGGGCGATAAATAACAGCAAAGAGCACAGAGTTAGAGCGATTAACTTCAAAACACGTGAGCTCAAAGCTGGAAAACGAGGGCTGTAAAAAACACTGTTTACATTTAAAATCCTTTTTAAAAACAACCGCCGTACTTCCTCCTCTGCCTGATGTCCTTGGTGTGTTAAAATAGGAACAACCCGCTGGTAAAAGTTCAGATAAAATACTGGACTCACCAGTGTTAAGCCAAGTCTCCGTGACACACATGAAGTCTAGTTTCCAGGAGGTGAATAACTCATTCAGAATAAAAGATTTGTTCACCAGCGATCTGGCGTTCACCAGCCCAATCCTGACAGGATCCGGGGATGAGGTATGAGCCTCAGCAGGGAGCCTGACACAGTGGCCTCAGATTGTGGAGGTTCGCCCGGCGTACATTGAGCTGAGGAGGACAGGGGTCACGGAGGAGCGGCGCGTCATCCTGGCAGACCACGGTGATGAGGCAGGAATCCACAGGGTCCAGGAAACGTCAGTGCACAAAAACTCCAGGAAATAATCTATGTATTCCTTTGACCGTAGTGGGATGGTGCGCCAAAGAGATCTTGAGTTTAACCAGCCCACCACTGCGCCTACCCCGACGTCTTCGCCAGGGGAGGTAGCATGACAGCACAGCATAGGCAAGTCGGGATATGTGACAGCAGCGGACAGTAGGAATTCTGTCCTCCGTTAGAAAAAGCTGTATTTTGTCCAGAACTTCGGACGTTCAGAAGCGATTGGCAATCGTACACCAGTAACGACCTGATTTCTTTAGTGACACATGACAGGAGCAATATAAAAACAAAGAAAACTGACAGCGATAGACGAGCAGCCAGGTACACCGGCGCCATCTTGTATCGTCAGTATCAGTAGTAACAGTGCGAGAATTATAGTGAGCACACATGGACTGAAGGGAATTTTTAAACAAAGATAAAGATAAAATGTTTAGAGAAATGGGATCTTTTTATTGATTCCACTACTTTGATCAGCTCAGATAAAAATGTTTCTTAAATAACAAGCTCAGCTGGGGTAGGAACAGATAGCAAAATGACAGTTGCCAAAAGGAGAAATATGAATTTTCTTTAAAAAAAAAAAAAAGTAATAAAAAAAGTACAAATATTTTCATCTTCGAATGTGGCAAGTTTTACTTATGGGCAGTCACCATTTAAGGTTGCACAGTTTGCATATAAACAACTGAACATTGTCTGGTGATACCTATTCTGTAATTTCAATAGCTTACAATAGATAGCTCATGCAGAATCAGGACATCTCAATCTGCTCTTCATCATTGCATAAGCCATTTATTTTTTCATGCTTTCTAAAGTCTATACAACAAACACAAAAAAGAAGCTTTTATTTTCAATGACATCATTGCTATCAATAAATAGGACTTTGTGCTTCTTACTCAAACATGGCTCGATGACACGGGCAACACAAAGCTGATTGCAACATCACCTACTAACTAGTGGTGTGCGGATCGATACTGAAATATCGATTCTTCCGATACCAGCAATTTATGTTCTAGAATCGATTCTCATATTATAATATCGAGATTTTAGTACTCTGGGGTAAATTTGTAGTTTTTCCATTAAAATGAACGCAGTGGAAAGAAACTATACCATTCGGATCGTCTAATTTGGAAGGAACTACTTCCTCTTACGCCTTTCATAGTCATATGCAAAATACGGCTGTATAAATGTGTCGCAGCCCCTGGCCTGCACACTCACAACAATGGCTGAGCGCAAACAGAGTCATGTGTGGACGCGTTTTACCTCCACAAACAGCCTAGACGCGGTTTGTGATATATGTGGCAAGACATTGAGGTGTTGTGGCAATACCACTGACCTCGTCAAACACCTCGGAGTAAACCACATCACAGAATATGATGAGCTTATGTTGAGGCGAACTGAAGAGGAGGACAGGGACACAGACGTCTCTCGCAGAGTCCTTTAGTGCTGCAGGCAGGCAACATGCTCAAATAGTGCACAACTTCAGTTTTCTTTTTATTTCTATATGATTATTCTGCATTATTAAGCAATAAAAACAAGTTGTCTGATGTCCTCTAATCATTATGAAGCAATATGGTTATGTTATTATTACAATTATATAATAAAATTATATATTGTATTATGAAATGCAATGAAACATTAAGTTTTTGTACAGAGTATCGGTATCGGATCAGTATCGCCGATACCACCCTGGATTTTACTTGGTATCGGATCGGAAAGGAAATCAGTGGTATCGCACATCACTACTACTAACTATGGTTTTGAACTTTGCACCAATACAAACAGGAGAGTGTTAACGTCTATAGAATGAACAGACCAAGTGTAGAGGTGGGGAACCCAAAAAGAGACTATTGGAGACAGGATAATCTTAACAACAGGCAAGCCATTTATTTGGCTGATCCCAATACCAAAAACTCAACATGGAATGGAAAAAGAAACTAAACCTTTCAAATTGCCAGAACTAAACTAAGCAAAAACATTGGAGACACAGAGAGCTAGGAAACACTGGGGAGAATACACTGACAATCTGACAGAGGACAAAGTGAGACTGTCACAATAATTACACAGGGGGGGGTGATTAAGGAAGTGAAGGCAGCTGGGAAACACAGCAGGGACAAATTAGACGTAATGAGACAGGGGAAGCAAAACTGAACATAAAGCACGAGGGACTATCAAGATAGAACAAGAAAAACACAGGAAACTAAAACAAGGAGTAAAACACAGAAACTTAGAGAAGAGAAAACAGTAACTTTTTTTTTTTTTTTTTTTTTTTTTTTTTGCCTGTCCCATTTGGTTCTTTAGCCATCAGAATTGTTGTCTGAAGACCAACAAGGATACCCAATGGATTTACTTTGCCAAATGGATCATCGTGGCATTGCCGTATTGGTCCATTTGGTCGATCTTTGTTTTTATTATTTATTATATTTTATTTTCAGATGTTACAGACGGGACAGACATGAGTGAGGGATAGGAAAGGGAGAAAAAAAGAGGAAGGAAAGGAAAAACAGAAGGGGAGAGGGACAGTGAGAAAGGGGGGGAGAAAAAAAATAAAAATCTCCTGGATCACCTGTTGAGAGAAAAATAGAAAACAAGAAAAACAAACAAAGCAACATACTAAACACAACACCATCGCATTAATCTAGCTAAGTGTAAACAGCAGTAAATACTAAATATTCAGATGTGCTTCGAAGTAGCGGCCAAGAAAGGTGTAATTTGGGTCTACGAGCAGTGAACACCCGTGTGCATACCTGTGTGGATCAGCGCGCTTGTATTCCAAAGGTTTCTCCATGTAACGATCTGCTAGGGAGTGTGGGGGGGCCACAGCCCCGTCCTCCAGGGTGTGAAGCAGGTATGGAGGAGATCAAAACTCCAGACATCCAGAGGCCCCCAGAACACAAGAGACCATGGAAGACCAACAGAGGGGCAGCCGCGCCACTGTTCCAGTAAGAGCTGAGGAGAGTCCCAGATGAGGGTTCACTCAGCAGCTGCGGAGCAGAAGCCAGGGGGAGTTGCAGTGACGCGCCCGTGAGCTCCGCCGGCCCCCAGCTGTGCCTGAGTGACCGAGCCCCAGGCCGAGAGGCCGGGGGCACCCCACCTCCGAAGGGGCCCGAGCGAGCCCCAGGCTCCAGGCCCCGATAAGCGGCCGCCAAGGAGTGAGCCGGTGTGTACCTGGACGCCCACCCCCAGACACAAAGAACCACCAACGCACCGACACCTGAGGGAGTCCGCCACCGGCAGGGGAAGTGGTGGTGGGTGGAGATAGGCCTCCAAACCTTGGAGGGCCTGAGGTGTCCCCAGAAAGAGAAAACAGTAACTAAATACAAAGAGAAGACTGACATGGGAGACAAAAATAACAAAACACAAGAGGATGGGCAACACTGAAAATACAAAACTTTGAGATAACTAAAAACTGAATGGTAGAGTAAACATACTAAGAATACACAAGCGCAATACAAACATTCAACAAATCAAGAATCAGCACAGAATATACAAAACCACTAAAAAGCCCCCAAATTCTAAAACATTAGGTAAAATGACCGACTTGTATGACAATGTGGTGGTGGGATTGCTATGATATAAAAAACATATAATTGCAAGTCTTTGCTTTTTGACAGCTATTTTACTGTTGCATTTTAAAGTTTAGTAATTAATTCTGTATATCCTCCTGAATTAGTAATCACTATATATCATCCTCTTAGACTGAGACATGGCTTCCTCTAAGAATTAGGTTGTTACTTGTCATTTTTTTATTATTAGTTTTTGTTTTATTAGTTTTTAGCATTAGCTTTGATTTGTCTGAGAATTACTTTGAACTACCCTAATCAAAATGAAAGATGTTATAAAAACAAATTAAGCTGTAAGCTAGGTTGTAATTTCTGATTTATAATAATTATGGGAGATCAGAGCAATATAGCTGCTGAGGTATGGTCTGAAAATTATTAGTTCATTGTTTCACATGTGGTAAATGGCAGATATAGAACCACCAACTTTACAAATAGTAGACAACCTGCTGTACCTCCTGTGCTATAGAAACTCTTTAAGAGCCAAAGTAAAAAGTACATAAAAGCATCCAGCCATCGTCATCCCACCTTTGAGGGGATGGCAGTATGTTTCTGCAATCTCTAGGGATATGTAAATAGAAGATCGTCGATCCCTACATGAGGTGTCACTGGATGTCATTGGATGCCGAGTGAAAATGTACTGTTCTTGTGAAGCTTAAAATGTGAAAGCACAGGTGTTTTGTTGTTAACCCCAAACTATCTGTGTTTAGCTGGGTTATTATTTTTTGTTCTTAACCACTGTCTATTGCTGCTAAAGATTTGAAATATCTCTAACCACCTTTTGTTTGAGGAGTTTTTTTTGTTTTTCCTTTTTGTCTTATTACGTTATCAACTGAAATTTGGAACTTATTGTAATTTAATATTTGTTAAATATGTCTTTACAGAATGCTTCAGTCAAACTAACTTATTTTATTATAGGTGGCTTTGACACAGTCAAAAGGCCTGTAGCAGTTGGTGTGGTTATGCTGATAACTTATTTACTAGCTGTTACTGGCAGTTTGGTCAATATCATCTTCATTGTTTCTGACAAGCAGTTACATAAACCAATGTATCTTCTGTTTTGCTATCTTGCTGTTGTTGACATACTGTATACCTCTAGTGCCGCTCCAACAATGATTGGGGTTCTTCTTGCTGGTGTTAATACCATATCATATGTGGAGTGTTTAATTCAAATGTGTGTTTTCCAGCTGGGATCAACAATGGAGATGTTTTCTTTAACAATTATGGCATTTGATCGATTAATAGCTATAATTTATCCTCTTCGGTACCATAGTTATTTAACAAATACACGTATAATGGTACTTACATACATTCTGTGGATTGTTGCCTCTAATTTAGTGGCTGTTTCACCTGCAACAGTTGTCCCTCTCCCTCATTCCACCTTGAGGCTTAGGTACACTTTCTGTGACTATGCTGCTGTATTACGAACCACTTTGTGTTGACCCAGAGAAATATTTCAATGAAGGTGCCAGTAGGTTATTTTTTCTGTTATTTTTCACATTCACTTTCATTTGTCTTTCATACTGTGTGATCTTGTTTTTTGTGAAATTATCATCAAATAATGACAGAATGAAATTGGGAAGCACTCGTGTGAGTCACCTGATTTGTGTAGTATGTTTATTGTCATGGTCCTGGGTTGCTGATCCAGCGCTTTAAGTTTATCATTATCATTTTTCTAGTTTATTCTGATTTTGTATTTGTTCTTAGGGTTTGAGTTGTGTGTTTCTATCATCCCTACCTGTGCCTCTCCTCTGTGTTCTGTTCGTGTCCTCAGTTGGTAGTGTAAAACAGTCTGTGAGTTTCCTTTTTTACTTTGTAGGTTTGTGTCTCGTTATGTCCATTATTTCAGCGGTCTCCAACCTTTTTTGCGCCACGGACCGGTTTATGCCCGACAATATTTTCACGGACCGGCCTTTAATGTGTCGCGGATAAATCCAACAAAATAAAACTAGTACCGGTACCGAAAAAAAGAAGATTTATTCATAACACATGTGAAAAGACCCAGGAAAACCGAGTTAACAATCAAAATGATAACAAAATAACGCTGAAAACCGATAAAAACTCTGAAAACCATACATTTCACACCTGAGCCTCAACTCTCGCGGACCTGTACCAGACGACTCATGGACCGGTACCGGTCCGAGGCCCGGGGGTTTGGGACCGCTGGATAAGTTCCGGCTGTGTCCCCGCCTGTCTGCCATTTCCTAATTACCTGGTGTGTGTATTTATACTGCATGTCTGCCTGTGCTCCTCGTGGCATCGTCTGTGTTTCTCTGTGAATTGTTCGTGTACTTAACGTTATTCCGTGTTTCTCCGTGTCTCTCTGCTCCTCGCTCCGTGTCCTCCTTTTGCATTAGTTTTCCCAGTTTAGGGTTTTGTTCAGTTCTGCTCACACTTTGGTTACTGTGCACTGTAAATAAAACCCACTTGCACCTCCGCCAGTGTCTGCTTGTGGATCCTCCTTTCTCACCTCAACACGACTGCTGCCCCAGCCGTGACATTTATACTGTCCTCTGTTTTTCACAGTTATTTTGACCAAGTTTGGTGTGGTATTGACTCTTGAAGAACGGCAGGGTTTATTAATTGGCACCATCCTCGGTCCATCTCTTGTAAATCCTTTTGTGTATTGTCTTAGGATGAAGGAAATTAAAAATAAGATTTTTAAGATACTTAGAAAGGTTAACATAGCTGGTTAGAGGCTTGTGAACTGTGAGTGCACTTATATGTAAAATAGACAGAATCATTGGAAAGTTCATGTACGAATTTTCTAAACTTTGTTCTGGTCGGATTTGCGAACTTCTGAATCCTATTTAGGAGAGGAGCATCCACCTGTGAACTGCTATCATAACTTTATATATGTTATGATCATTTATAAATGATTTATATGACAGTCACATTTTAACCAAATAGCCTCGGGACTATTTACTTACACAACTGAATTGTTGAAACACAAACTGTTCCTATTAATTCTGATATATTTTTAAGTTTTCATTAAAATGCACTGTTTGTTTGTGAGCAGCATTATGTGACAACAGTTAATCTGTTAATAAAATAATTACTTTGTTATTTTGAAACAAAGTAAGAAAATGACATTTGTTATCTTACTAACGTTTTAGTATGTGTGTTTGCTATTTCTTTCTTTTTAGGTGGATGGATGACAGTATTCTTATAATAAGCAGTGAATTGACCAGATAACAAAGAAACAATGATTATAGTGAGCACGTAGGGGCAGGGATTGTAAGATTTTTTAACAAAGAAATAGGTAAAATTGCAAGAGAGCAAGAGAACGTTTTCGTTGAATCAGCTAATTTTCCTCTCAGGTAAAAACGTTTCTAAAACAAGAAGTTCAGGAACACATAAAAAAAGGAAAAATGCCAAAGGAGAAATATAAATTCTCACCTGACTTATTTTTGCCCCTACAAAATACGCAAGAAATGTTCACAAAAAGTGTGACAGCATGTGTAGTTCGAGCAGTAATATCATCAATGGTGTCAAATAACACCCCCACCACATCTGCTCTTTGAAACATTGCATCTTTGATTTAGTTGCTGAAAGAATTTGAAACAAGTTTTAAAAGAAGGAGGTGAATGTGCCGAAATACATGATGTCAACTTTTTTTTTTTTTTTTTTTTTTACAGAAAAGAACCTTTAAAAAGCAAATATGATGATTTATCTGAGGGGATGGCATTAAAACAACTTTATTAGGACATACATTAATTGAACAAGGCAAGAGCAAAAGAGCAAGTAAGAGATCATTGTAATAAGGAAATAAAAATCAACTGAAAAACAATTTAAAATGGACTTCTAACCAGATACTGAACAGGAAAGAAAAGATAAGTTAAAAATAGTACAGTATTGATCAGAAATAAATGTCTTCGGAACAAATACAGTCAATATTTACACCAAAATAAAAACAAGGTCCATTGTGTGTCCTATCATAAATGTGGGGCCTGATGCATATTCTGCATCATGAAAAAATCCATGACGCTGATAGAATTTATGGTAGTGAGACCAGAGTAATCATCGACATGTATCTTTGAAATCCTCCTCTACAACCAATCTCAACAATTTTATAGTAGATGAGGAATAGAAATTATTTAAGAAGAAAGTAAGGATGAGAGTCTTGTGGAAAACCGGTTCGCAGTTGCTCACTACCTAGGAACTGTTAATCTGCTCACCTGTTGATTCCACTTATTGGTTCCACTTGCATTTGTGCTATAATTAGCTGATTTCAGTTTGTGTGCCAGAGGAGGAAAATAGTGCCACAATCTACAGCATAGATATGAACTTTACTTTTATATTTTAGAGCCAAACCTAAAAGTTATTTTGGTAGTCTCATCCCACAGCAAATTAAAATAATGACCCAGGAAACATATGAATTTGAAAATAATCACCTATATTTTTTTTATTTTTTTTTTTTTTTTCTAAATGACATCAGAAACAGCAGTATGCGACATTACGTGATGGCAGAGCTTCAGTTCATCCTTTGTCATTTTTTTTTTTTTTTTAAATAAATAGGACAGGGGGAATGAATGAGAGAAAGAGGGGGAGAGAAAGAAAGAAAACCAAAGGGGAGAAGAGACGGTGAGAAGGGGGGGGAAGAGAGAGAAAAAAAAAAAAGAACTCCTGGGTCACCTGTATGGAGAAAAAAAACAAACAAACAAAAAAAACAAACAGAGGAGACAGCAAACAACAAAGAGCAACATAATAATAGAGAAAACAAAGCACCATCACAATAAACTAGCTAGTCATAGATATCAATATTTACTAAATAATAAACGATATTGTGCAGCACGCAAGATAGACAGCGCACAGTGTGCTTTGAGGTAGCAGCCAAGAAAGCTTTAGTCCGCGTCTGTGAATACCCATGTGTGCATACCTGTGTGGATCAGCATGCTTGCATTCCAAAGGTTTCTCCATGTAATGATCTGCTAGGGAGTGTGGGGGGGCCACAGCCCCGTCCTCCAGGGTGTGAAGCGGGTATGGAGGAGATCAAAACTCCAGACATCCAGAGGCCCCCAGAACACAAGAGACCATGGAAGACCAACAGAGGGGCAGCCGCGCCACTGTTCCAGTAAGAGCTGAGGAGAGTCCCAGATGAGGGCTCGCCCAGCAGCCGCGGAGCAGAAGTCAGGGGGAGTTGCAGTGACGCGCCCGTGAGCTCCGCCGGCCCCCAGCTGTGCCTGAGTGACCGAGCCCCAGGCCGAGAGGCCGGGGGCACCCCACCTCCAAAGGGGCCCGAGCGAGCCCCAGGCCCCAGGCCCCGACAAGCGGCCGCCAAGGAGTGAGCCGGTGTGTACCCGGACGCCCACCCCCAGACACAAAGAACCACCAACACACCGACACCTGAGGGAGTCCGCCACCGGCAGGGGAAGTGGTGGTGGGTGGAGATAGGCCTCCAAACCTTGGAGGGCCTGAGGTGTCCCCAGAGAGGTGGCGTCTGATACCCAACCTGACATATAGACACAGACATACAGGCACACACAGACACAAACATCCATTCCCACCCTCATGCTCTCATATGCACTCACTCCACACTCAACCAACGTGGAGACAGACATAAAGAGACGCTGTACACACAATCACACTCCCCAAGCGTACTCTACAAACCGGGTCTAGGTACCCTTGCCCCTGGAGGGGGGAATTGCACCCAGACCCAGGTGGTGTTACCCTTTTCCCTGCGGTGGGGAGAGGCAGACCACCCCGACTCTGCAGCAGCAGGGAGGCCCCACACCCCAGACCGCAGTCGGACGGCCAACTCCTCCTACTAGCCCTCCCGCTCCAGCAGGCCGCAGAGAATGGGGGTGGGAGAAGACTCCAAACCTCCCTCCACCCGCTCATTGTAGTGTTGATGCATATGTGTTCTAAGGTGCAATTAAAACCCAGGAGGGCATGGAGCTACCTGCCAAGGAGCAGCAGGTAAGCGCATAGTCCCTCCTGCTAGCCCTCAATGACTAAGTGTATTTAAAATTGAGAGGTGGGCAACGACGTCAGGGGTGAGGTATACACCCTGATGGTAATTTGGACTCCGTGATTGTGCCCACCCCCAAGATCCTATATGTATGTGTAATGAGAGTGTGAATAATGTGAATGTCTAAGTTGTGGGATAAAATTGAGGCAGAGGCAGCCAGAAGGGGACGGGGGGGGGTAGCCTCCTCTGCACCCTGGTGACATACCCCCACTCCAAGGCCCTGCATGTGTGGGTGGTTGTGGAGGAGCGGGAAGAGGGAGGCAGCTGGAGATGGGGAGGGAAGGAAGGGAGGGGCAGGTAACACCTATATTTTTAATATTACTCAAGGGCAGTGTTGGTCAAGTTACTTGAAAAAAGTAATCAGTAACTAATTACTTATTACTTCCCCAAAAAAGTAATCCCACTACTTTACTGATTACTTATTTTCAAAAGTAATTAATTACTTAGTTACTTAGTTACTTTTTAAAAACACCATTTACAACCTGAATAGGTGATAAAGCGATAGCTCTTTCAGCCCAATTCTACTTTTTCTGCATAATCCATCATACAAAATGTAATCAAATGGAAAAGTCCCTTTTTAAAACTTGTTTTATTAGTTTGAGTCTTTTAACTTCATGCATCAAGCAAAAATTTAATTATATGCAACATTCTCTGACTGGAAGAAATTTGTTTAATATTTAAACCTATTTTCTGCACATTCCAGCACATCATTTTTTATTTTTTTTTGTGTTTACACTCACTCTTTCAAATAGATGCAAGTAAAACACAGCAGAAAATAAATAAAATCAAAGACTAGCAGTCCTTTTGCTCTATTTTCACCTGTAAAGCAGGAGTTGGGTAGGCGGAGGTTTACCCTGGTGCAGGTGTGCCGCGGCGGTCAGTGGAAGAATCCGCGAGTTTCTCTGTGAGTTGCGCACTCGGTGCTTGCTTGGAAGTTACGGGGGGGTCTTTTCGCTGTAAAAAGAAGTTTTCTTCCCACGCACAACTGACACTAATGTTTTCGTCTTTTTTTATGGAATCAAACTCAAACTAAGGTCAGTACTTCCATGCTTTAAACGCTGCACGCTCATACGCCATTGTTGATCTGCACACAGCTGTTGTCATGAACGTAGCACTTGCTTACATCACTGTCATGACACATTCTCGCAAAAAAATCACGGTTTTAGTAACGCAGTAACGCAGCGTTCCTATGGGAAAGTAGCGGTAATCTAATTACCGTTTTTGCTATAGTAATCCCTTACTTTACTCGTTACTTGAAAAAAGTAATCGGATTACAGTAACGCGTTACTGCCCATCTCTGCTCAAGGGGATGGTCAGAATAGAAATGAAATAAATAACAATATTAGGTAATACAAATGGTAGTAGTAATCAAACAAATATATCACGTTCAAATAAAAACTAAAATGGCTTCTGTCCATAAATTTAAATAAAACTTCAAATTAAATAAAAAGCATTTTATTTTCCAGTCCAAAATAGCAAGTTTCCAAAGTTTACAGATGGTTCAGTTCTTGACTTCTCAAGTGTAGTGGACATGCTTTGGAATAAGGCTTGCTCTCTGCCAACTTTTAAACTTTCAAAAGGGGACATTCTGGTGTGCCAGAAACACAATGCACAGCCAGCTGGGCATAGGGTAAACATGCATTGTATGTTCATATTCTTATAATAAAAATGAAGTAATGTGTTAGGTAGCACTTTTTATTACAGCTCGTAACAAGGAAGAAACAAGAATGTAATCATATGGTAATTTCAAAGTTATTACCATTCAACTGCCCATGGTAGATTCTGCATAATAAGCAGAAAAAGAGGTGCGAAATTCAAAACTGGCTGTTTCTATTTAAAACATATGGACACCTATTAAAGCTAACTTTAATAAAATGTGTTTATTACCTGGCAATATCTCTGGTAGTTTCTGTGTAATAAGCAGGTAAGAGAGCTATAAAACGAAAAACTGCCTGTTTGTATTTAATAATATATTAATAACCATGTTACGGCCCTAGCTGAGCCTCCTGATACTGCCCTTGTGTGGGCGCGGTGTATCTTTCTCCGCCTCCTCCTCTCTTGCTCCACCCCTCTGTCTCTCTCTTGCTCTTCTCTCTCCCCAGGACACAGCTGCTGCTAATCGGACTCATTTACCACCTGGGCCCAGTCAGCAATCACCTCTCTGAGGTCATATAAGCTGGGGATGAGCTGTGAGCAGGGTGGGGTGTTTCTCTGGTGTCTTCTGCTTTGTGGTCTTGGTGTGTAGTTAGCCTGCCTGAAGTGTGGAGTTGTGGAAATAGTATAGCTGCTTTACGTGAGTAATGTGGGCTTGTGGGCCTCGGCAGCAGTAAAGCTAGCTGCTGCTAGTGACAGGGTGAGCTTGTGGGCCCCTGGAAGTGCCTCCTCGTGGTGTGGAGTTTTTGTTTGGTTGTTGTGTTCTTTGTTGTTGCAACCTTTGTTTTTTTCAAGTGTTATTGGTAGAACGGCATTGCCAGCTCTTTATGTTAAGATTATCTATAATAAAGGCTATTTTATTTACTAAAAACACCTGCCTGTTTTCCTTTCATTCTGTTCTGGACTCATTTGTTACTGGTCCCCTCACTCGCATGCCTAGACCCCTTCGGGGGGAACGTAACAAACCATGTAATAACCTTTAAAACAAACTTTAAGAATAGTAATGTCTACCAGGAAACACCTGTGGCAGTTTCTGTGTAATAAGGAGCAATTTAATACAATTTAATGCTTGTGGTGTGAGCAGTCAGGGGAGCAGTGAGCTCCACATGGAACAAAAGGAGCTCTAGGACTTTGATCCAGGAGCCTGGCTTAAATGCCCTTGTTTTTCCCCTCATATTTGCCCCGTTGTCATCAGACTGACCTCAGCAGTCCTCAAAGGGAATATTCAGCCCTTCAGCCTGTTTAAAATCATGGATGTGAGATGTTTCCCATGGATTTTTCAGCGTCCACAAGCTGACTGACACAGAAAATCAGAAAAATGTGTAGAATGTGCACTGCACATGTATGGGTGGCACTGCAGAGTTATATTCTCTTGTTAGAGCTCTACTGTTTAACGCTGAGTCAGGTGTATGGTTTTAAGGCACAAAGACTACGACAGATGTGGCTGTATACCTGGTGATGACAAACAGTGGAAATAAGGTCTCTGTTAAGATGGGGTTTCCAATTCCATTGTTAACTTTTTTCATTTGTCTGCTTTTTGTCAGCTTGTTCCATTAGGAGTTGCCACAGCAGATAATCTGCCTCCATCCCATCCTATTCCTAGTATCTAGTCGACAAAGAGCCAGCCAGGGCAGTTCACCCTTCTGCTTAAGTGATACTTACACAGTGACTGAGCTATTTACAAAAGAATATTTACAAAATCCAGGTTTCTCTCGAGAAAACATGCAGAGATTGAAAGTTTGGAGGCCAAGCACAGGACTTGCTGTTGTCAGGGGAACACCTGCTGGAGAAACATTTTTGAAATGTCCAGATTGTGGAGGTAAGCATCAACGACACATGCCCCCCCCCCCCCCCCCCGAACACCCAGCAGAACTAGTCCAGGACCCGGGGCTTAAGCAAATGGCCGGAACGGCTGAACTGGGGGGGGGGGGGGGGGGGGGGGAACTGACAGAGGGCAACCCAGCCCGGGAGCGAGGCTGGCACTGGCGGTCAGAAAAAGCTGCAGACGACTCAGACTCCATTGATTTTGGGTCACTCCTGGGGGAAAGAACAGAATCCATCAGCCCGGTGGCAGGTGGGCGGCTGTGGCGAGGGGCCTGGGCCGGGACCACCTGATTCTGTTGCATAACATGTGCAGGCTTAAGTCTGTCAACAGAGACAACTTCCTGCCGACCGCCAAAGTCCAAAATGAAATGTTTGTTGCCTGGTTTAAGAACCCTGTATGGCCCGTCATATGGTGGATGCAGCTGAGTCCTATGGGCATCGTGCCTGACAAAAACGAAACGAGCAGAGTCCAACGAACTCGGAACAAAAGTGTCAGGCAGGCAGTGGTGCACAGGACCAGGAACAGGAAATGAGTCTCTTGGGGGGCGAAAAGGCAACAAAGAGGCATCGAAACATGGGGGAGGACTCTCAGGTAAGAATCCCCCGGGGCAGGCCGAGGACCAACAATTCTGATGGCTAAAGAACCAAATGGGACAGGCCAAAAAAAAAAGAAAAAAAAGAAAAAGAAACAAACTGGGGGCCCCTGTCCGAGGTAATGTCAGCAGGGGGGCCGAAACGTGAAACCCACATTGACAAAAATGCCCTGGCCACCGTCGCCACTGTCGTGGACGCCAGGGGTACCGCCTCCGGCCACCTGGTTGTGCGGCCCGCCACAGTCAAAAGGTGCGTGAAACCCTGTGACTGCGGCAAGGGACCAACCAGGTCCACATGAACGTGATCGAACCGCCTACCCTGGGACACGGAAAGGTTCGAGGGGTGCCTGTGTGTGCCGGTGGATTTTCGAGCATTGGCATGGAATACAAACCGCCGCCCATTCTTTCACCATCTTGTGAAGGCCCGGCCAAACAAACCTGGCGTTGACCAGCTTGACCGAGGCCCGGACGCCGGGATGAGAGAGGGCATGCACCGAGTCAAAAACACGACGACGCCACGAAAGGGGAACCACCGGGCGGGGGCGGCCGGTGGAAATGTCGCAAAGAAGGTGCGGACTGCCGTCCCACACCGGTGTGTCCTCCAGCACGAGGCCCGTTTTTGTTGACTGAAGGGCAAGGACGTCCGGGTCAGCACGTTGCTCGACGGCCATGGCAGCGTAGTCGATGCCAACATACACCGGAGAAACCAACACACATGAGAGACAGTCAGCGACGTGATTGGACTTACCAGCCACATGCTGAATGTCTGTGGTAAACTCAGAAATGGCCGCCAACTGGCGCTGCTGGCGTGCGCTCCATGGGTCAGAGATCTTGGACATCGCAAACGTCAAAGGTTTGTGGTCAACGTACGCAGTAAAGTTGCGACACTCGAGGAAAAAACGAAAATGTCGTGTCGCGAGGTGCAGGGCCAGCAAACTCCCTGTCAAAAACACTGTACTTGCGTTCAGCGTAGGGCTGGGCCATATTATACTGTTCATGGTAATACCGGTATAATGTTAGGCAACGATAGGAAAATGAAATATCGTGATAGAATATGAGTAAAACGCGCATGCGCAGTGCCTTTGTTTTCATACGCACATGGCCGATTGTTGAGTGAAACAGATGAACCAGAATTGGTTTGTAAAAATGGTGCAACTTCAGTGATGTGGAACTGGTTTGGTGTTTGTCCGTCAGATACACGACAAAGCACATTTTTTTGCAGAACATGCAAGCAGCCGTCGTTATTGTCGTATTTGTCGGACTAAGATGCTCTTAAATCTGGGAGTAATCTGGGTCCTAAACTCCGTATACTTCAGGTCAAACGAACACTGCAGCATCACTGAGAGTTAAAAACTGTCTAAATTCTTTCATCTTTAATAAAACGATCAGCATTGCTGCTTAACCAGGTGTAACTATGAAGTTTAACTTCCAGGCATCCATGAAAACAAAATTTATTACATTTAACGGAGTTAGAAGTTAGCAGGAAGCTAGCGGAAGTTAGCTCGCTAGTTTCGCTAGTTACCTAAGCATGATATTGCATGTTCTGACTGAGAGATTTCTGAAAAAATTCAAACGTACAGCTCTGCTATCACTTCCAACATAAATGAAGACAGGAAACTAAACAGCAGTGACGTTTGTAGGGTTACTGAAGTTGGGCTAGCTGGTATATAATGATGTGCTACGTGGTCGCTAGCGACACAGCTACATTAGCATAACATAAACAGTGAAGCTGGAGGATGAACGCTAACACTTTTCCACTTATAAAAGTTATCGTTAAGGTTCCTGATAGTTAGAGACAAATGCAATCACATGGCAGGATGCTGTAAACGGAACAAACTTCAGTCAGGAGAACAACTGAGATAATCCATCCACAATACGAGGTTAGTCATTAATATACTGCAACAACATGGGAATAGAGCAGCTGTGATAGAATACAGCATAAATGAATCAATGGTACAGAAGTGGAGGAAGCAAGAAGAATGAGTTTAATAAAGTTTGATTTATCTGACTGCTTTGTTTCGCTTAATGTGCCTTATAATCCCGTGCACCTTATGGTCCGAAAAATACGTACTGCACACTGCAGTTTAATGTTGCAAAGCACCTCTTTTTAACTTCAGTGGATATTATACATGGTTATGCTCAGGATATGTCAGCCCATTTCTACTGGAAATGCCTTTTGGTTAAACTTTCAGCAAGGAATTTGCATTTGCACTGTTACATTTTTATAAAGCTTTAATGTACATAAAAACCAGCTTCTTGTTTAAGTGAAAATAAATGCAAGGTTGTCTTTTTGCGCTAGTAATGTTGTGGAGTTGTATTTTGTCTCGCATCAATTATATCGTCAGTTATATCGTTATCGCAAATTTTCAAATATATATCGTGATAAATATTTTTGGCCATATCACCCTGCTCTAGTTCAGCGTACGACTGAAAAAGGCGAGCGGATGCCAGAGACCTGAAACCCGCTGTTCCAACACCCCACCCACTGCCACGTCAGACACGTCGGTTGGTCAACGTGTTCCGGCAGCCAGTCAACCGGATCTTTGGCTGTTTTACCTTGTAAGGCAGCATAGAGTGGCTGTAGCAGGTGGGCAGCTCTGGGGAGAAAGCGGTTGTAAAAATTTATCATCCCCAAGAACTCCTGCAACGCTTTAACCGACGTGGGACGCGGAAAAGCCGAAACGGCCTGGACTCTGTCGGGCAACGGAACCACACCTCCAGCGGAAATGCGGTGCCCGAGGAAATCTGGAAATCCAGAACAGGCAACCCAAACTGGCACTTGGAAGGGTTGATGATCAGGCCGTGCGCTGCCAAATGCTGGAAAACCTGATGGGACTCGTGCTGGCTCGCTGAGCAGCTGGCCACCAATATATCGTCCAGATAAACAAAAATGAACAGCAGCCCACGCAAAACGGTGTCCATCAGCCGCTGAAAGGTCTGGGCGGCACCTTTCAGGTCAAACGGCATGCGCAAAAACTCGAACAAGCCAAAGGGGGTAATGACAGCGGTTTTAGGAACGTCTTCGGCGCGCACAGGAACCTGGTGATACCCCCGCACCAAGTCAATTTTAGAAAAAATCGACGTTCCGGCGAGATTGGCAGAAAAATCCTGAATGTGGGGGATGGGGTAATGGTCATTCTCCGTGGCATTATTTAAATGGCGGAAATCTCCGCATGGCCGCCACCGACCGTCCGATTTGGGCACCATGTGAAGCGGAGAGGCCCATGCACTGTTCGAACGCTGTACAATGCCAAGGCGCTCCATGGCTGCAAACTCTTCCCGAGCGACGGACAGTTTCGCGGAGTCGAGGCGGCGCTTGCGCGCGAACACCGGGGGCCCGACCGTGGGAATATAATGCTCAACCCCATGCTTCGTTACCATGCTAGAGAAATTAGGGACAGACAGCGATGGAAACTCTAAAAGCAAACGCTGAAAACCATCCCCGGAGGTCACTACATTAGCCTGAATCAGGGGCTCGGCGGCCCGAGTAAAACAGGGTAGTGAAGAAAATGAGAGAGCATCGATTAAATGTCTGTTAGCAACATCGACAAGCAGTCCATGAGCACACGGGAAATCAGCACCTAAAATAGGTACAGAGCTAGCGGCAACAACAAAGTTCCACTGGAAATCCCGGCCATGAAAACAAACAGTCACCAACCTTTCCCCAAACGTTTTGATGGGAGAGCCATTAGCTGTAATGAGCTGCGGCCCACAGTTCGCTGCTAGTCCGTCGGCAGCGGTAGGGGGAAGGAGGCTCTTCTGGGAGCCGGAGTCCACGAGAAAACGTCTCCCGGAGTGCAAGTCCTCTATGAAGAGCAGCCTTTCTCTATTGCCAGCAGTCGCGGCTGCTACGGTGCTCTGGCGGGTCCGTTTCCCTGGGCCGTGAAAGCGCAAGGCGGCAGGCAGCGATGCGCTCTGTTGCCAAAACGCTGATGGTAGAAACAGATGCTCTTTCCACGGTGCCGGCGTGTAGCAATCCCTGCCGTCAGCAAGGGGGCAGATGCTCCGGGGGAGGCAGGTGGAGGCATGGAAGGTGCCGCTGGCGAGTCCGTAGCCAGGGCGTGAACATCGAAAGTGCGGCTAGCCAGGAGAATGCGATCCGCTTCTTCAGCCAGGGAGCGATAATCCTTCGCAGGCAGAAGCGGAGGACAGCTCTCACGGCGGCCGGTAGTTGGCGGAGGAAGAGGTGGGCGAAGAGGAAACCACCGTTATCTGGCCCGAGCAACGATAACATGTTCTCCATGAGCTCGAGTGCGGTACCGCCACCCAAGCCTGACAGGTTGAGGAGCTTTTCGGCTCGTTCAGCGTCAGAGAGGGCATAGCGCCGAAGAAGCAGCTCTTTGAGGGCGGCGTATTTCCCTTGGGCCGATGAGTCCCGGAGGAGCGCCATCGCGCGACGGGTGGCCAGCGGGTCGAGCGAGGCCACCACACTGTGATACTTCGTGTCGTCAGCCAAGATGCCGCGAAGGGCGAACTGAGCCCCCACGTGTACAAACCATGACGGGGGGTCATGGAGCCAAAAGTCCGGCAGTTTCAGCGCCACAGCGAACGTAGCTGCAACAGGAGGCGGAGGTCCGGCAGCCGCTGATGCAACCATAGCAGAGTCTGCATTATCACCAATGTGAAGGTAAGCATCAACGACACAGAGCTCTCAGTTCTCACTCCTTCTTTATTCGTCTCCAACATTAACTGCGCATATCGCGCCACAAAACACAGGAACACACTTCCTATACACTGGGTGTGAGTGGAGCCCTCTAGTGGTCCACCACAAGACAACAAGGACTGACACATTGAAACCAGCCCAAAATGGTTTAATCATTAGAAGAGGGACCTGCAGTGACTCTCAGATCTCTTGCAGTAGAATGTGAGACCCATTCTTGGTGGGTGTCCTTTGTCATCTGTTCACAATTTTTATGGACACAATTTATAGGCACAATCAAAAAGCAGAGAGAGTCTGTGTCTTGATGGCTTCAGGATCTGCTTCAAGACAAGATAATAATTTAAGATCAACACGCAAAGTCCATATTTGTATAGATTTGTGGCTCTTGCTCTTTTTTTTCTCTGTTGAACTTAAGGGAACTCCATACCAAGATGTAGTGGTGTAGTTATAAATGTCATGCTTTCCTTTTTGTTTCATGTAAAGCGTCTAGATAAAGGTTAATGAAAGTATGTGAGCGGTGAGATTGACTTAAATGAAAATCGGCAGTGCGCCTTTTAATCCTGTGTGCCTTATGTATGAATTCTGGTTGTGCTTACTGACCGTGAACTGATTTTATGTGCTACACGGCGCTCAGCAATCTGTCAAAAAACGTTTTAGTTCGACTTTGGTAAGCTATGAAGCCGCACCGCTTAATGGATTGTCGGAGCATTACGGCTACCGTAGTCTGGAGCCTCGCGGAGTGATACGTACTGTGCTTCAACGTAATATTACCGTATTGTGTGTGTATAAGGACCATAAATGGCACCTGTTAAGAGACGTGGTTACAAAGAGGATTTCAATCTCAAAGCTGTCAGTCAAGCAGTAGAAATTGGGAATAGAGCAGCTGTGAAATCTGTCTGTCTTTGTTATTATGCTCAGCATCTGTTAGTTTACATTTTGACTGCACAATTGTGAGCTTTTTGTTATTCACAAACACAACATTGTTTTCTTTTATTTATGGAGCATTATTATTTAATAAATGCTGAAAATTTATTTTTGAGTAATTTCTTCATGTATATATACACTGTATGTTAATAAAAGTGCCTGTGTGACATCTGGGCCACAGCTTTGAGTAAGAACTCTCTTTTTGTTCTTACCATATGGCTTTTTAAAAGAAAATCGAGATATATATATCGTATATCGCCATCCAGCTAAAAAATATCGAGATATGAATTTTGGGTCATATGACCCAGCCCTATGTAGAATGTATGTTGTTTAAGGCAGCTAAGATATTGAAAAATATCTACACTGACACTCAAAATGATGTAGTTACCTGAAGTGGTTTCACTTCATAGGTGGGCCTTGTCAGGGTTCATTTGTGGAATTTCTTGCCTTCTCAGTGGTGTTAGGAACATCAGTTGTGTTGTGTAGAAGTCAGGTTGGTACACAGTACTCTTGCCATAAAATTAATTCTACGTAAAGAGAAACGACAGTCCATCAGTACTTTAAGAACAGAAGGT
The DNA here is from genome assembly GCF_057381845.1 of Rhamphochromis longiceps. Classification (NCBI taxonomy): domain Eukaryota; kingdom Metazoa; phylum Chordata; class Actinopteri; order Cichliformes; family Cichlidae; genus Rhamphochromis; species Rhamphochromis longiceps. The sequence goes on from NC_140570.1 coordinate 32,010,270, forward strand.
CGGTCAGTCAGACTAAAACGATGATCGTTTCCTGAAGTGCAGTTGAAAAAACTAAAAATGAAACTGAGAGTTCCTTTTTACTAGACATGCACACATGCATGCTTGATTATTAACTTATGATTATTAGTGCACACAAGAGCAAGTCAAAGTCCTAGGTATGTAGGACAGACAATGTCCTCTAGTGTGATGTTTTTGGGCATCAGTCCAGAGGATACAGTTTTCATACAACCGGACCGAATATCTTTAAGAAGGTTTTAAAACCAGTATATGAAATTAGTTTGAGTGATTTTAGTCCTATTTTGTCATTTGGAGTTTGCCATCATATATTTTAAGTTCAATTTGCAATTTTACCCACTATAGATGTACTCTTATGCAGCCCTTCAAAAAAAAAAAAGAAAAAGAAAGGAAAAACTAAATGCATATGGCTGGAAGTAAAATGAAAAAAATCAAAAACCAAAGATTTCTTAACGTTTTTCTATTATCATCTTTTTTAATCAATGTCCTACAGTATGACATGCATAAAATAAACAAAAAATATGCTTCAAATAGTAAAATATCTTTGAAAAAGAAATATCAGATCAGGGGAGATGCATTTATCACTCTTCTTGTGTTAGTAATAATTATAATGATAATGTCATGGAAAGTATTTGCCTTGCAAAACATTTCTTCTCACAGCATAGGATACATTCAGATTGCAGCTTAATGAGAATGTTTCAAAGTGTTAACTGACAAATATAGTGAGCACTAATATTTCATATAATATATCCATTTGTGAGTTAGCAGCACACTTCAGTATGTGGGTTGTAGCCCAAAAAACTTCTCATATATAAGATGAAAATATTTTTAGTTTATAGAAAAAAATCTAATTTTTAAATTTAGACATCTTTCTTTTCACGGTCCGTTCCTTTCCCATCTGAAGTTTGCTATTTTAGTAGTTGAACAACAAAAAGATCCTCTTACTGTCTTGATGTGACCCTTGACTTCTTAGCAGTTACTTAATTTTTTAATGACAAGCTTAACTGTTTTCACAAAGGAAATAAATATTCTTAGGGTTATAAAAGTCTGCTCAGACAACATTAAAGCATTAATTTTGGTATTTTGTTTCAAAATAATAGAATTACTTAATTGTTATTGTCACACAGTGTTGCTCACAAAAAACAATAAATAATGACTAAAAAACTGTCAAAGAATCAGTTAGAGAAAGTGTTAGTTCGGTACTTGAATTGTAACCTTGTGGTCGCTGGATTTTAATCAAAACTCAGAAAAGTCCAAGAGTGAATTGGAACATTTTGTGTTTCAGAATTTAACTGTGTAAGAAAATTATCTTCAACAATTTTGCATTAAATGTGACTTCTCACCTAAATAGGGTTCAAAAGTTCACAAATCACCAAACAAGATTTAGAAAGTCCATATATGAACATTTTAATAGTTCAGTTTTATTTATATAGCGCCAAATTACAACAACAGTTGCCTCAAGGCACTTCATACTGTAAGGTATTTGTGCCCAGTAAGTAAGTGTATTCACAGTTCACAAGACTCTAACCAGCTGTGTTAACCTTCCTGAATATCTTAAAGATCTTACTTTTAATTTCCTTTGTCCTGAGACAATAAACAAAAGGATTTACAAGAGATGGAGCGAGGATGGTGCCAATCAATAAACCCTGGCGTTCTTCGAGAGTTAATACCACACCAAACCTGGTCAAGATAACAATGATAAACTGGGGACAGTATAAACATATTACACAAATCAGGTGACTCACAAGAGTGCTTCCCATTTTCTTTTTGTCATTATTTGATAATATTTTCACAAAAAATAAGATCCCACAATATGAAAGACAAATGAAAGTGAATGTGAAAAATGACAGAAAAAATGATATAATGGCAACTTGGTTGAAATATTTCTCTGGGTCAACACAAGTGGTTCGCATAACTGCAGCATAGTCACAGAAAGTGTACCTAAGCCTTGAATAGCAGTGAGGGAGTGGTGTAGCTGTTACAAGTGTAAAAAGCACAAAACTACAGGCAACAATCCACAGAATGTATGTAAATACTAGTGTACGTGTAATTGTTAAATAACTATGATACTGAAGAGGATAGATTATAGCAATTAATCGATCAAATGCCATAATTGTTAAAGAAAACCTCTCCATTGTTACTCCCACCTGGTAAACATACATTTGAATTAAACACTCCACATATGATATGGTATTAACACCAGCAAGTAGAACCCCGATCATTGTTGGAGTGGCAGTAGAGGTATAGAAGATGTCAACAACAGCAAGATTGCAAATCAGAAGATACATTGGTTTATGTAACTGCTTGTCAGAAACAATGAAGATGATATTGACCAAACTTGCCAAAACAGCTAGTAAATAGGTTATCAGCATAACCACACCAACTGCTACAGGCATTTTGACTGTGTCAAAACCACCTATAATAAAATGTGTTAGTTTGATTGAAGCATTCTGTATAGACATATTTAACAAATATTATGTTACAAAAATTATCAGATGCAGTTGAAGAAGTAAAGATATGCTGTTAACAGTGATAAACAGTTGTAAAAAAAGAAAAAGAATTTTAACCCTATTAAATCCAAACAGGTTTGGGTTAACCCAAACCTGTTTGAAAGCACACAACAGTGCTTTCATATTTTAAGTCTCACAACAACAGGAAGTCTTAACTTGGCAGCTCCCTCATCAAATCACGCTGGATATCAATTGTCTGTGTTTACATATCACCAAAGACTGCAGATTACATCATGTATGATGTCACCCCCACCCTCCAAAACCAATGGTAGATGAGGATAGTTTTAGGATAATTTTAAATTACACTAATTCTATTTACATAACTCAGCACAAAATGCTACAGGGCAATGTTCCCTCTAATTTTTAATGTTTTTAAGCCAGCACACAAACTCCCTGAGCGGCCCCTTGGACCACTGTGAGCAACAGCAGACATGTGCACTGTGGTCCAGCCAGCATCGAATCCATCCAAGCTACATGGTTTATTAAAATAATAAAAATTACAGCATTTACATTTATGTTAGACTACTTTTAATTAACTGATTTAGCCCACTTACAATGAAAAGTTAGAAAAAAAATCTTGTTCGTGACCTTTGTAGTTGTTGTAACACTATTGGAAGTGTCACGGCGAGTGAGATGAGCCGTGTGGAAAATAAAGGAGGATCCAAACGCAGGCACTTGTATGGGTGTGAGGGTGGTTTATTAAACACAAAAAGGAAATGGACAAACGGCGAACGGAGCAATGACTAAACTAAACTGGGAACAAACTAACTATAGAACACGAACCTGGACATGAATGAGAGCGGGCGGAAACAGATGATGGTTGACTGCAGGGAAACACACAGATGAAGCAGGGTGGAAACACAGACGGACCAGCAACTACAATGACGAAGGACATGACTTAAATACACCCAGAGAAACACAGGGGAATTCCACACAGGTGGTGGACACAGCTGGGAATGATCAACAAGACGAGACAGAGGTAAAACTGAACACACTCACATGAGACCCAGACCTTCACAATAAAACAGGAAATGAGAACACCACACCAAGACGCAGACCTGACACTGAGAGACAGACAGAATGACACATGGAACCTGAACTAAACTAAACGTGAGATACAACCGAGAACAAATCCTTAAACATGAAACTCAAATAATAAACATCATAATCATCATCATCATCATCAACACAACAAGAGAACAAGAAAACAATCCCTGATGCAAACTAAAACCAAAACATAATAACCTCAAACATGGAATAACAAAAACATGAAACTCCACATACTGGGTCCAACGGACCCAGACCCGTGACAGGAAGTAAAAATAACTTGAACTCCAATTTTAGAAAACAAAACTTTCTTTCTTTTTTTTTCATATAAAGCTCTGACTTGTATTATGAGTATGAGTCTGTGGTCTGGGAGAGAGTCCTGTAACTCTCCGTCTGCAAAATACAGTATATAATGACCAATGTTGGGAAAATAATTATATAGTTACTTCTTCAAAAAAGTCACTGAGTTATGGAAACAACAAAGTTTTTTTCAGCTGTTTACCTAAAAATGTAGCCAAGGTGTTTTTTTAAATAAACATTTCAAACAATTTACAGAACAATCAGGTGTTCTGCATCAAATTTGATGTCTGCCATACTTCGCGGAAACAGACCAGGCTGGCCTGGACGCAGACATCGAGAAGATCGAAGGATTGCGGTGGTGGGTTTCCATGGCAACGACTGGAGCCGCTCCAGCGCTGTTTGTGGACTCTGGTGCCGTTCTCTGTTTGGCCCTTCGTCGTGGCTCCATTAGATGCGCGTGGACCTGCTTTTCCTGAGCGTGGGATTGATGCAGCTTTGCCATAGTACCTGAAGTTGCATTTTTTATGTGTTTCGTGCTGGTTACAGTTGTAGCATGAGTGTTTAAGTTTTGTACAATTCTTCCTGGTACTGTTTTCACATATTATGCTGACTCTTACAGTTTTTGAAGAAAAAAAAAAAAACAACGAAAAAGAGGGAATTTCATTCTGTAATTGTCCTCACTATCCTAAGTTTCTATAATATGGCCATTTACCATGTGGGACACTGTCATGTATGCCAGTTTGTCCATATTGCACTGTACATTTCCCTGTTTTACTTTTAACATCTTATCCTGCTGAACCATGTATGGAGGCTGGTTAAGTCTGGATTGTACCTTTGCTGTGTTCGGCTGGGGACAGTGTTTGTTTAACCCGTGGGGAATATGTAACAGTTACAATGGTGTGGTGTCTCTTTAATATAACATAAGTCAAGGGGTTATGAGGTCATTAGTGTGCGCCACTGCCCTCTCTGTGATTTATGGGAGCAATGTGCTTGCACGCGAATACATGGAGAGAGATGGACTTTATATGTTTTACCTCTCCAGAAAACCTTTGCAACGTTACGGGTTGTATGAACATTGTCATATTTGATAAGCAGCAGCATTTCAGCCGGGCCTTGGTTGATGAAGAGAATGTGCATTAAAGGATACACTGTGGAATCCCCAGTACCATTGGATTGCACGACACTGGACATTATATTCTTCATTTCCAGTTAATACTTGTACAGCTGCTGTTATTGTGTATATATTTATTTATATTTCTTCATACATTCTTATATAGTTCTATATTGTGTATTTTGTTGTAGTTATTTTATTTTCAACTTTAATTTATATATTTTATCTTATTCTCCCAGTTAAATTTACCCTTCATTCTAATTTGTGTTGTACAGTTATTTCATTTTCAACTTTAATTTATATATTTTATCTTATTCTTTCCCAGTTAAATTTACCCTTCATTCTAATTTGTGATGTACAGTTATTTCATTTTTAACCTTAATTTATATTTTATTCCTTCCTAGTTAAATTTACCCTTTTTAATTTTTCATATTTATTTCCTATCTTATTCATAGCCTTTTCCTTTTTTGTTTTCTTTAGGTCACGAGCAGTTGTCCAAGCATTTCACTACATATCGTACTGTGTATGACTGTGTATGTGACAAATAAAATTTGAATTTGAAAATTTGATTTGAATTTACCAGTGTGATCGTGTATTCTTCCTACTATCCTGCTAAGGTTTCTACCGCCTCCTCTCAACCACTGAACACAACTCAACGTTGCAAACCCCAACAACAAACAAATGAAAAAGGCAAATAAAAACAAACAACCATTTAGTGTATTCCAATAATATATTATAATTTAGAAAGACTTGATAAAGACAAGAAACATTTTTGGAGCAGTTTTTAAGCACAAAATTCCTATAGATTAAATAAAACATATGCAGGCCTTGTACTGAGGAGATGCAGCCTATTATGCATAAATTAAGCAGATAAATGCATTGGAATAGCACTCTTCTGCTCTGAGCATGTTCATATTTACTAACACACTTTCATACAGCACTTAAAGACTTATCAACCATTCTAAATAAACGGGTCTGTCTCTTGAAGCGGTTCTGAGTCACAATTTAACATTTGAACCGGTATTTGTGTAGAAACAAATAAATGTGTTGTGGATAAATGTATGCATCACAAAATATTTTTATTTTTAGAAATAATGTTAGTATTTGTAATCTAAGTAAATTTAACAAATCATTTCTTTTCATTTGAAATATATAAAATTATAACAAAATACAAATAGATAGATTTAATCTTTTGTCCAACTAAACTTTCTTACAAAACAAGACATAACTTTCACTGTGTTCCCTCTTAAGTTTGCTCATTAGGTTAATGACTTCTTTGTTTACAAAGGGCTGACAGGAAAGATGTGTCATACTCACCCCTCTTGAGTGAATTATCATTAGTACCTAGCTCCAGTAATGAATCTCAAAGGGTTTGGTAACACAGTACTTGTGTCTTTTATTTCTGTATTTGATACATAGATATATCAAGATTTGGGCTTGATAAAGTTGGGCTCACATTATTACACATCTGAATTGAAAACCACTCATTTGTTTGTGCTGTGAAGAACGAGATGAGGAGACCAAGATTGCCACCAGGAGAATTACACCCCAGAAAATATTCTGTATGTGAATCATCTTGTTGTCCTTTGTGCTATTTGTTAAAGAAGCTTAATCTAATGATTGCACAATTTATTAAAGAGCAGCTCTCTAAACACTACTCGTACACAAGTCAATAATCTATAATAGTGTTACATCCTCACTTCGTATGGATATTCTGAAAAACAGTCTCAAATCAGAAGTACTTGACTCCCTGGTATAACTCTCAAATGCGTACCTTAAAGTAGATCACTCCAAAATTTGAGAGTAAATATAATCTCACTAATTTAGAATTTTATTTAGCATGTAAAGAGTTTGCCGCTCTATAAGAAAGCCCTCTGTAAAGAAAGGGCATCCTACTGTCGGGTGTAGCTGTTTTCGCTCTATTGTTGTGTTTTTTCTCTCTACTCTGCTGTTTTTTAACTGTTTTAATGATGTTCTGGCTGCCTTGGTCTACGACCGTCTGACGCTATTATCCATCCGTTCGTCAATGACGGCCAAAGATGTTTTTTCCTCTTCCTTTTGTGGGACTTTCCATTCTCCACTCTTTTTCCCGCATTCCTCTGGTACCTTCCACCCTCTGCCTGTGACTGAATCTTCGGCCAACGCTTTCAGCGTTCCCCGTAGACTACGGAGAAGAAGAGGAAAGAGATCAGGCATCCAGGTGAAGCTTAGGCTCCTTTGGCGGCGGGGGCTGATTAGAAAGCGATGTCGGGCGTTTTCTGTTGCCTACGCACATGACAGCTATATGGAGAGGCCTGGCTCTCTGAGGTCGTGTTATCTCAGAAGGGTTCATCCAGACTCTTCTGCTGACTGGTTTTTTATCCCCTCGGTGAGTGGAATATATGAACATGAAGGCTCTGATCTCGGGAATTTACGCCCTTTAGCTCGAGAAACTCGAGCTTCTACCAACAACAATGTTTTCACCCCGCTGTCTATGGCGCTCTTTAATGCCCGATCTTTGGCGAATAAATCGTTTGTGCTTAACTATTTCATTGTTTCTAAAAATCTGGACTTCCTGTTTTTGACTGAGACCTGGCAACGGGGTTCGGATTATTCGTCTACTATTGAAATGTGCCCAAACGGCTTCTCTGTCATTAGCCAGCCTCGAGGATCTGGTCGTGGAGGAGGCCTCGCGGTGGCATTTCGGAGCCGTTTAGACTGCCGTGCAGTGAAAGTTGGACACTTTCTGTCTTTTGAGCTGCAGCTCATCAAAATCGGAAAGAAGGATCCTTTTCACTGTGCACTGGTTTATCGCCCTCCTGGCCCAAACAGCTCGTTCTTAGCTGAGTTTAGTGATTTTCTGTCCTCTACTATGAGGTTGTCTAAATTGCTTCTTGTGGGAGATTTTAATATACATGTCGATGATGAGTCCGACCCCTTTGCTAGGGGTTTTACCAGCATTATGGACTCTTTTCATTTTATCCAACATGTATCTGGCCCCACACACAACAAAGGCCATACATTGGACCTTGTCTTTTCTTTGGGTCTGAATATTGATTTTATTTGTTCTAAGGACATTTTTATTTCTGACCATTATTGTGTCTTTTTTAATATGTCTTTTTGCGAGCCTATGTCTCCTGTTCATCGGACAGTCATTTCCCGTACTATAAACCCCTCCACAGCACAGAAGTTCTCTGATGCTTTTAAATTAACATTATCCCCACAAAACGATGTTGATTTTTCTATAGATCTATTCAATTATCATTGTCTTTCGATCTTAGATGAAATCTGTCCGATTAAAATGAGACCTGTGCTTGTTTCTAAGTCTGTACCCTGGTTAAATGACAACATTCGTCTTATAAAACAAAATTGTCGTAAAGCCGAGCGGTTATGGAGGAAAACACACTTAAATGTTCATCTCCTCTATTTAAAGGATCTTTTAGCCTCCTTTAACAGTGCTATTAGAGTTGCGAGGGCTGCTTACTTTTCTCAGTTGGTTACAAAGAGCAGAGGTAATCCTAAAGTTTTATTTGATACTATTACTAATATTATTACTCCTGTTTCACCTGCCGCCATTATCTCCTCTGTTGAAGATTGTGAAACTTTTCTTGATTTCTTTTTAGAAAAAATCAGTAACATAAGGAAAAACTTGTCCTTTTCAGCATCTGCGCTGTCTGCTCCCACACCAGCTCGGCCTGTCGTTTTAGAAGGTTTTTCACCTGTTTCACTACCAGAGTTGGAAAAAATAGTCAGTGCAACAAAATTATCCACTTGCTCTCTTGATGTGTTACCTGCATCATTATTTAAAAATGTTTTTTACTCTACTGGTCCTTGCATTCTTACTATAATTAACACCTCCTTGGCTTCGGGCATAGTCCCTGCCTATTTTAAAACTGCTGTTATTCATCCTTTGTTAAAAAAGCCTATGCTGGACCCATCTCTCCCTAGCAATTATAGACCAATTTCAAAAATTCCGGTAATCGCTAAGATTTTAGAGAAGATCGTGGCTAAGCAGCTTACAGTAGTCTTAGATAATTATAGTATTTTCGACAAATTTCAATCGGGCTTTCGTAAAGTCCATTCCACCGAAACAGCCCTTCTTAGAGTTTCTAATGATATTCTGTTACAAAGTGATGCAGGTAATTGTTCTGTTCTCTTAATGTTGGATCTTACGGCGGCTTTTGATACTGTTGACCATTTTATCTTACTTAACAGGTTGAAATACTGGGTCGGTGTCTCTGGGACTGCATTGAAATGGTTCTCCTCGTATCTCTCTGACCGATTTTCCTCTGTGGCAGTTTCTAAGTATAGATCATCTTCTGCATCTCTGTCTTTTGGTGTGCCACAAGGCTCTGTGCTGGGGCCATTACTGTTTTTAGTCTATTTACTCCCTCTCCAGCACATTCTGAGCCCTTTTGAGGATATTTGTTACCATTGTTATGCGGACGATATCCAACTCTATATATCTTTTAAGCCGGAGGAGGTTTCTAAGCTGCAGCTTTTAAATGTGTGCTTGGAAACCATTAAAGGCTGGATGGCTGAAAACTTCCTCCAACTAAATGATAACAAAACCGAAGTCCTCTTATGTGCCCCAGATAGACATAGACCCAGTATAATAAATGCTCTTGGTCCTCTTTCAGCGTTTGTAAAACCATCTGTCAGGAACTTAGGGATTATCCTTGATCCTGCTCTTACGTTAGATAGTCATGTTAAATCTCTTGTTCGGTCCTGCTTTTATCATTTAAGAAATATCTCTAAATTGAGCTCCATAATTTCCTATACCGAACTCGAGATTGTTATTCATGCTTTTATTTCATCACGATTGGACTATTGCAATTCCCTGTTTACTTGTTTAAACAAAGGTTCCTTGGAGCGTCTGCAGATCGTTCAGAATGCTGCAGCAAGACTTCTGACGAAAGTTTCTAAATATTCACATATAACACCGTTGCTTAAGCAGTTACATTGGCTTCCTGTCGAATCTAGAGTCCATTTTAAGATTTTGGTTTTAACTTTTAAGGCTCTTCGACAACAAGCACCACCATATATTATTGAACTTTTGCAGCCCTATGCCCCTAGTAGGTCTCTGAGGTCGAGTAGTCAGGGCCTACTTGTCATTCAGTATACGAGACTGAAAACTAGGGGTGATAGAGCTTTTGCTACTGTGGCCGCTCGACTTTGGAACTCCCTTCCTCAGGACCTACGATCCGTTGATTCATTGATTACTTTTAAAAAACAGCTAAAAACGTATCTTTTTAAAATTGCTTTTTGTTAACTTTGTTTGTTTTTTGTCTTTTAATCTGTTATATCTGTAAAGCACTTTGTGATGTCTATCTAGAAATGTGCTATATAGATAAAATTTTACTTACTTACTTACTTACTATTCATCATATTGAAGAAAATAAGAACAACCCTAGGTTTCTCTTCAGCGCTGTAGCCAGGCTGAAGAGTCACACTTCCTCCAAACCAAAAACTTCAGTCTATCTGAGCGTCTGAGTGCAAGCAACTTTATGACACCAGTTTATGTGCATATAGGGACCTCTTGAGGAAAGCAGTGTTGTGGAAATGTATTTCCACTGAATTGGGCATGTCAGGTTTTTTAAACACTGAAATAAATTGTTGTTAGACATAAAAGTTATGGGCATGTGTGAAGTTTTGCTTTATGTACTAAAAATTAATACATTGTTTGTTATCTAACATGATATTAATATTATATTAAATTCACTTGTCAGCTGCAAAATAATGTAAAATGCAGACTGAGTTCCATACAGGAGGTTTGTATTAAGACATCATATGAAACTCAAGTATGCATGAAATATATATGATTCAAAATGACAGGAAACATCTAGAAAATGTAGAGCAGCCACAAAAAATGGCACGGGAAGAGCGCAGCAGCCACCACAACACAAATTTTGGGTCATTTATTTGGTCCAGCTAGTGGTCAGTGCAGCGCTTGCAGTGCACGCTGTGTCCTATGTGAAAGTGTCATGCACTGTAAAAAATATTCCGTAGAAAAACAGAAAATGTCCTGGTAATTCTCTGCCAGTACATTTTCTGTTTTTTTACGGAAGTTTGACGGACTTTTCTGTAAATGATAAAACGGAAAATTCTGTAGATTTACAGTATACTCTCTGTACTATTTATGGACATTTCCTTCAGCTATAAAATGGAAAGTATTGTTGCGTAATCAGTTTTAATAATAATAATAATAATAATGGATTGCATTTATATAGCGCTTTTCGAGAACCTCAAAGCGCTGTACAATTCCACTATTCATTCACTCTCACATTCACACACTGGTGGAAGCAAGCTATAGTTGTAGCCACAGCTGCCCTGGGGCAGACTGACAGAAGCGAGGCTGCCATATCGCGCCATCGGCCCCTCTGGCCAACACCAGTAGGCAAGTAGGGTAAAGTGTCTTGCCCAAGGACACAACGACCAGGACAGAGAGCCCAGGGATTGAACCGGCGACCTTCCGGTTACAGATGCGATTCCCAGGGGCGACCGTGGCTCCTGAGCCCTGGTCTTTTATTCGTCGAAGCATCCAGAGACGGCACCAGAACTCAGTAGTCATTTCACAAAACCTTTATTCATCTTTATTCATCTTCATTTAAGCATGCACTTCTAGAAGGGAAGACGAGGCCGGTGTGTCCCTCTGCAAATCTTCACTCCTTTGTCTGTGAAACACAGTTTTGTAGGGGTGACCCTATCATAAAACCCCCACGGTGTGCTGCAAACTCTGTCTGTGTCTATGTGCACGCGCACATGAATGCCTACATGTGCGCGTTCCCACGTGTCTATGTGAGTGCTCGTGAGTGACTGTGTACCCATACCTGTGTGTATGTGTGTGCACATGAGTGAGTGTGCGTGTGGATGTGTGTGCATGACAGTTAAAACACTGTGGGTGTAGGTGACTCCCTAGGTTATAAAACCCATCTCCCTTCCAGACCACAGTTATCCAGTTACAAATGTTGAGACCCCCACCCAAACATTCTCTGGGGAATTTCCACTCAGCATTAACTCCTCTCTGTTTTACTTTCACAGTTCAAGTGGGGGAGAGGTCTCCTACAATCTACTCCTAAGTTCACGACACAGTGAGGCCTTTATTATATTAAGGGCAGTGTCAGTATCTCTACAATAGTTCTACATTCTATGTTAACACATTTCTAAACTCTAAAATAAGCTAAACACTCCTACAGTATATTTTCTGTATCATTAACTGATATTTTCCGTTGATAGAAAAGTTGAAATTTCTGTTTATATTACTATTTCCAAGCACTTCTTTTCACTGTAACTCATTAAATATAGCTCCTTATATCCTTAAACGTACATTTCTATGCAATTACAACCTAGTACACCATGTACTCAAAAATTCATAAATTAAAACTTAAATTAATTTGTGCTTCGAACACAACAACATTGGTACAATTAATGTTAAACATTTTTTTATTCTCCTTAACTCAAACACTATACTAAAATATAATGACAGCATCCGTCGTCTCATAAAACGACTAAACAACTGATACATGAACAAAATAACTCACAAGCTTTCAAATTTGAGCATTTTTATTTCCTTGAAATCAGGTTGCACTCATGTAAATGTGTTTATTTACATTCATTCAAGTGAGGAGCAAAGTACAATTAGAAGTGCTTGTTCTGATGAAATGTTAAACTGTAAACAGCAGCGTAGTGAATAAGGATCTGTGTCCACAAATCCTCAGCAGTGACAACACTTAATCATCATAGTTCAAAATCCTTAATGCACACCGTTCTCTCCACTGTGTTCAAATGCTCTTAGCTGTTTAAGTAGAGGAAAAAGTCTGACATATTTCATGACCATTAAATGTTAGACAAGGCTCTGAAAACAAGGTTACGTTTACAAACAAAAACCTCTGCTTGTGCGCACAGACCCTAAATCACAACAAATAAGACAATAGTAAGACAAATTACTACAAAGTCTTGTTACCACTCTTCATATACCAGTGTGACAAAGTCCTGAATGCAGCCTGCATGTCCATCAAGGTCCATCTGAGCTTTAAATAAAATACACTCAACTTTTCCTTGGATTTTCAGAGTTCCTCAGTTCATACAGGAACTGCAGCAGTCGGGGTTAACGTGTCGCTGTGTTGCTCCTCCGTGTCAGCCATTGAGACTAGTTGCAATTTATTCTGAGGAAAAAAAGAGAAACAACAAGACATTTTTAAAAAGTTTGTATTTTTATAATTTTTTTTTACCTAGAACTAGAGATGGACCGATCCGATATTACCTATCGGTATCGGTCCGATACTGACCTAAATTACCGGATCGGATATCGGCGAGAAATAAAAAATGTAATCCGAGCCATTAAATATCAACAAAGCACCTCACAAAACTTGCGACACGGGGTAACTCGGCTCAAAACCGTAGCACGTCGGAGCAGTGTGCTCACGTGATAGAGCGGCTGTGTGTATTTTTAGCCTTCTACCAAACTAGCATTTCATCCCCGAGGAAGTTATCCCAGAGAGAAGTAAAGCAAGTGTGTAAGTTCATCTCTGAATGTTTGTAAAGAATTCCCATGTTAAGCTTAACAACTGATATATGGCATGACTGCCTCTCTCTCCTGCTGCTACTTCAATTGTGAAACTGCTTAATGATCAGCTGATCGGCTTTTCTGTCGCGAGTTTTTCTTCTTGTTTTTGGCCCGCTTTGCACCAGAAAGAGTAAACCAGCGGCTGAACAACAGCAGCACGTTTAAGCTTGATAAGCTGTTGTTAGAATTTATTTAATATTACTTTCGACACCAGGATCTTTTTCTACGTAGCTGACAGCTGGTAACTGTGCAGGGGCGGATCTAGCAAAGTTTAGCCAGGGGGGCCGAGAGGGCATGAACAGGGAAAAGGGGGGCACAAAGACATACTTTTCTTTCTTATTCTCATTTAAAATGTTGAGCTTTTAATAAATAATTATCTGAATCTTACACTCAAAGTTTTAATCTGATGTAAAATGTATAGAAGTCCATTACTGTATATAGTAACTGTTAAGTCTAATATACCCTAGAAAGCTATAGTACTTTTTCCTTTGGGAAAGTACCATCTGTGAATTCTGCAATTCTGTTGAAGAAAGATGTTCAATCTATTTAATTATTCTTGAAAAATAATTTATTTCTGTGCATTTTTTTTTCACACTGCATCAAATTAAAGTTGATTACGTCGATTAAGCATCATGAGGTGGAGGGTGGGGGGTGGTTCCCTATTTTCTTTTGCTGGGAGTTTTCAACCCTATTAGTTAGGTTGCTTAATATTTCTGCTAAGTACTCTTTAAAATACCAGAATAGGGAGGATGGAGTAGGTTTGAGTTTATTAGATTGATCAGTATTGCTGAACTATGAAATATTTTGGGTGCAGTGTGTTTTTTTACATGCAGGTATAACAGAATAGATTTAGTGTTGTTGTTTATTTAAACTTGAGTATGAACTTATACAAAATGCAGCAAAATATTAAAAAAACAGTTTTATTGATTAAAAAACGCACTATATCGGATTCATATCGTTTTCGGCAGATATCTAAATTTCTGATATCGGTATCGGACATAAAAAAGTGTTATCGTGCCATCTGTACCTAGAACATAAACAACATAAACAAAAAAAGGATTAGGGCTGTGCGATATGACAATATATATCAGATGACGATATAAAAATGTCTATCGTTTCATATTATACCCTATTGTTTGTTTTGTGGTGTTGAAAAATAAACTGTTTAACCCTTTAAGACCTACCATAGAACCAAGTCCGCCAGAGCTTATATTATATTTTTACATGCTGTGGAGCCATTTTTGGGAGCATTTCAAGTTGCTATACATCAATACAACCATTATAGCCCAGATTTTAATAATATGTATTCATTAAGTGCATAGTAATTACATAAATTGCAAAAAAGTGCAATAAACTACAGAAAAATTGAAAATCGTTTTTGATTTTTTAACATATATTTGTAGTTAGAGAAATTTAAGAGGCTTATCCCTCAAAACTGTAAATACAAAAAAGTTGCACAAAATAGTTTCCCACCACAGGAAATTTATTTTGAGTGTCTTTATAGTTTTATTTTTGAAATACACCAATTTTTATACACTGCAGGAAAAACGAAAATAAATATTATACTGCAGATTTGCAAAAAAGCAGCATATGCATCAAAATAAACTATTTCCAGCAGTGCAATATGAGTCCTAAGCATCCCAGAAACGACACAGAAAGTCATAAAGTCAAAGATAACTTTTAAAAAGAGCAGTATAGGCCCTGAGGCCCTGATCGCAAAAAAGACTACATTTCCGCGAAAATGACGTCACTTCCGGTTTCGGGCAGGTAATGGCGGAAATGCAAAAGTTCGCGCTGACGTCTATTCCAACGTAGGAAGTGTTATGAACAGCTGATCGGATTGGTAAAGCGTGTTTCTGGAATATTATATTTTTGTTCCTGCAAGCGGTTTTTATGCAGTTTTTGCAAAGCTTTATGTGGAAGGAAACCGTGACCTAGGACAAGCTGATGACATAAGATGTAAGTACAACTCCTCCGGTTTCATATGCAAAAAAAAATTTTGCGCTAGCTTACGTGGTTGCAGTGCTACTGGGATTTAAAAATAGTTACGCAAAACAGAGCATTCCCGCTCCGATCGGCTCTAAAGGGTTAAGGCAATATGTCACGGGTCTGGGTCCGTTGGACCCAGTATGTGGAGTTTCATGTTTTTGTTATTCCATGTTTGAGGTTATTATGTTTTGGTTTTAGTTTGCATCAGGGATTGTTTTCTTGTTCTCTTGTTGTGTTTATGATGATGATTATGATGTTTATTATTTGAGTTTCATGTTTAAGGATTTGTTCTCGGTTGTATCTCACGTTTAGTTTAGTTCAGGTTCCATGTGTCATTCTGTCTGTCTCTCAGTGTCAGGTCTGCGTCTTGGTGTGGTGTTCTCATTTCCTGTTTTATTGTGAAGGTCTGGGTCTCATGTGAGTGTGTTCAGTTTTACCTCTGTCTCGTCTTGTTGATCATACCCAGCTGTGTCCACCACCTGTGTGTAATTCCCCTGTGTTTCTCTGGGTGTATTTAAGTCATGTCCTCCGTTATTGCCACTTCACAAGCGCATGGCACAACACAGAAGAGCCACCTCCACAGGACAAGACTCAGCAGTCCATCTGCATCTTAAGGATGAAGGACACTCTTTCGAGGATGCCAATGTTCACATTTTGGACAGAGAGGACAGATGGTTTGAAAGAGGAGTGAAAGAAGCCATCTATGTCCACTGTGAGCGACCATCTTTGAACAGAGGCGGTGGTTTACGACACCAACTCTCTGCCATCTATAATCCAGTTTTGAGATCCCTTCCCAGACGCCTTAACGCCCACTCACATCCTGGGCCATCTGATCTCAGGAATTCGCATGATAAGGTGGGGCCAGGTTTCACAATGAACACACCCGAAACTCTGGCTGATTGGGACCCACACCCAATTTCACACCTTGGCTCAGGCGATTAGAGGATCATCAGGGGGTCCTTTTGTCCCTCTGTGGGGGGTCACTCCCACTAGGTTTATATCTGGAACTCTCCACCATTTGACCTTAGAACTGAAAAAGCTTCTTGGATGAGAGGTGAAACGTCTTCAAGCAACTTAAAGAAGTCCAGACGCTTTTCTTTGCAAGCTCCTTTGACTCCGTTATTGTAGTTGCTGGTCCGTCTGTGTATTCCACCCTGCCTCATCTGCGTTTCTACCATGTCTCACCCGTGTGTTCTCCCTGCTGTCCGCCGTTAGTCTCTTCTGGTCATTCTCGTTAAGGTTTGTGCTCTGTAGTTTAGTTGATCCCAGTATAGTTTAGTTCTAGCTCCATTTGCCGTTTGTATTTACTTTCATGTTCAATAAACCACCTTTACACCTTCACGACTGCCTGCATTTGGATCCTCCTTCATTTCCTCCACATGGCTCACCTCACTCGCCGTGACAGTACGGACCAGCCAGATATGGATCCAGCGGCATTCACCCCACCCACGGAGCTTCGGGACCTCATCACGAACTCCGCTTCAAAAATAATCAACCTGTGGCTAGAGCATGAGGGAGAAGCATTCCTCCACGTTCTGGAAGCCAGACTGCAACAGCTGTTCACGGATTATCCCTGGCTATTGGACTCACTACACCCACTCGTGCTAGACTTCATCCTTCACGAAGTTCACCTACACCCACCAGCCGCTACCGCTTCCCAACCCAGCCGGACACCGGAGGTTTTGCCCGGCCCGCCGGAGGTTTTGCCTGGGAGGAAGCGACGATCGCGCCGTCGGCGCGTCGCCCAACAGCCGGAGATTAGGACTTCGGAACTGCCGGCTGTGGTGAGTGGAAAAGACGCTCCGTCATTTTCACCAGTTCATATGACTGTTTATACCGGGGCTGTGTTCGTTGAGTCAGCTGCTCAGCCGGTAGCTCGGTTAGCTGCCCAGCAGTCGCTAACTCAGTCAGCCGCTCAATCATCACCTCCATTACAGTCACAGTCAGACCCAGTAGACACCATGTTACAGTCCATAGCCCAGTCAATAGCTCAGTTGGCAAGAGATTCATCAGCCTTATTATCAGTTCAGCCAGCCACTCCACCACCTGTTACTACTTCGCTACCTGTAGCTCAGTTGCCACCAGTTCAGCAGCCTGTCCACTCATTTACCCAGCCTTTATCCTCACAGCCTCATTACAAGCAGGGAACACACTCCACACAAACTTTTGCTGGTTCATTTAAGCTGGCCATCTCAGAGACAGTTGCTCCCTCTAGGGCCTCCCCAGAGGCTGGGTGTCAGTCACCAGCCAACTCTGGACCCCTAGAGGTCAAGACGCCAGCACCAGCAGCCTCACCGGAGAACTCACCAGAACAGTCTCGGCTCTCAGCACCCCCTGAGAGTTCAAGTGAGTTCACCCGTCCGCCTCAGTTCTCTGCTAAGTGTATTGGGGAACACTTTCAGCCCTCTGAGGACTGTATCCCACTGTTGCTGCCTGAGTCTAGCCACTGTGCTGCTCAGTCCCAGCCAGTGTCCACACTGGCAGAGGTCTCCGTACCTGCTGCTTCAGAGACTGGTTCACCTGGAGGGCCTGAGGAGCCCGTCCAGTCTCACGTCATGTTAGCTGGGGGTTCAGGTGAACCCAGCCAGCGTCCTGCCTTGTCGGCTGGAGGGCCAGAGGAGCCCGGCCAGCCTCAAGTGTCGTCTGCTGGGGGTTTAGGAGAACCCAGCCAGCCTCAAGTGTCATCTGCTGGGGGTTTAGGAGAACCCCTCCAGCCTCAAGCCACATCTGCTGGAGGGCCCGAGGAGCCCGTCCAGCCTCATGCCACGTCTGCTGGAGGGCCCGAGGAGCCCGTCCAGCCTCATGCCACGTCTGCTGGAGGGTCCGAGGAGCCAGCCAGCACCACGCCTCGTTAGCTGAGGGTCCTGGAGGACCCAGCCAGCACATCCTCACATCTGCTGGTGGTCCTGGAGGACCCAGCCAGCACATCCTCACATCTGCTGATGGTCCTGGAGGACCCAGCCAGCACATCTCCACATCACCTCCTGCAGCATCACCGCCGTCGGGTTCCGCAGCCGTCCCGCTGCCGTCGGGTTCCGCAGCCGTCCCGCTGCCGTCGTCCGCGCCTGGTCCAGCCTCCGTGTCTTCATCCGCGCCTGGTCCAGCCTCCGTGTCTTCATCCACACCTGGTCCAGCCTCCGTGTCTTCATCCACGTCTGGTCCGGCTTCAGCTCCGCCTTCGTCTGGTCCGGCTTCAGCTCCGCCTTCGTCTGGTCCAGCTTAAGCTCCGCCTTCGTCTGGTCCAGCCTCCGTGTCTTCATCCACGTCTGGTCCAGCTTCAGCTCTGCCTTCGTCTGGTCCAGCTTCAGCTCCGCCCTCATCTGGTCCTGCCTCGTCTGGTCCTGCCTCGTCTGGTCCGGCCTCGTCTGGTCCTGTGGTTGCCACGCCGCCGTCAGTGCCAGCTCGACCCGTTCCGCCTCGCCTCTGCCGGCCGTTTTCCGGGCCTCTAAGATGGCATCATGGCCTTCGGGGATGGCCTCCGGAAAGAGTTTGTCGCCGCCGCTGGCATCGCGGCCGTCCTCCGGACCTGCTCAGTGGCCGCCACTACCTTCCAAGAGGTCGGCCTCCGGAACTGTTTGCCCGTCGCCGCCAGTGCCGTGTGCACGGTCGGCCTCCTGAACTGTTTGCCCGTCGCCGCCGTTGCCGTGTGCACGGTCGGCCCCCAGAACTGTTTGCCCGTCGCCGCCGTTGCTGTGTGCATGGTCGGCCCCCTGACTGTGTTATGGACTAGTGAACAGTCGTGTTTTGGTTCTGGACTCTCGTGCTCCTGGTTTTTTGTGTTTCGGGCCCTCCTTCCTGGGCCCCCTCCGCCCGCCCTGGCTTGGTGCTTGTGCTTTTTGTTTGGGGCTGTCGGGAGCCAGCCCTTTGAGGGGGGGTACTGTCACGGGTCTGGGTCCGTTGGACCCAGTATGTGGAGTTTCATGTTTTTGTTATTCCATGTTTGAGGTTATTATGTTTTAGTTTTAGTTTGCATCAGGGATTGTTTTCTTGTTCTCTTGTTGTGTTTATGATGATGATTATGATGTTTATTATTTGAGTTTCATGTTTAAGGATTTGTTCTCGGTTGTATCTCACGTTTAGTTTAGTTCAGGTTCCATGTGTCATTCTGTCTGTCTCTCAGTGTCAGGTCTGCGTCTTGGTGTGGTGTTCTCATTTCCTGTTTTATTGTGAAGGTCTGGGTCTCATGTGAGTGTGTTCAGTTTTACCTCTGTCTCGTCTTGTTGATCATTCCCAGCTGTGTCCACCACCTGTGTGTAATTCCCCTGTGTTTCTCTGGGTGTATTTACGTCATGTCCTCCGTTATTGTAGTTGCTGGTCCGTCTGTGTATTCCACCCTGCCTCATCTGTGTTTCTACCATGTCTCACCCGTGTGTTCTCCCTGCTGTCCGCTGTTAGTCTCTTCTGGTCGTTCTCGTTAAGGTTTGTGCTCTGTAGTTTAGTTGATCCCAGTATAGTTTAGTTCTAGCTCCATTTGCCGTTTGTATTTACTTTCATGTTCAAGAAACCACCTTTACACCTTCACGACTGCCTGCATTTGGATCCTCCTTCATTTCCTCCACACGGCTCACCTCACTCGCCGTGACACAATATTATTTTCATGATTTTGATGGTCACTGTAGTTGCTATATTAGTTCTCTCTTTCTCTTATACTTACAATAACCACACTATGGACGGACAAGTGACTGTTTTTACGCGTACTTTCGTTACCAACAATGACGGTAAAACCATTGTTTGGCTCCGCCGTCCGCTTGTTTATTTTCCACATAAACCTTTCACAATAAAGCTCAAGTTTCTGTTGAGACTTTTCAAAATAAACTGAAATGATATACATTATTCTCAAACATAAAATTTCAGAATATTCATCAAACAAATGACCTCAAATAAAAACATCAAGTAACTATAAATGGCGCTTACAGTCACCACGCAGATGAAGGCACAGAGAATACCAGCATGGCCAGCAAGGATGAGGCAGAACCACCTAGCTCCAAACAGAAGGACCAGTCAAAAGAAATCGAGGACCTTATTGTGTGGTCCATCTGTAGCATGGGCATGGTTAGGTTATGAAAAGTCTGACATGCCCCAGAAAACTGTACTATGCAAATTATGCCACAAACTGGTCCCCACCACCACTCAAACACGACAAACCTCTTTAACCACCTACACAAGAATCACATGAAAGAGTTTCGAGAGAGTTTACGAATGAAAAGCAAAAAAGAGCCATCAGGTGCTCAAAATAATCCTTAGACTCAAATGTTAGAACAGGCTTTTCCTCGCAGCACACTGTGTAATAAATACTCAGAAAGAAAATGGCGGCCGTTTAAACTCATGTCTAAAAATGTAGTTTCATGTGACTCCAGGTACACAACGCCCAACTGAAAACACTTCACATAAGTCGAATTGCCCGAGAATCACAGAATTTACAGAAAATGTACTATTTTGTGATATATATCGTTATCAGGAGAGATATGTCTTATATTGGGATATGAGATTTTGGTCATATCACACAGCCCTACAAAGGATTATAATTGACGTAGAGTTGCTGTTACACCCCGGCCTAGGCTACCGGCGTGCAACACAAGAAAAATAATAAAAAGAAGTAAATCACACAGCCACAGCGTTACAATGAATCGTTTTATTAACTTGACAGGCAGCGAGCGTCAGGGTGGGCATGGCCAAAACAACAAACAAAACATACTGGAAATAAATCAGAACTAACTTACCTATAGTGAGTCAACCCCAAAAGAAAATACAAACCTCTGACCTGCCTCCCTACCCGAAACAGGAGAAAAAGGTAATAAAAGAAACGGCTTCCCACCCCTACAGCTACCATGTTTTCACTGCAGCCCGACTCTGCAGCCCCAAACGCGCAGCTCGCTGAAAGCAGGAAGTAGAAGGCTGCCGCCGGCCCCGTCAGGTCCCAATTTGTAGCTGGCCTCATTCCCTCTTCCACCAATGGTTAGCCTCCACCTGGAAACAGACATCACAGAGCACAGCACCACACAGCAACAATGACCTGGGTCATAACATTGCATACACATAACACCATTCTGTTGTAACAAAAGCAGTTCATAATTAAAGTAACATGCTACTCTGGATCATCACCAGCTTGTATCTTCATCTTTTTTTTCACCCGGGGAAGTCTTTCCTTTTCTTGGCTATTGCTCTGCACTGGAAAACCAAAGTGTGTGATCAAAGGTGAAATAAGGGATATTTTTTCCACTGCAGGACTGTAGTGATAGCTGTTGATCCATTTCTCAAATAATCTGTAAGGATCTGGATTTTTAAGAAAGATACAAATATCTCTGCTTATATTTGGCTAAAAGCTTGATATAGACAAGGCATATAGAGCCCCTGCACACCAGCACTGCGCTTACATTATAGTTCATTCAAGAAATAGTTATTGATTTATTATTGAATTTTATTAGTAATAATTATTAGTATTTTTCATGCTTTTATTTCATCACGATTGGACTATTGCAATTCCCTGTTTACTTGTTTAAACAAAGGTTCCTTGGAGCGTCTGCAGATCGTTCAGAATGCTGCAGCAAGACTTTTGACGAAAGTTTCTAAATATTCACATATAACACCGTTGCTTAAGCAGTTACATTGGCTTCCTGTCGAATCTAGAGTCCATTTTAAGATTTTGGTTTTAACTTTTAAGGCTCTTCGACAACAAGCACCACCATATATTATTGAACTTTTGCAGCCCTATGCCCCTAGTAAGTCTCTGAGGTCGAGTAGTCAGGGCCTACTTGGCATTCAGTATACGAGACTGAAAACTAGGGGTGATAGAGCTTTTGCTACTGTGGCCGCTCGACTTTGGAACTCCCTTCCTCAGGACCTACGATCCGTTGATTCATTGATTACTTTTAAAAAACAGCTAAAAACGTATCTTTTTAAAATTGCTTTTTGTTAACTTTGTTTGTTTTTTGTCTTTTAATCTGTTATATCTGTAAAGCACTTTGTGATGTCTATCTAGAAATGTGCTATATAAATAAAATTTTACTTACTTACTTACTTTATTTAATCACATTAGCGCAGTGGGGTGACAAAAATATTCCACATACTAGAAATGCTGCTCAGCATTTCATAAATTACATTTTCAACAAATGTTGGAGTAAAAACACAGTTACAGGAAAAATATGTCTGTCTGTAAATATTAACTAAACATTTCTATGTGCTACAAAATAGACATAATTGTAAATGTGCTGAGGTGAAACTATACTTTCAATAATATTACCACTACAGTCTGTTAACCACCAAAATAATCTATGCTGGTCAGCTAGCTAAACGTATTTACTTTAGCAGCCCAAATCAGAGGCTAACATTAGCATTTGCTAGCGTCGGCCGGGAAGGTCTGAGGGTTAAACTAGGGTTAGTGTAACTTTGCTGCCTGAAACCCTTTAAAGTGTACAGTAGAGCCAACTGTAAAACACAGGTATTGATACAGTACTTATTAGAGTCCTAGAATAATTTCTAGAACCATGAAGTCTCACTTTTCCCAGTTATCCACAGCGCTGACTTTCGCTAATTAGCTAGTTAGCAGTCACAGCTGTGTAATACCCAGAGAGACACAGACAGCTAACTATAATATTGTAGCGGGTCAGGGCTGTTCGGGGTTCTATTTGTACAGTTATGTTTTGTTTATGTTGCCATAGTGACAGGTGATGCCCTCTCGATGCGACGGTGTGTCCTTCCGGGGTCAGAGGGCGCCCTGTGTGTTGTTGTTGTTGTTGCCGTGCTGAGAAGTTAGCTAGCGGCAGTGTTCTTCTGCAAATGTTAATAAACGGCTGTGCTCCCTGGCTAGCTCACGGGAAGCAAGACCAAACGATACCTCCGTCTCCTCCTTGTCTGAGCTCGCCACATTGGTGTCAGAAGTGGAATAGCTCACCCTCGCCGTAATGGAGAGAGACATTCAAAGGCCGGAGCAAGCTGTCGAGGAGAGCATTCCCTGCTTGGGAAACTGGCGATTGAAGAGAGAGGATGTGAGCGGCTATGTAAGTCCCCCGACGCATCCCAATGGCACGAGCGCACCACGGCGGCGGCCCGTTGCGACAGATGCTAGGGCAATGCTTCATGGGCTACCTCTGTCGACCCACACGCCGAGCCCCCAACCGCGAGCAGTTATGCTTACCACGCCAGTTAAGGTACCGAAATACAACGGGCTAACCCCGCTAGAGCCCTACCTCTCACAAGTGCGGCTGGCCGCCAGACATAGTGGCTGGAGTGAAGAGGAGACTGCTACACACCTAGCGCTAGCATTAGAGGAAGATGCACTGCAGATACTCCTTGACCTAGCCCCGGCAGAGCAGCATGAGCTCCAGGCCCTCACCGCAGCACTCGAGAGGCGATTCGGGCAGCGGCACTCCACTGATCAGAGCAGAGAGCAGCTGACCAACCGGAGCCGTCGACCGGGGGAGAGCCTGGGCACCTTTGCAGCAGACGTATGCTCATCATGGCTACCCGGAGTTTCCAGCAGCAGCCCGTGAGGAGCTATAGCCTGCATGCTTTTCTGAAAGGGCCGAGCCGGTCCTCACCTCGCGACCTAACCAGTAGGTCCCCCAAACTACCCCCAAATCAGAGCTACAGACTGCGACGGGGAGGGGGAGGTCGCCGAGATGTCCCAGCTGCAACCCTCGGTGCCCCGGAGGCGTCCTCGTCAACCGACCGACCGCTGCTACCGGTGCAATGAGCCTGGCCACGTGGCGCGTGACTGCCCAGCACCAGCCCCAAAGACCAGAACTACGCAGCCTCAGGGAAACGAGGAGGGAGCGGTGTAGCGAGGGGACCACCGCTCCAGCTTCCTGCCCCCCTCCAAGGACGGTGCACAGTGGTGGGCCGAGTTGGGCACCTCAAGGGACTCTACCTGAGCTGCTGTGTTGGGGGCCAGCCATGCCAGGCCCTGGTGGACACGGGGTCTACCATTTCCCTGATACGACCTGGCGTGCTCCCTGAAACATCTGGGCCAATGGTGAAGGGTTGGTTGGCCACAGACACCCAGCTGATGACAGTGACGGGGGAGAAAACTGTTATGCGGGGGAAGAAACCGTTGCAGATCCGAGTGAAGGATCTAGAGCTGGTGCACGACTTCTGGCTCGCCGACATTCAAGACCAGTGCATCATTGGCCTTTATCTGCTGAGCCGCTGGGGGGCCTGCGTCGACACCGCGAAGCTGGCTATCACTCTTAGCGCAGAGACTTTTGCTCTCCAGCGCGGCCAAAAGCAGGGAGCGGGGACCAGACGAGACAGGCGTCGGGCAGCTGCCGCTCAGCAGATTTCGGATGCCGGTGGCTCCGGGTCATCTCCACTCGCCTCAGCCTCAGCCTCTCAGCCTGACAAACCTCCTTCAACCGAGATCCAGCATCGGGCAGGTGGACAGCATGGCAACATGTGCCGCTACTGCCTGTGACAGGGGGAGCGGGCCCAGGAGGTGCTGGGGGTGGCTACTGCTCAGGCCACAGCCAGCGGAGGGGGGTGGCTCCCATTGACAACGCAGCAGCTGAAGCGGGAGCAGGAGGCCGACGCAACGTTGGTTCAGGTGGGGGCCTGGCTGGAGGCGGCGCAACGCCCCGCCTGGATGGGGGTGTCGGGACAGGAGCCCGAGGTGAAGGCCTACTACTCCCAGCACAACAATCTGGAGACCCACGACGGCCTCCTGTACCGGAGATGGCGGGCCCCCGGTCAGGGCAGAGATCTCCTGCAGCTGTTGGTGCCTCGGTCGCTGCGGTCGCAGGTGCTTGAGCTGGTCCACGGCTCGGTGGGGGCAGGACACTATGGGAACACCAAAACTCTCCGCCGCCTCAGGGGACTGTTCTACTGGCCTGGCTGTCGACGGGATGTGGAACTTCATGTGCACTGCTGTGACACCTGCACGGCACAGAAGGGCCCAACTCAATGCTCCACTGCCCCCCTTCAGCAGTACCTGGTGGGGGCCCCAATGGAAAGAGTGGGAGTGGACGTCCTAGGGCCTTTCCCCGTCACAGAGTCAGGGAACCAGTATGTGTTGGTGGCTATGGACTATTTCACGAAGTGGCCAGAGGCCTACGCGGTGCCGGACCAGAGCGCAACGACGAAGGCCGAGAAGCTGGTGGAGGAGATGTTCACCCGTTTTGGGGTCCCGGCTGAGCTCCACAGTGACCAGGGGCCTAACTTCGAATCGAACGTCTTCGCGGAGATCTGCCGGCGACTGGGGGTGGAGAAGACGAGAACCACACCGCTCCACCCGCAAAGCGATGGCTTGGTTGAGCGCTTCAACCGCACGCTGGCCACCCAGCCTGCCATTCTCACCAGCCGCCACCAGCGGGATTGGGACCGACATCTGCCCCTGGTTCTTTGGTCGTATCGGACTGCAGTGCAGGAGTCCAGCCAGTGTACACCTGCCGCTCTGATGTTTGGACGGGAGCTCCGGACGCCTGTGGATCGGGTGTTCGGGTCCCCCCCCGAGCCGGAGATTGATGGTGGGCCAGAGATGGACTACTACAGGAGGCTGAGGGAGCGGCTGCAGGTGGTTCATGACTACACCCGCCAGGCCCAGGCCAGCGCCGGAGTTTGACAGAAAAGAGCCTACGACACCAAGTGCCGAGGGGGGTTTTCATGCCTGGCGACAAGGTTTGGGTGTACTGCTCGTTCCGAGAGGAGTGTCCCCCAAACTCTGCAGTCACTGGCAAGGGCCGGCGGAGGTCGTGGAGCGGCTAACAGACGTGGTGTACCGTATCCGCATGCCGGGCCCGGGGCGCATGGTGGTATTGCACCGGGACCGGCTCTCACCGTACCGACCGCTCGCTCCGGCAGACGCCGGGGCAGGGGATGATGGTGGCACCCCATGTTCTGACCCGAGTGACTTTTCCCCCGCCGGTCGTGACCAGCCGGTGCGCCAAAAGAATGCACCTGGACATTTGCAGGACTTTGTGTGGGGTAATGGGGTCGTCGGGGACGACTGACCCCTTAGGTGGGCGCTATGTAGTGGGTCAGGGCTGTTCGGGGTTCTGGTTGTACAGTTATGTTTTGTTTATGTTGCCATAGTGACAGGTGACGCCCTCTCGCTACGACGGTGTGTCCTTCCGGGGTCAGAGGGCGCCCTGTGTGTTGTTGTTGTTGTTGCCGCGCTGAGCAGTTAGCTAGCGGCAGTGTTCTTCTGCAAATGTTAATAAACGGCTGTGCTCCCTGGCTAGCTCACGGGAAGCAAGACCAAACGATACCTCTGTCTCCTCCTTGTCTGAGCTCGCCACAATATTTATGAAAACTGGTTCACCCACTAAAGGGCAAAACTGGTGGTATCACAGTAAAAATTATTTTAACATTAACTAAAATAAAGCTTAAGTCATGTTAAACCTAAATAACAATTATTTTTAAAAATGAGTCAGCAAAATATTCCTGACTTGTCTGGAGACAGCCACCATACAAATAAATTAACAATTCTTTCTAAATAAAAACGCGGAGTCTTTTGAAAAACATTATTTTAATAAAAGAAAACATGAGTTTTAATACTTACCACAGAAATTTGAAGGCAATTTCTCCAACTTCAGAGTCCAAAATCCAGATGAAGCCTGAAAGAAGCCTAATGGCTGCGCTTGCTCTTACTTTTCCCTCCTTTTCGGGTTCTTTTTCCCACAATGCATTGCAGTAGTTGAGAAATACAGAAAAATACTTGTAAATGACTAATACGGAAAATTCCTTCACGTTTATATAGTAGATTGTACTGTATTGTAGTGGGTCAGGGCTGTTCGGGGTTCTGTTTTTACAGTTCTGTTTTGTTTATGTTACCATAGTAACAGGTGACGCCCTCTCGCTGCGACGGTGTGTCCTTCCGGGGTTAGAGGGCGCCCTGTGTGTTGTTGTTGTTGCTGTGCTGTTGCCGCGCTGAGCAGTTAGCTAGTGGCAGTGTTCTTCTGGCAGATGTAAATAAATGACTGTGCTCCCGGGCTAAGAGGGCGGGGGAGCAAGACCGAACGGAATTCTGTCTCCTCCTTGTCTGAGCTCGCCACAGTATTTTTACGGATTTTTTTACAGTGTGGTTCTGGGTCAAAATTGTTTAATAAACATTTATTTTGTTTATTTTTATTTTATTAGTATTTTCCTTAAATGTGTTAAATATATATTTTCTCATCTAAATGTCCACTGAGCTGTGAGCCAGGGGGCGGTAATGCGCCTTAACATTGGTTGCCAACCGAGAAGAAGAAGAAGCTGTGAGCCAGGAGGGAGGCGGTGAGCAGCTGTGTCCCAATTCAGGGTCTGCACGCTTGAAGTACACGCACTACGCGTACTACGTACGGTGCGTACTATAAGTACGAGAAGTGCGGAAGTGAGAGGTTTGTGAAATGGGACGGTATACGCTTCGTCGCGCTGTTCAGGTTGCCTAGCAACCATGATACTAACCGTGAGACACGTTACATACAGCTTTGTTTGACAGAAATGAAGGAGAAAAATGTTTTGTTGGTCATCCATTTTTGTCATGACATCACTTTGATTAGTTGAGTATCTGAGGCTGAGACCACGGGACTGTAAAACATGATTGTTGGGCTTCATTTCTGTGCTGAACAGTCATTTAAGATTAGTTACTAAATAACAATTAGTTAATGTTGTTCATGAGACTAAAGTCATCTCACTGTGGTAATGTAAATATAATATGGCCAATATTATAGTATTGTCAGATTATTATGATATATATATATACACACACATATACATATATCACTGACTTTCAGCTTGTTGTGTTTGTGGATATATGACTGACTTTAATTAATAAACATTCGCACATACATAAGTGACGTCATATTCAGTACTTTTGACAGTTCACTCTTCGGCCGCTCCATCTTATTAGGGAAAATCCATATACATACATATACATAAATGTAAATTTCAAAACCCAACCCCATCATTTAATTTGTTTTTGATTGAAATTGAATATTACTCAAACTCTCTTAAATTAACTTCCAATAAAAAAAGGTTTATCATTGATTGAAATTCATTCAGAAATGTTTAACGAATGAGCTGTCACAACTTTCAAGTACAAAGTCGTTATGAAGTCTGTCACATTCCCCCCCTTTTTTTTTCTGTTCTATCCTTTATTTATTTATCCTTCTTATTTCATTGTACTGTATATTGTTACTCTTATTTGCCTTGTATGTCTACTGTACAAACTGAACTGGAATGACTGACTGTTCGCTTTATAAGTTCAATAAAGTTTGGAGAAAAAAAAGAAAACCTCTTCGGCCGCTCCCTTCTGCCGTATTTTGCGGCAAAATTATCCACACCCACCACCGCGCTATGAATTGTGAGATATATAGGACCACAAAGCGTGCACCGGACCACACTTGATATTTGGGGAAATCGACGGCGCATTTGGAGTATGCATTTGAAGTACACTTCGAATTGGGACAGCCGTCGTCGCGTGGCGGTGACGTAACCGCACTTGAAATGCGTACTTCAAGCGTGCAGACCCTGAATTGGGACAGAGCCAGTGAGTGAGTGATTCGTTCGTTCGCTCTATGATTCAGCACAGGAGGGAGGGGGTGAGCGAGTCCTGAGTGATTCGCTTACGCTTACGATTCAGCACAGGAGGGAGGGGGTTAGTGAGTCCTGAGTGATTCGTTCGCTCTATGATTCATCACAGGAGGGAGGGGGTTAGTGAGTCCTGAGTGATTCGCTTCCGCTTACGATTCAGCACAGGAAGGGAGGGGGTGAGTAGCTCAAATGTGCTGTTAGCATGTTAGCAGAGCGATGCTACTGTGAAGCGAGGAGCTATTTTCTTGATGTGAGCTTCTACTCAGGGTTTTTTCTTCCAGTTCAGAGCAGAAATGCTTTTGTTAAGAAACTGGCTGTTGTCCCCCCCCCCACAATTTTAATTATAAGCTAGATATATTTCTACTAAGCGAATTAGTTTGCTAACAGAAACAGGGATGAGTCAGTGAGTCAGTTGGGCTTGTGAATCATGATTCACGAGTCAGTAAAGTGATTCTCGAGTATTGAACGTAGTAGTGATGTTCGTTCAATACTCGAGAATCACTACTTTCCTCCACTCCTCTGTCAAACTCATGTCTCAGTCTTGTGTTCCTTCATTTCCTGTTGTATTGTGAAGGTCTTATGTTCCATGTTCAGTGTGTTTAGTTTTGTTACCCTGATCTCATCATATCTAATTGTCTCAGCTGCGTTCCTCATATGTTTTCTGTATTTAAGCCTCTGTCTCCCTCAGTCCAGTGTTGCATTCTCCCTCATTCCCCTTTGTATGTTCTGCCTACCTGCCTGGTTAGTTTCATGTACATTCCAAGTTTAGTTAGTTTTGTATTTCCTGATGTTCAGCAATAAAGCTGCCTTTTGAATTCATGTTCGCCTCTGTGACTCTGCGTTTGGGTCCTCTCCTGCCTGCTTCACACGGCTAGCACATGACAAAAAGGGCCTTAAGAATTACATTACATGCAAAATACTTCTGTACTCTGTACTGTTGTTTGACTACTTTGCAAAGGTAAATAAAACTCACAAAGGCAGCTTGATTATGTGCACCTTGATTTACATTAGAATACTTCAACTCCATCCTTCCATTTCTTTCCATTTGCTATCTATAAGCTGTGGAAAGTCTGAAGCCTATCCCAGCCACAATAGGGCGAAGAATCCCCTGGGCTGGTTGCCAGTCAAAGTGGCTGACACACAGAGAAAGACAACTACATATTCATGTTCATATGTGTGGATAATTTAGAATCAACAATCAACTTTCCATGCAAACTTTCTTGACTGTGGGAGAAAGCTGCAGTACCATAAAGAATTAACAGCCCCCCCAGGCACAGGGAAAAGTTTACCCAGAAAGACCCCAGACAGCTGGGTTGAATTTAATTTAATTGGCTTAGTAACAACATGTACTACCCACTTGACAATATTTTTTTTATTCTTATGACTTTGCTTGTTTTTATTCTGACTGTGCAGCACAGGGGCGGAGCGTGGGGGTGGCTTACTGGGCTTAAGCCCCGGTTGTTTTGTCAGAAGCCCGGGGTCTTTTGGAGTGTAATTTTTTCATAGTTAGATGCCTGGCTGACAACTGTATAAAACAAAAAGTGCACACAATATTCGAAGCACATAGTGCACACTGTGGGAATTTACGACTGTGCGTGAATCCCCCCTGATATTGGTATGATCCGAGCTCAGGCACTAAGCAACTGAGCGAGGGGGCGGGGCAGCTGCTGCCTGTGAGTGCCTGTTGGAGA
Organism: Rhamphochromis longiceps; assembly: GCF_057381845.1. NCBI lineage: Eukaryota > Metazoa > Chordata > Actinopteri > Cichliformes > Cichlidae > Rhamphochromis > Rhamphochromis longiceps. The sequence goes on from NC_140570.1 coordinate 32,040,981, forward strand.
AACGGAGCCAGCCGTACTAAGGAGAGCTTAAGTTTGACCAGGTACCAAAGCAAATCATTCAGAGCGTACAAACAGTGTTGGGACTAACGCGTTATTAAGTAACGCGTTACAGTAACTACGTTATTATTGTGGTAACGAGCACGGTAACTAGTTATTATGCCAAAATCAGGAACGCGTTAGTCGTTACTGGGATTTAGATAGGGTTGTTACTCGTTACTTCGTGTGGTGGCTATCGCGGAGCTTCCACAGATTCAGTAATATTAGCAAGTGGTGGAGGCCAGCAGGTGGATGAAGGAAAGGGGACGCAGAAGGAAAAGAGACCCGAGGCGGCCGCAGGTCCAAGTGTGAACTGAACTTCAGGTAAGAAGTTATGACCTGCAGTCTCTCTGGGTCCGATATAAACCAAGTTTAGGTGGAGTTTATTTTCGTTATTCTGACTCTTTCCGTACTGCGTACTAGCTAGTTTCTATACAGCTGGGTGGTTGCTATGAAGTTAATGATGTTGAACTTTATTTTGTTCATAAGTTATTAGAGTTGCCACCCCTCCCGTCTGGTATTCAGAGAAAATATTACGCGTTTCTTATTGAGGTGAAAAGGAACAGTTTGTCCCGTAATTCAGCTACAATGAAAAAGGTACAAAGCTGGAGTTATTCTGTGTTTACGCTGCACAGCTGCCTCTTCTTCTCTCATTCTCTCCCTCCCTCTCCTGTTTCTACTTCAATCATGAAAACTGATCAGTTTGGATTTGTTTATCGCTCACTTTGCGCCGAAAGAGGAAACCAGAGGATGTCGCGCTAAACAACAGCAGCACGTTTAAGCTTGATCAGCTGTTGTTAGAATTTATTTAATATTAATTTCTAGTATCAGCTGATGTTTGCTGGAGCCACAGCTGCAAAAAAGCTGCTGGTCATGATATGGTTTGGTTATCTGGTGAGAGGGAAACATGAAGATGAAACCAGGAGATGTCCTTACTGAATCATCAGAGCTGAACAGGTGATGGAGAAACAGGTTTACCTTTTAGGTGACATGAATGAGTTGAAGGGAAGTTATGAACTGTTTCTGAGAGACAAATAACACCAGGATCCTTTTCTAAGCAGCTGACAGCAACACCATTCTTCCCACGGTCCTGAAGGACAAGCTGGAGAACTCAGGAGTGGACCATCACCTCACTACATGGATTCTGGACTACCTCACTGACCGACCACAGTATGTGAGAACTCAGGGCTGTGTGTCGGACAGGGTCGTCTGCAGCACGGGGGCCCACAGGGAACAGTTCTGGTTCCGTTCCTCTTCACCATCTACACTGCAGACTTCTCCCACAACTCCACCCAGTGCTTCCTGCAGAAGTTCTCTGATGACTCCGCAATAGTCGGCCTCATCACTGATGGGGATGACAAGGAGTACAGAGAACTGACCCAAGACTTTGTGGACTGGTGCCAGCTGAACTACCTTCAGATCAACACTAGTAAAACCAAGGAGCTGGTGGTAGACTTCCGCAGGCACAAACATCCTCCACTGCAACCACTGAACATCCAAGGTATGGACATCGAGGCTGTGGACAACTACAGGTACCTTGGTGTTCATCTGAACAATAAACTGGACTGGACTCATAATTCAGAAGCCCTCTACAGGAAAGAGCAGAGCAGGATGTACCTGCTGCGGAGACTCGGATCGTTTGGAGTAGAGGGCCCACTCCTGAAGACCTTCTATGACTCTGTGGTGGCCTCAGCCATCTTTTATGGTGTGGTCTGCTGGGGTGGGGACAGGAAGAGACTGAACAGGCTGATCCGAAGGGCCAGCTCTGTTCTAGGATGCCCTCTGGACCCAGTGGAGGTGGTGAGTGACAAGAGAATGGCGGCTAAGCTGTCATCCCTGTTGGACAACATCTCCCACCCCATGCAGGAGACTCTGACAGCACTGAGCAGCTCCTTCAGTGGCAGGCTGCGGCACCCACGATGTGGGACAGAGAGATTTAGCAGGTCTTTCCTCCCCACTGCTGTCAGATTCAACAACAAAGACTTTTGCAGCTGATCAAACCATGTGCAATAAGACTGCTATATGTACAATTATTTTTCTGACAAAGTTATACTTTTGTATTTTCTTATTCAGTTGTATATAGCATCCATCCATTCGCTTCCGCTTTTCCTTTTCAGGGTCGCGGGGGGCGCTGGAGCCTATTCCAGCTGTCATAGGGCGAGAGGCAGGGTACACCCTGGAAAGGGCGCCAGTCTGTCGCAGGGCCAACACACAGGGACAGACAACCATTCACACTCACATTCAAACCTAGTGGCAATTTGGATTATCCAATTAACCTATCCCCACAAGCTGCATGTCTTTGGACGGCGGGAGGAAGCCGGAGTACCTGGAGAGAACCCACGCAAACACGGGGAGAACATGCAAAACTCCACACAGAAAGACCCCGGCCTGATGGTGGAATTGAACTCAGGACCTTCTTGCTGTGCGGCAGCAGTGCTAACCACCGTGCCACCGTGCTGCCGGTGTATATAGCATTTGTCTTCTATTTTATTCTATTGTATATAGTATTTTATTTTATTGCATTCCAGTGTTTTCTAATTTCTGCTACATAACTTTGCACTTTTGCTGTAACGAAACAAATTTCCCATCTGTGGGACTAATAAAGGTCATCTTATCTTATCTTATCTTATCTTATCTTATCTTATCTTATCTTATCTTATCTTAATACAAAGTTGTGTACACATGAGAAGTGGAACGAAAATCATACATGATTCCAAACATTTTTCACAAATAAATAACTGAAAAGTCTAATCATGGCTCCTTGATAAAAGATGTGCTGAGAGCTGAGGTGGGAAGTGCGTGTGTGCTAAAAGCAGGGCATCTGAAAAGTTGCTCAGTGAAAAACACAGTGAAATGAAAACATGTGCAACTACAAACGCTGTTGGTATCAGGTCCATATCAACATCCACTCAGGAGAGATGGGAGCTCCAGGGGCTCTGGTTTGAAGATGTGACACAGCTGAGCTGTACAAACTGTCTGACATACAGTTTGAACTATAATTGTATAAATAGCAGACATCATAATAGTTGAATTATGTTGCTATGCTTGTATAAAAAACATGACAGTCTCCAGTCCACCATGTATGGGAACACTGGTTTAGAGGAGTCAGTATCCAAAGTAACTGAAAAATGTGATTCATACTGAGTTGGACAGTGAATTTATTTGACAAAATCCATAGTCTTTAAGACTAATTTTGCAACCTTATCTAAAAATTCTGATATATCTTTTCAGTGAAGAATTCTATAGAAGTCATGTCCCCCAGTCGTATTTTGTTACGTTTTTGTTTATGATATTTCTGAGCGATATAACCAAAATCTCATATCCCGATATAAGACATTTCTTATCCCGATAACAATATATATTGCAAAATAGCATTTTCTGTAAATTCTGTGAATCTCTGGCAACTCGATGTGGTGTGAATAAAGCACGGCGGGACCACAGATTGTAATTATGAGCCATTTATTTACATTGGCTGCAGCTCCCAGCTGCTAGCAGCACACCACACCACAACACAGCAATTCTGTTCTGCCCGTATCGTTCCTCTGATACCCCTGATGTTGACCTTGCTGCTCTGACCCCTCACCTGAAGAGCTCGATTACCAATCTTGGGGTAAAAATCGACTCTGCACTTACTTTGATGGCCACGTGAATGGGGTGGTGAAATCATCATTCTATCATCTCAGGCGTCTGTTGAATTTCAAACCTTTTCTTTCAAGCCGTGATTTGGAGACTGTTATCTTTTATAACCTCACGCTTGGGTTATTGCAGCTCCCTTTGAATAGGGGTTGGACTAGGCACTCTGACACGCCTGCAACTAGTATAGAATGCTGCGTCACAGTTTTTAACTGGTAGAAGAAAATTTGAGCACATTACTCCAGTTCTGGCCTCCCTTCACTGGTTTCCAATTAAATCTAGGATTCATTTTTAAGTACTTTTATTGTTTTTTAAATCCTTAAATGGTCTGGCACCTGCATATTTGTCTGATTTGCTGAAGCCCTATGTTCCCACTTGTTCGCTCTGGTCAACTGAGCAGCTGTTGCTCTCAGTCCCCAAATCACGGCTGAAACTGAGAGGAGACCGAGCGTTCTCTATCGTGGCTCCAAAGCTTTGGAATAATCTTCCTCTTCACATTAGGCAATCGACATCAGTGCTGGTTTTTAAATCCAGATTAAAAACACATTTTTATTCACTGGCCTTTGACTCAGTGGTTAACTGACTTGTATTTACTTATATTTTATTGTTATTACTATGTTTATTATTTTATCGTATTTATTATTCTTATTGTATCGCGTATATTTCTGTTGTTCAGCACGTTATAAACACACAAGGCTGACCAAAGTGCTATATAAATAAACTATGATGATGATAACATACCTCTCAACCCTGTTTGCCTGTGATTTATCACTGCGGGTGTGATCTGCAGATGCCGTGCAGGTGCGTCCGCACGGCACCGCAGGCCACACCCCACCACACACCTCCTACCTACCCCCCCCACCGGCCTTCAACCCAACGACAGGGCAGTGTCTCTTGCGGAGGCCGGCCATGCCTCCTGCGGCAATGCTGGTCTGGCAGTCGGCCACCTGGCAAACCAGCACGACCCTGCGGGCTCAGCCGTGAGGTAGCCCCATGTTTAGAGGTAGCCCTCGATTTGTTTTGACCAGTCCTTCTGTTTGAAACTACCTGGTTCTGACTCATCTTCACTGGCCATGCTGGTATTCTGTGCCCGCATCCATGTGGTGACTGTAAGCACCATTTAAAGTTACTTCATGTTTTTATTTGAGGTCATTTGTTTGATACATATTCTGAAATTTGATCTTTGAAAATAATGTATATTGTCATCATTTCAGTTTATTTTGAAAAGTCTCAACGGGATCTTGAGCTTTATTGTGAAAGATTTATGTGGAAAATAAACAAGCGGATGGCGGAACCACATGATGGTTTTACTGTCATTGTTGGTAACGAAAGTGTGCATAAAAAAAAAGTAGTTTGTCCTTCCATAGTGTTGTTATTTTAAATATAAGAGAAAGACAAAACTTCAAGAAATTCATATAGCCACTACAGTAACCATCAAAACAATGATTTACAAGGTGGGTTAGAGTTATACTCAAATAAACTCGACAAGAGAATACAATTAAGAATTGATAAATATTTTTTAATGTCATTTTGCACAAAAAAAAAAAAAACATGCCTACACTCCACAAAACTCTAGCTAGTTTAATTGTAAAAAAAAAAAATTCTTAATCTCATTTGTCTTAAGACAGTCAAGGAGTGGATCAATTTAAACCCCAATAAAAACAAATAAATAATAACCTATCAATTAGTCATTTGAATATTTCTTGAAAGAGAATGAAAAATGTGCTGTTTTCAGATATCAAATGCTTGTGTTCATTTAACATGTAGTTAAACAAAACTTAAGAGCTGTTCCACAAAGCAATATTTTCTGAGGTTGAAAGCAATTATTCATAATGATTAGCTTCTCTTGATTAAGCAAAAAAAAAGAAGTAAGATTTAGAACACACACATACAAAACAGCCATTTTTAGAGTTGTTAGGATGCTAGTATAAACTCACAATAAAAAACAAATAAAATCAGATGTGATGAAGTGGAAGATGTTTTACAACCATTTAGATATATAATATTCACAAAACTTCAGTGGGGAAAAAGACAAAAAATGCATAGTAATTATTATAATAGAAAAGCACACTCAGCTCACAAGAATCTAAGAATCTTTTTGAATATCTTAACCATCTTATTTTTAATTTCTGTTGTTCTAAGACAATACACAAAAGGATTTACAAGAGATGGACCAAGAATGTTCCCTATCAATAAACCCTGACGTTCGTCAAGAGATAATACCACGCCAACTCTAGTCAAGATGACAATAATGAATATAGGAGAGTAAAAGCATGTTACACAAATTGCATGACTCACAACAGTGCTGCCCATTTTCTTTTTATCATTATTTGAAGATAATTTCACACAAAATAAGATTCCACAGTATGAAATACAAATGAAAGTGAAAGTGAAAAATAAAATAAAAAATGACCAAATGGCACTTTGGTTGAAATACTCATCAACATTGACACAAGTGGTTCGCATTATGGCAGCATAATCACAGAAAGTGTACTTAAGCTTCAAGGTGCAGTGAGGGAGAGGGATAACAGTTGCAGGAAACAAGACAACAGTACCACATCCAATAATCCACAAGATATATGTAAGAACAACAGTACGTGTATTTGTCAAATAACTGTGGTAATGAAAAGGAAAAATTATAGCAATTAATCGATCGAATGCCATAATTGCTAGAGCAAACCGTTCCATCACCATTGCTAAGTGGAAAACACACATTTGAATTAAGCAGTCCACGTATGATATGGTTTTAACATCAGCAAGGAGAACCCCAATCATTGTTGGAGTGGCACTGGAAGTGTACATTATATCAACAACAGCAAGGTTGCAAACCAGAAGATACATTGGTTTATGTAATCTCTTGTCAAAAATAATGAAGAGGATGTTTACCGTATTGGCAAAAATAGCTAGTATATAGATTATCAGCATAACCACACCAACTGCTACAGGCCTTTTGACTGTGTCAAAACCACCTATAATAAAGTGTTTCACTGTGATTGAAGCATTCTGTAACAACATACTCAACAACTTTTTAAATTAGGAGATGTTTCAAAATTTAGTTAAAGAAGTAAAACAACAACAACACCTCAGCCTCAAGCAATAGCCTTTCAAATATATTTTAAATCTTTATCAGCTGGACTCATTTGTTAAGAAAAAAGCACAACCCAAACCCAAACAGCTTTGGGTAAACACTTTAAGTATCAAAAGAATGCTAAGTTTTCATTGGTCTCAGCTCCCTCATCCAATCACAGTTCATATAGGGGTTGGCATAGAAGTTTTTCATATGACATCATGTGGACATCGCTCAAGAACTGTCAAACAATCCTGGACATGATAAGCAGTAGCAATCACATCCAATCGCTCAAAAGTACTTTACATAGAAAATATCACTACTTTTCTCCCCTGTGTAAGCACAGCTGGGAGTGATCAGACCTAACAAGACAAAGGAAGCGAAGCAGGATACAATGAAAAAAAACAGACTGTCAAAGAAACAAGAAGTATAACACAGAGACACAGACTTAACACTGAGACAGAAGCATGAACCGTGGGACTTGCAGAGCCGTAGGACGCACATGAATGAGAGGTGGAAGGCGATTGTAGTTCCTATTAACAGGGTATTGCCGACTGTCCTGCTAATTGTATGTCATATTTATGATTAAAAAAATAAAATAAAAATTGAAATTAAAAAAAGTTTAATCAAATTAGATTGTACAAAAGGCCCCGTAGTTGCGGTTTTATTCCGTTCAGTTGTTAGTTCACCTGTAGTTTTTTAGAGTGGCCATTAGAGGTCACCCCACCGCTTTGTATGAGAGAGACTATGGGCACCTGAGCTTTTCTGCTCCAGATTACCAGCAGAGAAGTTGTCATTCCGTGAGAAGTGTGCGTTAATGAGCAACAGAACACACACACACACATACACATGCCCACGCACCTAAGCCTGTATGCAATACCTGCTCCTCTGACAATCCCTGTTACCTTCAACTGTGTAAAGTCAATACAAAAGTCTGCACTATCCTCGGTGTCTTCATTGTCTCCCTTCTGAACATTCATCCGGGCCTTGAGCAGTGTTCTGGCCGACACTCCGGGGAGTGGTAGCGGCAAATCTGAACTAGCACCTTACAGTCCTCCCAGTCCAAGTTATCTACCCAACATTAATGGTCCTTCGAGCCGGAGGTAAGCTGCTTCTACCCTAACAAGATGGATGATATTCAGAATTTCTCAGTCCTTGGTGCACGCCCATGGCGTAATATACGTCGCCCCCTCCGCTATGAAGCTTATGAGACTGACTTCCCCGGGCTTGGTGCAGGTTACCAGGAGGAAAGTGAGACAGGAGGCGACACCCGTTCTTCCCACCATCCTCCGTCTGACCCCTCTGATGACCGCTCACACAGCCATGTCACACCATTGAGAGCAAAGTTAGAAGATATACAAGGTGAAAGGTTCCTGTTCCAGCAGTCCCATGACCAGATGAGAGCCGGGCTGGCTGATTTCCAGGCCCTTCATACTAGTTTGCTGCAGCTGCTGGACCGTGCAGAGAGTCTGCAGCTCAGTCCACCGCACAGAGCCCCTGTTGTTCATCTCCAGCCACCCCCTGCTGAAGAGGAAGAGGACTGGCCTCCACCACCACCTCCTGTTGAATTCAAGGAGGCGTCTGTCTCCAGCCAGGGTCCAGTTGAGGACCGCATCGATACAATGATGAAAGAGCTGCAGGATCTGAAGAGGGAGTCTATGGCTGCACAGAAGAGTCAGATCATCCCCCCACATGAATCTAAGCCAGGGTTCACTTCTCCTCAGCCAAGGACCACCTACCCTCCAGCGCCGCCTCCGAGAGCACACCCCCCTCCATTGCAACCACTGCCAGTTCCACCTCCATCCTCATCTACTCCTTTCTGGCCCTCACAGATGTACAGACCCCCGGCTTAGCAGTGGCCCCAGATTTGACCTACAGGGGGCCTCGTCCGAGCATTCCCAAGCTCACACGCCGTAATCCTGGGGAATTTGCTCATCTAAAGATGGCGCTAGAGAACTTATTGCCCCCGGAGAGTTCAGAGCTCTTCAGGTACCAAGTCTTGTTAGATCACCTACACCTGGAGGAAGCAAAGTTGATAGCGGACGCTTACCTCCATTCTGCCACGCCCTTCAGTGACACCATGAATACTCTTAACGACAGGCTTGGGCAGCCTCACCAGCTTGCCCTGAGGAGAACTGCTGCTGTCATGGACTCACCTGACATCCGCCGAGGGGATGCAGCCGCATTCGAGCGATTCTCTCTTCACATCCAGTCGCTCGTGGGCATGCTGAAGACTTTAGGCCCTGATGGGGAGGTTGAACTCCAGTGTGGCTCCCATGTGGCTCGACTTCTTAGTAAGCTTCCTTCAGAGCAAAGAGCTGATTTCCGTTGGTGCATGTACAACCATTCTGGTCAGGCTTACACCCTGGACGACCTGGCTACCTGGTTAAAGTACGAATCCTGGTGTCAGGACTATGACGGCTTGCCCACGCCAACGATCACCAGAGAGAAGCCTGATGTCAGACCAAGCAAGCGCTCTGTTGCGGTTCTTCACAGTGTAGAGAGCTCACCCAGGTCACTAGGTACCACTCCAAACAAAGCTAGGCAGCAGCCCTACTGTGCCTTTTGCGATAACCGTGCCCATCACCTGAGTCAGTGTCAGGAGGTCATCAAGCTGAGTCGCGAACAGCTCACAGACTGGATAAAGACCAACAAGAGGTGCTGGCGTTGTGCTCGCTCCCATCAGGCAGCACAGTGTACCCTCAAGAAACCCTGCAGCCTGTATCAGGGTCGTCATCTGCAGGTCCTTCACGACGTGAATTCTAAGCCCTTAAAGACACATTGCCCAGTGTCTGCTCCCCCACGAGGTGAGAATCCTACGGGCGTCCTGTACCTCGATCGTCCTACAGAGAGCGGCCAAGTCCTGTTAAAGGTTGTCCCAGTCATCCTTCACCATAATGGCAAGACTTTGAGCACTCACATAGTTTTGGATGATGTGGAGTCCTTGCAGCGGAAGTAGAGACACCTCAGAGGCCTGCCTCTCCAGGCCTTCAAGAAGGTCAAACCTCTCCTTCTCATTGGCAGTGACCACCCACAGCTCATCACTGCAACTGAAGCTGTCCGTCTTGGTCCACCGGGTGGTCCCGCTGCTATGCGCACCAGGTTAGGGTGGACACTACAGGGTCCCTCCAGCCTTATCGGTTCCTCTTCGCTGCCACAACAGTGCCTCTTCACAACTGCTATTCCTCCCCAGGTGAGTGAGCTACTCAAACATGTAGAGAAGTTATGGCAGGTAGATGTCATCCCAGTGCCAGAAGGCAAGGTGGTTACCCGTTCAAGAGAGGATAACTATGCAGTTAGCCTGCTAGAGCAGAAGACAGTTCGTGTAGAAGTCGAGGGCATCCAACGCTATGCCACCCCCCTCCTTCGCCGCCAGAACATGCCACACCTTAAAGCTAGCCCTAACGCTGTTGTTCCCAGTTTGAGAAGCGTGGAGAGAAGGCTCCAGAAAGATCCAGAACGAGCTAAGATCTACTGGGCGGAGATAGAGAAGTTGGTCCAGGCCGGTTCGGTGGTTAAGGTGTCCCCCTCGAGGTTGTTCAAACAGATGAGTCATGGTACATCCCTCACCCCCTTGTTAGCCACAATGGCAAAGATTGCCTTGTGTTTAACTGTTCTTTCCAGTTCCAAGGCCAGGCCCTCAACGAACATCTTCTGCTGGGCCTACCCTGAGTGCATCAAGATTTTGTTACAGAACACACACACACACACACACACACACATACACACACACACACACACACACCTAAGCCTGTATGCAATACCTGCTCCTCTGACAATCCCTGTTACCTTCAACCTGTGTGAAGTCAATACAAGAGTCTGCACTATCCTCGGTGTCTTCATTGTCTCCCTTCTGAACATTCTTCCGGGCCTTGAGCAGTGTTCTGGCCGACACTCCGGGGAGTGGTAGCGGCAAATCTGAAAGCACCTTACAGTCCTCCCAGTCCAAGCTATCTACCCAACATAGATATTGACATTTTCATATCGGAATTTATCCTGCAACATGAACCATGGGTAATGGAAGTATCGATATTTCAGGATCGCTCTGCACATCACTACTCCTCAGTTTTAGAATAAGACAGTAGACAGCGGTGAGGAGGAGAGTGCAAGTGCGTCACAAAAACACGCAAATATGACTGACACCCATAAATGAAGCAGCACCTGACTGCAGTTTAAAGAAGAAGCAGGTGCTAACTGAGAAGAGATTCAGCCAATCCAAGCTGAGGCATTTGATTTTTCTGAATGTCAACCTGCACTGAGGACATACAGTTTGGCTACTAAGTTTGGTTCTGTGGATTTCTGTTTTGTTTTTGTGTTAAATCAAAATTAAAAGTTTAATTAAAATATTACACAAATGTAAGAATGCCTGCTTTTGTAACAGAACAAATACACAAAATAAGGGAATTATAAGGCTTCTCATAAAAACGCTAAATGCAAAAGGTTTTATCAACACAACACACAAAGCATTCATATTTGCCAAGTAAAGATAAAATATGAGGCTACAGATGATAATAAATTAAGAGCCAATTGGTAGCCAAAAGAACCGGCTCTTCTTTGGGAGCCATGCCACAAGAGCCGGCTCCCATCACTAGTTTATACAGTTTGTAATTGAGAGACTGCTCCATTCATTTTGGGCATATCATTTTTGAGCTGGAAGCCCAGAAAGCTCCTTGGTGCTTAACAGGCTAAGCTCCAGTTTTTAACCTCAAACAAATGGTCAGACTTAAAGACTCAATCAAAAGCTAGAAATCGCTCCCCGTTTTGTTATCTCCCATAACCCACCCACCTGGTCCCGAAAGCTATCTCGGATCTAGTACCCTCATAACTCTCTTACCTCTTCTGCTACATGCCTTTCCTCTTTTGAAGTTACTCTAGGGTACCAATTTCCACTGTTCTTTAAGAATGAGATTGAGCTGGCAGTTTAAATCATTCAAAGCACATGCAGCATGCCCAACGGGTTTAGATCCATACGCAGGTTGCTTTGTGCCACAGCCGGTAGTGGCAATATGTTGACCGGTGTATTGCCACTGCTGACCACGACAGAGACGTGGTTCAAGGATAAAATAAATAGCAGTTTATTAACAACTATTTAAAACATCCCATAAAAGCATTAACAGGTGGATCAATATACATATATTCTAAAAAGTTCAGAGCAGAGGCTTACCAGTGGGTGACAGAGATGCCAAATGAGGACGAATAAAAAAAAAAGAGAAAATCCACCGATAAATGTGCAGCACACTGTCACACACTCACACTCTAGTGTAGCTCAAACAAAGGTGTGTAGTACACCAAGGGTCCCACCACCAAGACACCCCAGTCACTTCCACTTCAGGCCCTCTGCATCTAAATAAAAGAAACAAAAGAAAACTATAATGGATTCAAAACAAACTTGATATACACCCCCTGTGGCTAGCCCAACCACAGAACACACTGGTGATAGAAAAGTAGCTAGAAAACGGGCCTCCTTCCAGTGGTGCAAAGCAAAAACAAAAGGTTACAAATCAAAACATTCAAAAACCAAATATACATCGGAATGAATTAACCCTGTGCTCGAAGCAGACGGCATCACAATATCACTCCAAATCGTCGTCCGTCCGACAATTCTAATTGGATACTTCGGTCAATTAACATGCACGTCCGCAGGCTTCCATATCTGGCATGTATGGCGCCACTGTTCTCTGAATTATCCACTTCTATAAAACTGGCAGCAACAGGGAAAAGAAAATCCCAAACAGGAAAAGGAAGGCAAAGCAGCAGCACTTCTGTTCTGTTAGCTGAGCGTAGAATAGAAAAGGCGTAGCGGCCCTGCTGTAAAGCTACTGGCCGCCCACTAAGGCCCACACTTCCTGCAATACATAATGAGTGTTTACTAGAAAAGAAAACAATAAAAGACAGATTGTGAAAAATCAGAGTTACGTACCAATTAAACGGCGTCACCCGATTTATTAACACAGTGGATCATAGGAGGCTTCTGCACCTACGACCTATAAACAACATTGGTTTACCACTGAGTGAAATAATGTACGCCCTGCACCGAATAAACACATACCAGCCACGATGGAGGCTTCAGGAAGGTAATCCACGGGTGATCTCTGTAACACAAACAACAACCAACATGAGTACTGCCAATTCAGGCTGAGGCAACAACGACATGTACGCAGCTCCTACCTGTAACACCGGGAGAAGTCAGGTGACCGAAAGGAGATAACAGGTACACGATTCGGGGATGCTCAGATGGCCACTATTTATACTAGTGCCCCCTAATGCGCCTGACTAAAAGTGGGATCAACCAGAACATTTAATATTCCTTCTGCCACATTAGCAAGGCCTGCGGGCATGATGGGTTGTAACAGCACTTTTATTTCTTCTATCTCATGCATGAGAAGGGACGTCAGACACGGGGCACTGAGAGTGTCTCTGACAATGAACAGTCCAGCTCCTCTTTTAAACACAGTTGCAATACACAAGGCCTTTCACCGTTGTTGTTCACAACTTAGATCTAAAAAAGGATTCCACTTTCCACTACCTGTGGGATTCTCCCCCACTCTGGCTTCTTCCTGTGTGAATGCCCCCCCCACAAGAAAATTAAACATAAGTCGCTCAGAAAATATAAGTAAACTTAGAATATAATTTTAAGGAGATTCAAACTGTCCAAAAATATAAACCCTGAGCTTGAAAATAAAAAGCATCTGGACTTCTTTAAGTTGTTTGAAGTTGCTAAGGTCAAATGGTGGAGAGTCCCAGATTTAAATGCTGTGGGAGTGTTCCCCCAACAGGGACAAAAGGACACCCTAATGATCCTCTACCTAATCACATGAACCAAGGTGTGAAAACGGGTGTAGGTAGGTCACAATCAGCCAAGGTTTCGGGTGAGCTCATTGTGAAACCTAGCCCCACCCTATCATATGATTTCCTGAGATCAGATGGCCCAAGATGTGAGTGGGCATTAAGTGAATAGTAACCTCATAAATTGCAAAAAAAGTGCAATAAACTACAGAAAAATTGAAAATTGTTTATGGTTTTTTGCATATAGTTCTAGTTAGAGAAATTTAAGAGGTTTGTCCCTCAAAACTGTAAATACAAAAAAGTTGCACAAAATAGTTTCCAACCACAGGAAATTTATTTTGAGTGTCTTAATAGTTTTATTTTTGAGATACACCAATTTTTATATACTGCAGGAAAAACAAAAGTAAATATTATAATGCAAATTTGCAAAGAAAAACCAGCATGTGTATCAAAATAAACTATTTCCAGCAGTGCAATTTGAGTTCTAAGCATCCCAGAAACTATACAGAAAAGCATAAAGTTGAACATGACTTTTAAAAACACCGGTATAAGCTTATAAGGCCCTGAAGGTTAAAAAAAAAAAAAAGCCTACATTGATGTCACTTCTGGTTTTGGGTAAGTAATGGTGGACATGCGATAGTTGTGATGATGCCTATTCCAACGTAGGAAGTGCTATGAACAGCTGATCGGATCGGCAAAGCGTGTTTCTGGAATATTATGTTTTTGTTGCTGCAAGTGTTTTTTGTGCAGTTGTTGCAACACTATATGTGTAAGAAACCGTGACCTAGGACTTTTGTTTTATTTTCACTTGCTAAATACGGGACAGATTTGACTGGGGAAAAGAAAGGGGAGAAAGAAAGAGGGAAAGAAAAACAGTGGGGAAGAGGGACGGGGATAAAGGGCAAAAAACAAAAACCAACAAAATAAGCAGACAAAAAATACACATATCAATCACCTGGATCACCTGTTGAGAAAGAAAAAAGAAAACAAGCATTTAACAAGGGATAAACAACATCACGATGATCTATGGGAATATAATAGTAAATACTAAGTGTTAAACATTATTGTGCAGCACGTAAGATCGACAGCGCACAGTGTGCTTTGAGGTAGGAGCCAAAAAGGGTGTAGTTTGTGTGTGTGAGCACCCGTGTGTACACCTGTGAGCATGAGCGCGCTTGTATTAAAAGGTTCCTTCATGTAATGATCTGCTAGAGGGTGTGGGGAGCCACAGCCCCGTCCTCCAGGGTATGAAGCAGGTATGGAGGAGATCAAAACTCCAGACATCCAGAGGCCCCCAGAACACAAGAGACCAAGGAAGACCAACAGAGGGGCAGCCGCGCCACCATCCCAGAAAGAGCTGAGGAGAGTCCCAGATGAGGGGTCACTCAGCAGTTGCCGAGCAGAAGCCAGGAGGGGTTGCAGGTTCTAACCAAACTTAGAATATAATTTTTACCAGATTCACACTGTCCAAAACATAAACCCTGGGTCAGAGATCAAGGATGGATGATAAAGTTTGTAATGGTAAATGTCCTGTATTTGTATAGCGCTTTTCTTAGTCCCTAAGGACCCCGAAGCGCTTTACAATACTTTCAGTCATTCACCCATTCACACACACATTCACACACTGGTGATGGCAAGCTACAATATAGCCACAGCCGCCCTGGGGCGCACTGACAGAGGCGTAATCCCTCCAAAACCGTAACAACTTAATTTGTTACAGCTAATAAATATAAGGAATTCTTCTTTCTACAAGAACAAAGTTTCTATAGAGATAATATCTTAGTGTCTGAAATGAATTTATTTAGCATTGTCTTACATTCTGATCAGTTACATATGCCTGATTTTCATATTCTCACGTGTAAATCATGAAGATCTAGATTAGATTAGATTAGATTAGATTAGATTAGATGAAACTTTATTAATCCCTCGGGTGGGTTCCTCCGGGAAATTCAGTTTCCAGTAGCAAAGCACCGAAAGAAGTTGCATGTTACAGATACATTAAGCGGAATGAGAGTAAGGATATAAGCATAAATACACCATATATACACATATACACATATATAGATACAGAATATACAATATGGATAAATAGGATTGCTCATTTGAGTGAGTATATTGCACAGTGATTATTGCACAGTCGAATATAAGAAAAAAAAGACAAAACAAAAAACAAATATTGCAAATATTGCACAGTGTATCTGGCAGAAGTCATTAATTAGTTTCCCACCTGTTTACATGACTCCATCCTTACCAAACTATTCAAATGTGTCTTGTGTTTACAAGCTTTTGTACACTGAATCTGAATGTTATGTGTTTTTATGGTTGCAATTTATCTCAGAATTTATCTCAGAATCTAGTAGAGAGATCAATCAGAATAAAAATCAGAATCTCTGAATTTGAAAAGGGCCAAAGCTTTGATTCGAACCCAGGCGGCTTCTCTCAGCCAGCTTATCCCAGTGAGCTAAACCGGCGCCTTTGTATATGTGAAATTTTCTTTAAACGAACTATTAAAATACTACATAGAATGTAGTTAATCTTAATCAAGTACAAAACTATTTGTTATTTTGTCGTTGCTTCATCTGTGATGGATCTACTGTCAGTGTTAAAAATAACTGCCATTAGTTAAGTTAATATTTTCAAAGGTGCAATTTCCTTATGGTGATAGCTTCTGTGTTATAGCAACTCTAAAGAGCCAAAGTAAAAGTAAATTAAAGTATCCAGCCATCCTCATCTTACCTTTGGGTGGATGGGAGCATGGTTCTGCAATCTCTGGGGATATGTAAATAGAAAATTGTCTATGCCACAATGCAGTGTCACTGGATGACGGAAGTGCAGAGTGAGAATGTACGGTTCTTATGAGGCTTAAAATGCGAAAGCACAGGTGCTTTGTCATCAAAGCCAAACTGTCTGTTTAGCTGGGCTATTATTTTTTTATAATCACTGTCTACTGCTGCTAAAGATTTGAAATATCTTTAACCACCTTTTGCTTTGAGAGGTGTTTTTTATTTTTGTCTTTTTACTTTATCAATTCCAATTTGAAACTTATTGTAATTACATTTTTTTAATATGTCTTTACAGAATGCGTCAACCAAACTAACACATTTTATTATAGGTGGCTTTGACACAGTCAAAAGGCCTGTAGCAGTTGGTGTGGTTATGCTGATAACTTATTTACTAGCTGTTACTGGCAGTTTGGTCAATATCATCTTCATTGTTTCTGACAAGCAGTTACATAAACCAATGTATCTTCTGATTTGCAATCTTGCCGTTGTTGACATACTGTATACCTCTAGTGCCACTCCAACAATGATCGGGGTTCTTCTTGCTGGTTTTAATACCATATCATATGTGGAGTGTTTAATTCAAATGTGTGTTTTCCAGCTGGGATCAACAATGGAGATGTTTTCTTTAACAATTATGGCATTTGATCGATTAATAGCTATAATTTATCCTCTTCGGTACCATAGTTATTTAACAAATACACGTATAATGGTACTTACATACATTCTGTGGATTGTTGCCTCTGGTTTTGTGGCTGCTTCACCTGCAATAGTTGTCCCTCTCCCTCACTGCACCTTGAGGCTTAGGTACACTTTCTGTGACGCTGCTGCTGTATTACGAACCACTTGTGTTGACCCAGAGAAATATTTCAATCAAGGTGCCAGTAGGTTATTTTTTCTGTTATTTTTCACATTCGTTTTCATTTGTCTTTCATACTGTGGGATCTTGTTTTTTGTGAAATTATCATCAAATAATGACAGAATGAAAATGGGAAGCACTCTTGTGAGTCACCTGATTTGTGTAATATGTTTATACTGTCCCATTTTTATCCTTGCTATTTTGACCAGGTTTGGTGTGGTATTAACTCTTGAAGAACGCCAAGGTTTATTAATTGGCACCATCCTCGGTCCATCTCTTGTAAATCCTTTTGTGTATTGTCTTAGGACAAAGGAAATTAAAAATAAGATTTTTAAGATACTTAGAAAGGCTAACACAGCTAGAGTCTTGTGAACTGTGAGTACACTTACTTTTAAAATGGGCAGAAATGTTGGAATATTCATATGCATTTTTTAAACTTTGTCCTGGTCAGATTTGTGAACTTTTGAGTCCTATTTATGTGAGAAGAATCAACCTGTAAATCATTACACTTACAGTCATATTTAAAAAGTAGATTGAAGATTATTTTCTTACACAACAAAATTTTGAAAGACAAAATGTTCCAATTCACTGTGGCACATTTGAGTTTTGGATTAAATGCACTGACGGCTCAAAGAGCTTACGATTCAAGTAGTGAACAGGCAATTTCTCTCATTTATTCTTTATCATGATTATTTGTTGTTGTTTGTGAGCGACACTGTTTGACACTAACAATTTATGAAGTAATTACTGTGTTGTTTTGAACCAAAATAATGTTTGTCATTAAATTCTGGAATGCCTGAGAAGAAAAGGTTAAATTGTTTTGTTTAGTTGTTTTAAATGTTTGTTTTGTTTTGTTTTTTATAAGTGGGTGAATGACAACATTCTTAAAACAGTAGGGAATTGACCAGATAACAGTGCGAGAATTATTATAGTGAGCACACATGGACTGAAGGGAATTTTTAAACAAAGATAAAGATAAAATGTGAAGAGAAATGGGATCTTTTTATTGATTCAACTACTTTGACCAGCTCAGATAAAAATGTTTCTTAAATAACAAACTCAGCTGGGGTAGGAACAGGTAACAAAATGAAAGTTGCCAAAAGGAGAAATATGAATTTTCATATGAAAATATGAAAAGAAATGTGTATAAAAAAAGTACAAACATTTTCATTTTCAAATATGGCAAGTTTTACTTATGGGCGGTCACCATTTAAGGTTGCACAGTTTTCATATAAACAACTGAACATTGTCTGGTGATACCTATTCTGTAATTTCAATAGCTTACAATAGATAGCTCATGCAGAATCAGGACATCTCAATCCGCTCTTCATCATTGCATAAGCCATTTATTTTTCTTATATTTCATGCATTCTAAAGTCTATACAACAAACACAAAAAAGAAGCTTTTATTTTCAATGACATCATTGCTATCAATAAATAGGACAATAAATAGGACTTTGTGCTTCTTACTTCTTACAGCTCACGCTGCCATTGCTCTTCCCGTTTGGAGCAGCAGTATCAGTCGGTGACCAAAATGGACTTTTTTCTTTCACCTCACCATAAACCAGAGACCGTTCGCCATAAATCTAACCCAAAGACTGTATTTTGTGATGACATTCTGGACTATCCCATTACCACTTGTTACCATGCTGCTTCTAAAAGGACTGCTTTGCCCTAGGAGGCTCAATTCAATTCAATTCAATTTTATTTATATAGCGCCAAATCACAACAAAAGTCGCCTCAAGGCGCTTCATAAATACAGAGAAAAACCCAACAATCATATGACCCCCTATGAGCAAGCACTTTGGCGACAGTGGGAAGGAAAAACTCCCTTTTAACAGGAAGAAACCTCCTGCAGAACCAGGCTCAGGGAGGGGCAGCCATCTGCTGCGACCGGTTGGGGTGAAAGAAGGAAGACAGGATAAAAGACATGCTGTGGAAGAGAGACAGAGGTTAATAACAGATATGATTCAATGCAGAGAGGTCTATTAATACAAAGTGAGTGAGAAAGGTGACTGGAAAGGAAAAACTCAATGCATCATGGGAATCCCCCAGCAGCCTACGTCTATTGCAGCATAACTAAGGGAGGATTCAGGGTCACCTGATCCAGCCCTAACTATATGCTTCAGCAAAAAGGAAAGTTTTAAGCCTAATCTTAAAAGTAGAGATAGTGTCTGTCTCCCGAATCCAAACTGGAAGCTGGTTCCACAGAAGAGGGGCCTGAAAACTGAAGGCTCTCCCTCCCATTCTACTTTTAAATACTCTAGGAACAACAAGTAAGCCTGCAGTGCGAGAGCGAAGTGCTCTAATATCTCCACCCACCACTTCCCCTGCAAGTGGCAGACGCCCTCAGACATCGGTGCGTTGGTGGTACTACAAGGTCATTAGGATAGGATGGGGCCTGATTATTTAAGACCTTGTATGTGAGGAGCAGGATTTTGAATTCAATTCTGGATTTAACAGGAAGCCAATGAAGGGAAGCCAAAACAGGAGAAATATGCTCTCTCTTTCTAGTCCCTGTCAGTACTCTTGCTGCAGCATTTTGGATTAACTGAAGGCTTTTCAGCGAGTTTTTTGGACATCCTGATAATAATGAATTACAATAGTCCAGCCTGGAAGTAATAAATGCATGAACTAGTTTTTCAGCATCACTCTGAGACAGGATATTTCTAATTTTAGAGAGGTTGCGCAAATGGAAGAACGCAGACTTACATATTTGTTTAATATGTGCGTTGAAGGACATGTCCTGGTCAAAAATGATTCCAAGGTTCCTCACAGCGTTACTGGAGGCCAAGGTAATGCCATCCAGAGTAAGAATCTGCTTAGATACCATATTTCTAAGATTTTCAGGGCCGAGTACAATAACCTCAGTTTTATCTGAATTAAGAAGCAGAAAGTTAGCGGCCATCCAGGTCTTTATGTCTTTAAGACAGTCCTGCAGTTTAACTAATTGGTGTGTGTTATCTGGCTTCATGGACAGATAGAGCTGGGTGTTATCAGCATAGCAGTGAAAATGTATGCTATGTCTTCTAATGATGCTGCCTAAGGGAAGCATGTATAATGTAAACAGAATTGGTCCTAGCACTGAACCCTGTGGAACTCCATAATTAACCTCAGTGTGTGAAGAGGACTCCCCATTTACATGCACAAATTGGAGTCTATTCGATAGATATGATACAAACCACTGCAGCACAGTACCTGTAATACCTACAGCGTGTTCTGATCGCTCTAATAGGATATTATGGTCAACAGTATCGAACGCTGCACTGAGGTCTAGCAGAACAAGCACAGAGATGAGTCCACTGTCAGAGGCCATAAGAAGATCATTTGTAACCTTCACTAAAGCTGTTTCTGTTCTGTGATGAGCTCTGAAACCTGACTGAAACTCTTCAAATAAACCATTCCTCTGCAGATGATCTGTTAGCTGTTTGACAACTACTCTTTCAAGGATTTTTGATATGAAAGGAAGGTTGGAGATTGGCCTATAATTAGCTAAGACTGCTGGGTCTAGAGATGGCTTTTTGAGTAAAAGTTTAACTACAGCTAGCTTGAAGGCCTGTGGTACATAGCCGATTATTAGAGATAGGTTGATCATATTTAAGATCAAAGAATTAATTAATGGCAGGACTTCTTTGAGCAGTTTTGTAGGAATGGGGTCTAAAAGACACGTTGATGGTTTGGAGGAAGTAATTATTGAAGTTAACTCAGAATGACATATTGGAGAAAAAGAGTCTAACTTAACATCAATGGTACTAAGAGTAGCTGTAGATAATATTGCATCTGTGGGATGATTATTGGTAATTTTTTCTCTAATGATAAAAATTTTATTTGTGAAGAAGTTCATGAAGTCATTACTAGTTAACGTTAAAGGGATGGTTGGCTCAAAAGAGCTCTGACTTTTTGTCAGCCTACAGTGCTGAAGAGAAACCTGAGGTTGTTCTTATTTTCTTCAATCAGTGACGAATAATAGGATGTTCTGGCTTTGCGGAGGGCTTTCTTATAAAGCAACAAACTATTTCTCCAGGCTAAATGATGATCCTCTAAATTTGTGACACGCTATTTCCTCTCCAGCTTACGAGTCATCTGCTTTAGGGTACGTGTTTGAGAATTATACCATAGAGTCGGGTACTTCTGATTTGAGACCTTAGTTTTCACCGGAGCTACAGTATCCAGAGTCGTACCGTACGTAGTGAGGAGGTAAAATTATTAACAAGATAATCGACCTCTGTTGGAGTAGTATTCAGGTAGCTGCTCTGCTCTATGTTGGTACAGGGCATTGAAGATGATAACAGTGGGTGGATTATATTCTTAAACTTAGTTACAGCACTTTCAGAAAGACATCTACTTTGATAAAGTCTACTCTCCACTGCTGTGTAATCAATTATTGTAAATGTAAATGTTATCAGGAAATGATCAGACAGGAGAGGGTTTTCAGGAAACACTGTTAAATGTTCAGTTTCTATGCCATATGTTAAAACAAGATCTAGAGTGTGATTAAAGTGGTGGGTGGGTTCTTTTACATTTAGAGAGAAGCCAATTGAGTCTAATAACAGATTAAATGCCATGTTGAGGCTGTCATTTTTAGCATCTACATGGATGTTAAAATCACCCACAATAATTATTTTACCTGAGCTCAGAACTAAATTAGATATAAAGTCTGAGAAATCAGACAGAAACTCTGTGTAAGGCCCAGGTGGACGATAGATGATAACAAGCAAGACTGGTTTCTGAGTTTTACAGCTGGGGTGAACAAGGCTAAGCATCGGGCTTTCAAATGAATTAAAAGTCTGTCTTGGTTTTTCGTTGATTAATAGGCTGGTGTGAAAAATTGCTGCCACACCGCCCCCTCGGCCTGTGCTTCGAGATTTCTGGTAGTTAGAATGACTCGGGGGTGATGATTCATTTAAACTAACATAATCATCCTGCTGCAACCAGGTTTCTGTAAGGCAGAGTAAATCGATTTGTGGATCAATTATTAAGTCATGTACTAACAGAGACTTGGAGGAGAGAGACCTAATATTTAATAATCCACATTTCACTGTTTTACTCTTTGGTTCAGATGTGGATACTGTATTTTTCTTTCTTTGTAATTGTTTATGTTTAAGTTTTTTGTTGCTGGTTTTTAGTTTATTTTTTGTCTTTTTGGGAGCTGACACAGTCTCTATGGAGATGGGTTTTTTGGGGGGTAGCAGGAGGAGAGAAGCTGCAGAGAGGCGTGTAAGACTGCAACTCTGCTTCCTGGTCCAAACTCTGGATAGTCATATTTTGGGGGGTTTAATAAATTTGTCCATATTTCTAGAAATGAGAGCTGCTCCATCCAAAGTGGGATGGATGCCGTCTCTCCTAACAAGACCAGGTTTCCTCCAGAAGGTTTGCCAATTATCTATGAAGCCCACATCATTTTTTGGACACCACTCAGACAGCCAGCAATTTAAGGAGAACATGCGGCTAAGCATGTCACTCCTGGTTTGATTGGGGAGGGGACCAGAGAAAACTACAGAGTCCGACATTGTTTTGGCAATGTTGCACACCGATTCAATATTGATTTTAGTGACCTCCGATTGGCATAACCGGGTGTCATTACTGCCGATGTGAGTTATGATTTTACTGAATTTACGTTTACCCTTAGCCAGCAGAGTGTTGAGTAATTGCATATGAGAGCATGAGGGTGGGAATGGATGTTTGTATCTGTGTGTGCCTGTATGTCTGTGTTCATATGTCAGGTCGGGTATCAGACGCCACCTCTCTGGGGACATCTCAGGCCCTCCAAGGTATGGAGGCCTATCTCCACCCACCACTTCCCCTGCAAGTGGCAGACGCCCTCAGACATCGGTGCGTTGGTGGTTCTTTGTGTCCGGGGATGGGCGTCCAGGTATACACCGGCTCACTCCTTGGTGACTGCTTATCGGGGCCTGGAGCCTGGGGCTCGCTCGGGCCACTTCGGGGGTGGGGTGCCCTCGGCCTCTCAGCCTGGGGCTCGGTCACTGTGGCGCAGCTGGCTGCCGGCGGAGCTCCCGCGCAAGTCACTGCAACGCCCCATGGCTTATGCTCCGCGGCTGCTGAGTGACCCCTCATCTGGGACTCTCCTCAGCTCTTTCTGGGATAGTGGCGCGGCTGCCCTTCTGTTGGTCTTCCTTGGTGTCTTGTGTTCTGAGGGCCTCTGGATGTCTGGAGTTTTGATCTCCTCCATACCTGCTTCATGCCCTGGAGGACGGGGCTGTGGCTCCCCACACCCTCTAACAGATCATTACATGAAGGAACCTTTTAAAAACAAGCACGTTCATGCTCACAGGTGTACACACGGGTACTCACACACACAAACTACACCCTTTTTGGCTCCTACCTTAAAGCACACTGTGTCACGATCCTGGGTCTTTGACCCAGCGTTTTAAGTTTTAGGTAATGTTTGATGTTTATGGTTTATTTTCAAGTTCATTAGATTACCTAAGCTCATTTGTCAATTTCGATTCCTCTTGTATTTTCTTCCCCTGTATTTACGTTTCCCTCACCCTTTGTCTGTGAGGCTGTTTTGACTGCATGTCTTATGTTATCAAGTTTTTATTGTCATGTCTCCTTCACATGTTTCCTGTGTTATTTTGGAAGAGTCTGGTGTTCTTTGTTCATTGTAGTTAGTGTTACTCTCCCCTGTATTGTCATTATGTTTCATTCTAGTCAGCTGTGTTCTCATGTGTCTCCACTTCCCCTGATCACCTCATGTGTGTATTAAGTCCTCAGTCTTCTTTTGTTTGTCGTCAGGTCGTCTGTTTTTCTCGCCATAGTCAGAGTCACAGCCATTGCCATAGTTAGCTTTCATAGTTTGTTCCCAGTTTAGGTTTCTGTTTAGTTATTGCTCTTCTGCTGCCCTCATTCTCGTTTGGTTCTTTGGTGATCATCAGCTACAATAAAAGGCTCGCTTTTGTTTAAGTTCACTCCCATATCCTCACTTGTGTTCGCACCTAGGTCAACCACACACATCTCCGCAAGGTTTGTCTCCACAAACCGTGACAGTACGACCTGACCATGCCGGACCCAGCGACACAAGAGAGGGAGATCATCCAGACGGTGGAGTCGCTATGTAGTAAATGGTTGCAGTGTTCAGGAGGGGAGGAATGAGAAGAGTTAGCTTGCCAAGTAGGGGTATGCGCATCTGTATTTCCCTGGTTATGGGGGGCACTACATCCACTGATCATTGACTTTCTCGTCAACTCCGTCCGCCGCAGCAGCTGCCCACTGTGCGTACTGCGCCGCCTGAGCCCTGCTGTTGTGCTGTTTCCCCGCTGCTTCGTGAGCCAGAAGCACTCAGGGTCGGAACGGTGAGGTTCACCACCGACACACCATCCGCTCGTGCTTCCGCGTCTTCACCACAGTCTAGCCGCAGGGTGCGGCGCACGGAGACGACGGAAGCCATAGACTTTGGTGAGGAAGAGCAGCAGCAGGTGTTACGGGCTTATCGGGAGGAAGAGCTCCATTGGAAGCCCTGGCTCCTTCCCGACAGGGAGCACTCACCTGTTGCTTCGCCTTGGACCGGCTGCTCGCCCTCACCTCCCCGCTCAGACTTCACTTCCCCTGCCTCATCTTTAGCGAGGATGTGGGCAGAAGATGAGATTGCCACCACGTCACCCTCTGCTTTGGTGGCATCAGCGTCCATCGCACCTGCTACCAGAATGAAGCGGCGCCACGCGAACTCCGGTGAGTGACTGTGTTTTTGTGCCTCACGATCTTTCTGTGGAGAAGAGTGAGATGAGCATTGATTTGCCGGGGCCGGAAACTATAGTGGAATTGTGCTCTGAAGCTGACAGAAGTGTGTTTAGTTGTTCAGAGGGATCTACTATGGGTGTCAAGGATCCCGACCTCTATGAGCGGCAGGAAGCAGCTTGTGCCCAGCTAGAGGAGGAGCTCCGGGGAGAGCCGTGGCTCAACCCCGATTATCAGCACCTTTTCCAGGGAACTCGTCTGGCTCTCAGGGGCCCCCTGAGTCGCCAGAGACTCACACCACCAGCGCCTAGCTCTCCAGCCTCAGGAACGCCATCCAGCACGCAGGAGGCTCCACAGTTGGGCTCACGGGTTCCTACTGGAAGGAAACGACGTCCGCATTGTCGTCACCCCTTGCAACAGCCGGAGGTGAGTGACGGTGTTTCTTCATCCTAAACTTCCACCGAGGAGAGGAAGAATGGTACTGTGTTACCAGCGTTTGAAAAGCACAGAGAGACTCATAGTTTGGAAGTGACCGATGTTAGCAATGAATCCAACTATCTGTGTGCCGTGGTTTGCATGAATAAAGACACTGTTTCTGAGCTAGCCGGACAAAATGTGGGTTTTGTAAAGCACAGCCATGGTTACAAAATTCAGTTGCAGAGGCTACCATAGACAAGTGTAGCGGTCCTGCAGGCATCTTAGATTCCACAGTTAAATTTAATGAGTCGTCCATGATCCATGGTGTTCATAATGTGGGTAATGATGGGGATTCTCACTCTCTGGAAAGGCTTATGTCTATGCACGTCACTCATAATAAAGGTGCCTCTGTACCTGAGTTGTTCAGTCCCCAAGTCATGCCCCCTGTTAATGAACTAGCCATGGTGAGTGTTTCCGAGCCTGTTGTCAAGAACTGTGGCATCCTTCCTCCTGTTCCTTCTGGAATCTCGGTGAGTGTCTGTGGTTCCAGAGTAGCAATTCATGATCTAAAAAGTGAAGAGACTGTGTTTGAGTTTACTGGGGACCATGTTTTGCCAGCAGTACCTGTGCTCAGTGAGTTAAAAGTTAAATGAGCAAATCATGAACCCATCCTGAATATTGACAATGAGAAAATGAAGCCCTAGCACAGCCACTGCTCTCAATCTCAATTCCGAGTCTCCCAGCAAGGAGACTAACACCTGTTTCAGACCCATTAACAATGCACTCAAAGACTATGATCTTGAGAATAAAGTTCGGGGGGACAAGCCTGCCGCCCTAGAGGCTGGTACTGGGTGTGACTTTATAAATAATCCTTCTTTGGGCAAAGATGTGAGTGTTGTTTTTGTAGCTGGACTGTCTTCCTCAGAGGCTGAAGCACGGACAGAGTCATGTGAGTCAGAAGGAACTGTGCTCTGCCCCTTAGAAAGAGTGAATGAAGACTGCATGACTTGTGTTAAAGACTTAATAAACTCAAGGACTGTTTCATGCATTGCTGCCATGCTAACCCAAGAAACTAATGTTCCAGATTCATCTCCTACTCCCAGGGTGGCTGAGGCGCCGCGCAACCTTACCCACGTGCCTGAATTCCGGGTGGAGGCAGCGGTCACCCAGCCAGCACCTGTTCTAGTTCCAGCTACTAGGGTCAGGGCAGCTGTGGGTCCAGCCATCTCTTGCACCCTTTTCTACATCTCGGGTGGGAGTGGCTGGCATCTGGTCTGACCCTGCATCCACTGCGGTGCCCAGGGTGAGGTCAGCCAGGGCGAAGCTAAGCTCCACACCCATACTAAGAACCCATGGGGGAGCGCTTGCTGCCTTGCAGGCGCCTGCACCTTCTCATGTTTCTGCTGGAGGGCCCGAGGAGCCCGTCCAGCCTCCTGCCACGTTAGCTGGAGGGCCTGAGGAGCCCGTCCAGCCCCATGCCAAGTCAGCTGGAGGGCCCGAGGAGCCCGTCCAGCCCCTCGCCTCGCCTGCTGGAGGGCCCGAGGAGCCCGTCCAGCCCCTCGCCTCGCCTGCTGGAGGGCCCGAGGAGCCCGTCCAGCCGCACGCATTGTCTGCTGGAGAGCCTGAGGAGCCCGTCCAGTCCCACGCATTGTCTGCTGGAGGGCCCGAGCAGCCCGTATGGCCTCCTGCCTCGTCGGGGCCCGCCAAGCCACGTCCAGGCCCGGGGCCCGCCAAGCCACGCTCATGACTGTCCCGTCACCGGCCACTTTCCGGGCCATCAGCTGGGCATCATTGCCGTCCTGGACGGCCTCCTGAACTGCACCGCCGGCCTCCTAATAGGAGATGGCGCGGCCTGTTGAGTTGCCTACCTCGTGGCCGGCCCCCTGAACCATTGACCTATGGACTGTTGTGCCCTCGACCTCCAGGGCGACCCCCTGATCCGCCTGACTTTGGACTCTTGTGCCATCGGCCTCCAGGTCGGCCACCTGAACTACTTCGCCATGAACTCCTTTTCTGCCCAGATCATGGTCGCCCTCCTGAAACAGGGTCTCGGACTCTTATGCAATTGTGTTTGGACTGAGTGCTTCGGATTCTTTGTTTTTTGTGGTTTTGTTTCAGTTCACTTTAGGGGGTTGACCAGGAAACCAGAGGTGGAGATAAACCGGAATCAGAATCAGAGATTCTGATTTATCTCAGAATTTATCTCAGAATCTAGAGAGATCAATCAGAATAAAAATCAGAATCTCTGATTTTGAAAAAGGCCAAAGCTTGGATTCGAACCCGGGCAGCTGCTCTCAGCCAGCTTATCCCAGTGAGCTAAACCGGCGCCTTTGTATATGTGAAATTTTCTTTAAACGAACTATTAAAATACTACATAGAATGTAGTTAATCTTAATCAAGTACAAAACTATTTGTTATTTTGTCGTTGCTTCATCCGTGATGGATCTACTGTCAGTGTTAAAAATAACTGCCATTAGTTAAGTTAATATTTTCAAAGGTGCAATTTTCTTGTGGTGATAGCTTCTGTGTTATAGCAACTCTAAGGAGCTAAAGTAAAAGTAAATTAAAGTATCCAGCCATCATCATCCTACCTTTGGGTGGATGGGAGTGTAAGGTAGTGACTGGAATAAGTCACAAGGTGTCGCTGTTGAGCTGCATATATGTTGTAAATTTTAGCAATTTTGACCATTTTTCCTCTGCAGGACACCGTAGTTCAGATTTCTCGTTCGCGCGGGCGCCATCTTGGTTCAGTGTTTACTGTGATTTGCAAAGGTAAGCACTGTCAGTGGCGAACTGCATTGGTTTTGTTTAAAAATAAGTGTTCCACTGTGTAAAATAGCGGTTTGTCATTTAAGCCGAGCATATATTTTGTTTATTGAGAGGTTCATATATTGTCTGACAAGAGTATGAGCAGTTTGTATGCATGTTTTATTTGGTAATATCTGCCGCAATTTCGGGCTACATTCCCGCTAGTTAGCAGAGCACCCATTCGGGCAAAGTAATGCAAGATGAAGCATTAGCTTTTCAGCTGCAGTTTGCTGGTAATCCTGCTATGTTAGTTTTGTGTCATACTCATTCCTAAGACCGTGGAATTTTGTAAAAACATGATTATTTTTGCTTAATGTGTTTTTTATATATTTGTTGTTGTATTTTACTATGTTGATAATCACGCAGTGTTTACTGTGATTTGCAAAGGGCCAGCAGCAGAGTTGGAGTGGTGTTTGCCCCAGCATCTGAATAAACAGCGCGGTCCGAGCCACAAATTGAACGCCTGTGTCCGACTGGTCTCTCTGCTGTGCACCCCAATCCAACACAAAATTACACAACGCAGAGTTACAGGAGCATGGTTCTGCAATCTCTGCGGATATGTAAATAGAAAATTGTCTATGCCACAATGCAGTGTCACTGGATGACGGAAGTGCAGAGTGAGAATGTACGGTTCTTGTGAGGCTTAAAATGCGAAAGCACAGGTGCTTTGTCATCAAAGCCAAACTGTCTGTTTAGCTGGGCTATTATTTTTTTGATCTTAATCACTGTCTACTGCTGCTATAGATTTGAAATATCGTTAACCACCTTTTGCTTTGAGAGGTGTTTTTTATTTTTGTCTTTTTACTTTATCAACTCCAATTTGAAACTTATTGTAATTTAATTTTTTTTAATATGTCTTTATAGAATGCTTCAACCAAACTAACACATTTTATTATAGGTGGGTTTGACACAGTCAAAAGGCCTGTAGCAGTTGGTGTGGTTATGCTGATAATTTATTTACTAGCTGTTGCTGGCAGTTTGGTCAATATCATCGTCATTGTTTCTGACAAGCAGTTACATAAACCAATGTATCTTCTGATTTGCAATCTTGCTGTTGTTGACATACTGTATACCTCTAGTTCCACTCCAACAATGATCGGGGTTCTACTTGCTGGTGTTAATACCATATCATATGTGGAGTGTTTAATTCAAATGTGTGTTTTCCACCTGGTAGCAACAATGGAGTTGTTTTCTTTAACAATTATGGCATTTGATCGATTAATAGCTATAATTTATCCTCTTCGGTACCATAGTTATTTAACAAATACACGTATAATGGTACTTACATACATTCTATGGATTGTTGCCTCTAGTTTTTGGGCTTCTTTACCAGCAACAGTTGTCCCTCTCCCTCACTGCAGTCTAAGGCTTAGGTACGCTTTCTGTGACGCTGGTGCTGTATTACGAACCCTTTGTGTTGACCCAGAGAAATATTTCAATCAAGGTGCCAGTAGGTTATTTTTTCTGTTATTTTTCACATTTGTTTTCATTTGTCTTTCATACTGTGGGATCTTGTTTTTTGTGAAATTATCATCAAATAATGACAGAATGAAAATGGGAAGCACTCTTGTGAGTCACCTGATTTGTGTAATATGTTTATACTGTCCCATTTTTATCTTTGCTTTTTTGACCAGGATTGGTGTGGTATTAACTCTTGAAGAACGCCAAGGTTTATCAATTGGCACCATCCTCGGTCCATCTCTTGTAAATCCTTTTGTGTATATTCTTAGGACAAAGGAAATTAAAAATAAGATTTTTAAGATACTTAGAAAGGCTAACACAGCTAGAGTCTTGTGAACTGTGAGTACACTTACTTTTAAAATGGGCAGAAATGTTGGAATATTCATATATGCATATATGCATCAGATTTGTGAACTTTTGAGTCCTATTTATGTGAGAAGAATCAACCTGTAAATCATTACACTTACAGTCGTATTTAAAAAGTAGATTGAAGATGATTTTCTTACACAACAAAATTTTGAAAGACAAAATGTTCCAATTCACTGTGGCACATTTGAGTTTTGGATTAAATGCACTGACGGCTCAAAGAGCTTACGATTCAAGTAGTGAACAGGCAACTTCTCTCACTGATTCTTTATCATGATTATTTGTTGTTGTTTGTGAGCGACACTGTTTGACACTAACAATTTATGAAGTAATTACTGTGTTATTTTGAACCAAAATAATGTTTGTCATTAAATTCTGGAATGCCTGAGAAGAAAAGGTTTAGTTGTTTTAAATGTTTGTTTTGTTTTGGTTTTTGTAAGTTGGTGAATGACAACATTCTTAAAACAGTAGGGAATTGACCAGATAACAGTGCAAGAATTATTATAGTGAGCACAAATGGACTGAAGGGAATTTTTAAACAAAGATAAAGATAAAATGTGAAGAAAAATGGGATCTTTTTATTGATTCAACTACTTTGACTGCTCAGATAAAAATGTTTCTTAAATAACAAGCTCAGCTGGGGTAGGAACAGGTAACAAAATGAAAGTTGCCAAAAGGAGAAACATGAATTTTCTTTAAAAAAGAAATTTGTATAAAAAAAGTACAAACATTTTCATCTTCAAATATGGCAAGTTTTACTTATGGGCGGTCACCATTTAAGGTTGCACAGTTTGCATATAAACAACTGAACATTGTCTGGTGATACCTGTTCTGTAATTTCAATAGCTTACAATAGATAGCTCATGCAGAATCAGGACATCTTAATCCGCTCTTCATCATTGCATAAGCCATTAATTTTTCTTATATTTCATGCTTTCTAAAGTCTATACAACAAACACAAAAAAGAAGCTTTTATTTTCAATGACATCATTGCTATCAATAAATAGGACAATAAATAGGACTTTGTGCTTCTTACTTCTTACAGCTCACGCTGCCATTGCTCTTCCCGTTTGGAGCAGCAGTATCAGTCGGTGACCAAAATGGACTTTTTTCTTTCACCTCACCATAAGCCAGAGACCGTTCACCATAAATCTAACCCAAAGACTGTATATTGTGATAACATTCTGGACTATCCCATTGCCACTTGTTATCATGCTGCTTCTAAAAGGACTGCTTTGCCCTCAGAGGCTCCCATTAAAGACTTTAATGCTGCTCAGGCTGGTAACTTTTCCCAGATCACTATTTCTTCACCTACCTGTCAGCCTGTTCCGGTTTCTTCCGCCCGGGCCACTGTTAAAAATATTCCTGCACCTAAACCTTTCAGTATCATTCCCCCAGTCATCATCTCTACCCCTATCAGTCAGCTCACATCCACACCTGTGCCAGCTCCCAGGACGAGGGCAGCTGTGACCCAGTCCACCTCCACACCCATTCCCGTTCGCCGGGTGGGGGTGACTGGTGTCCAGCCACCTCCCGTGCCTTTCCCAGCGCCAAGGCTGAGGGCAGCCAGAACCCAGGCTGACCTCACTAGAGGC
This sequence comes from Rhamphochromis longiceps, assembly GCF_057381845.1. Taxonomy (NCBI): domain Eukaryota; kingdom Metazoa; phylum Chordata; class Actinopteri; order Cichliformes; family Cichlidae; genus Rhamphochromis; species Rhamphochromis longiceps. Next base: position 32,072,484 of record NC_140570.1, read on the forward strand.
TCGGAAGAGCTAGCCTCTCCACCTGTCAGTCAACCACTTCATCCACCTCTTGATCCAGCCTTTCACACCCTCGCACTATCCCTGGTTAGGCTAGCTGACCTGTCCCCTGCTCAGGCACCAGCTTTACGAGCCCAGGCTGTAGCTTTATCTCCTTCAATAGTTCAGTCTGTAGCTCAGCCATTAGCCACACCAACCTCAGCTCTGTCGTTAGCCTCGCCAACCTTTGTTCATCCCTTAGCTTCCTCAGTCCAGTCAGTTCACTCACCTGGTGTTCAGCCTCCAGCCCAGTCAGTCCAGTCCCCTGTAGTTCAGTCTCCTCCTGTCCTCCAATCCCCTGTAAATCAGTCTCCTCCTGTCCTCCAGTCCCCTGTAGCCCAGTGTCCTGTTCCTCAGTCCCCTGTAGCTCAGTCTCCTGTCCTCCAGTTCCCTGTAGCTCAGTCTCCTGTCCTCCAGGCCCCTGTAGCTCAGTCTCCTGTCCTCCAGTCTCGTCCTCTCCAGTCTCGTCCTGTCCAGTCTTCTCCTGTCCAGCCCGTCCAGTCGCCTCCTGTCCCCCAGTCGCCCGTCCTCCAGCCTGTCCAGTCTGTTGTCCAGTATTCTGTAGTCCAGTCAGTTCAGTCTGTCATCCAGTATCCTGTAGTTCAGTCGCCCGTTGCCCAATCTCCTATTCAGTCTCTGGCCCAGTCACTCATTCACCATCCTGTTCAGTTCCCGGACCTGCAGCCACAGCATCCAGAGCCAGCTGTGAGCTCTCCCGCTCCTCAGCCAGAGGTTTCCGCACCCGCTGGCGGACAGTTTTCACTAACAATAAAGTGTGATTTGGAGACTTCTCACACCCCCGTTCTCTGCGGCCTGCTGGAGCCCCCCCGCTACGAGGAGGAGCTGGCCATCCGACTGCGGTCTGGAATGTGGGGCATCCCTGCTGCTGCGGAGACGGGGCGGTCTGCATCTCCCCACCGCAGGGAAAAGGGTAACACCACCTGGATCTGGGTGCAGTTTCCCCCTCCAGGGGCAAGGGTACCTAGACCCGGGGCTTAGAGTACGCTTGGGGAGTGTGATTGTGAGTACAGTGTCTCTTTATGTCTGTCTCCACGTTGGGTGAGTGTTGAGTAATTGCATATGAGAGCATGAGGGTGGGAATGGATGTTTGTATCTGTGTGTGCCTGTATGTCTGTGTTCATATGTCAGGTCGGGTATCAGACGCCACCTCTCTGGGGACATCTCAGGCCCTCCAAGGTATGGAGGCCTATCTCCCCCCACCACTTTCCCTGCAAGTGGCAGACACCCTCAGACATCGGTGCGTTGGTGGGTCTTTGTGTCCGTTGGTGGCTGTTTATCAGGGCCTGGAGCCTGGGGCTCGCTCGGGCCACTTCGGGGGTGGGGTGCCCTCGGCCTCTCGGCCTGGGGCTCGGTCACTCAGGCACGGCTGGCTGCCGGCGGAGCTCCCGTGCAAGTCACTGCAACCCCCCATGGCTTATGCTCCGCGGCTGCTGAGTGACCCCTCATCTGGGACTCTCCTCAGCTCTTTCTGGGATAGTGGCGCGGCTGCCCTTCTGTTGGTCTTCCTTGGTGTCTTGTGTTCTGAGGGCCTCTGGATGTCTGGAGTTTTGATCTCCTCCATACCTGCTTCATGCCCTGGTGGACGGGGCTGTTGCTCCCCACACACTCTAACAGATCATTACATGAAGGAACCTTTTAAAAACAAGCACGGTCATGCTCACAGGTGTACACACGGGTACTCACACACACAAACTACACCCTTTTTGGCTCCTACCTTAAAGCACACTGTGTCACGATCCTGGGTCTTTGACCCAGCGTTTTAAGTTTTAGGTAATGTTTGATATTTATGGTTTATTTTCAAGTTCATTAGATTACCTAAGCTCATTTGTCTATTTCGATTCCTCTTGTATTTTCTTCCCCTGTATTTACGTTTCCCTCACCCTTTGTCTGTGAGGCTGTTTTGACTGCATGTCTTATGTTATCAAGTTTGTATTGTCATGTCTCCTTCACATGTTTCCTGTTTTATTTTGGAAGAGTCTGGTGTTCTTTGGTCATTGTAGTTAGTGTTACTCTCCCCTGTATTGTCCCCTGTTCTCATGTGTCTCCACTTCCCCTGATCACCTCATGTGTGTATTAAGTCCTCAGTCTTCTTTTGTTTGTCGTCAGGTCGTCTGTTTTTCTCGCCATAGTCAGAGTCACAGCCATTGCCATAGTTAGCTTTCATAGTTTGTTCCCAGTTTAGTTTCTGTTTAGTTATTGCTCTTCTGCTGCCCTCATTCTCGTTTGTTTCTTTGGTGATCATCAGCCACAATAAAAGGCTCACTTTTGTTTAAGTTCACTCCCGTATCCTCACTTGTGTTCGCACCTAGGTCCACCACACACATCTCCGCACGGTCTGTCTCCACAAACCGTGACAGTACGACCTGACCATGCCGGACCCAGCGACACGAGAGGGAGATTGTTAGGTTTTGTATTGTTGATTGTCATTTATGCTTAGAAATATTTACTTATGTATGCTTAGAGTTTTACAATTAGTTGTAGATTGGTAGAGGTTTGATCCTTGATAGTCTGCAAACTTTGTGTCCATTAGAGAGCACTTTGGGAGCACAAGAGAGGTCGTACCTTGTCTTATTGTTTTACGGTAGGATTAACGTAGCTACGTCTGTTCTAGTCTAAGTGCTTTTTGTTTAGATGAACTGCTGGACTTCCTCACCGTGTTATCTAGGGTGAACCATCTAGGGTGAGGGGGAGACTACCCTCTTCCTGACCAAGGATGTTTGCTTTTGTGCTTTCATGTTATATGACCCTTTGATCAGCAGTACCACACACACACACACACACACACACACACACACACACACACACGGTACTCTTTGTTTGTATGTAGACGTCATATGTTAATGACCCTATGCATATTCATGTAACCACAATAAAAGGAGTGCTATGGGGAACCTGGCTGAGAGTCTGACGGAGGTCAAGTGGTGGAACGACACTTGGCTCCAGGCAGGTCTGCCTCATGCATGAGTAACATGAAGAACTTTGCCTACTTCGGGTCTTGCTTGCTGTGTAATTATATTGTCCTCAACGTTCCAGCGAATAGGTTCAAGCTACAAACCTATCATTAATTGGTCCTTCGAGAGCCGGAGCCCTGGAGTCGACATTCACCGAGGGGAGAAGAGACACACTGAAAGACTGACGTCAGCCAGGAAGTTCCTGTAGTAAAGTCCCGAGACGTGAGAATTTGTCATCGGGCCGGTGGATTAGCTGTCTGTTTTCTCTCCTCGATGAATGACGATCAGCGGGATCCGACGCTGATATTACACGCTAAGCAACACCAAGTAAGTCCCTAGAGCCTGACTCTATAACCGTGTGGTTGTGCAGTCTCCACCACTTTGTGAGGCGTTGAGAAGTTCGCTACTTTGTGGAGCGATAAGTGAGTTTTTCGCTGCTTTGTGGAGCGATAACTGAGTTCCTCGCTGCTTTGTGGAGCGAGAGGTTCCTCGCTGCTTTGTGGAGCGAGAGGTGAGTTCTCCGCCACTTTGTGGGGTGTTGAGAAGTTCCGCGGGGTCCAGAATGTGCTGGACAATAGGCCTATTTTGTGTTGTTGTTGTTGTTGTTGTTGTTGTGTTTGAGTGTGTTTGTGTGAGTGGGTGCGGAGCAGAACACGTGGTCTGTGACACCGGCTGTTGTTGTTATCATGGATTCCTAAGCAACCAAGAGTGCGTCAGAGGGTGACAGATGTTTATGCTGGACTTTGCTCCTGGCAGCACAAAGTATTTAAAAAAAAAAAAAAAATAGAGAGCGACGGCTCCTTAGCTGCGCGGGTTCACGCGAGCACGGTCGCGCGGGTTTCACGCGGACCTGAGCCGTGCGGTTAATCGCAGGCTTATAAATGGAAGAGATTCAAATGTTAGAAGTTTTCAGAAAACACACCAGCCTTGAGAAGGCCAGCTCACATCAGCAGCACTTAAGATATGCTCTGGTGAATGGCTTTCCCCCACCCCTTGCTGACATAAAATGTTTATTCTTTAGCTTGCCCTGATCAACAACAGCCTGTGTGCCAGACCATAGATTTAATTGAGGTGGATAGTTGTTAAAAGTAATCTGCATTAAGCTTAGGGTTGCTCAAATTCAGTACAATGAGGTGAAGTAAAATAGGTAAATATTTAAACTACTGAAGTGCATAGAGGCATTTGATCTGTGTGAAAGACTGTCGTCTTATTATGAGCCATTGTTGAGGTATAGAGCACACCTGTGAAAACAACTAATATGCTGAACCCCGTATGAAACATCTAAAAGTACATGATGGAGAAGCTGAATTGAATGTGAAAGTGCAAGTCTTTGCCACTGTGGGCAAAGCACGCAACCACTGTGTGAGGTTGCGTTGCGGTCTCTTCTGAGCTGATGAGCAAGCTACACATCATCAGATCGAGAGCTGTCTGAGAACTCCTCAGAGAGAGGGAAACAGAACTATGATAACTGTGATAACTGGAGTGTGCAGAGTTTCCGTGAGCAGTTTTTCTGCATCTTGACTCATGTGTGTAGAGTGTTCATAGCATCAGCATCATGTTTTTGTTTATTTGTTTTGTTGGGTTGGGTTGAAAATATTTAAATAAACTTGTGATCATGCCTATGGATCACCATGGCACATATCATCAGCCATATGATTTATTTATGCAGATGAAAAAGTAAGTGTGAATGTGTTTGACGTCACAGTGTTTTTGTGCGCTGTGTAAAAGTAATTGCCTTTGATTGTGAGAGCGGTGATTCTGCAGGTCACCAGCTATTGTAAAGAAAAAAAAAGAGTGAAAAAGAGAATTTATATTGTAGATGAAAAAAATCATAGGAAAAAGGTTTTGTGTTGATCAGCCAAGAACAACTACAATCTCATTTTCTGCTTTTAAGAAAAGACTGTTCACAAAAACAGAGAAAGAGAGAGAGAGAGATGTGTGTTGATTAAGCAGCGATAATAATAATAATGAAAATGTCTTAGTTTGTCACTTTCAGGTGAAAAGCAGACCTGAATCAATTTTCCACATGCAGCGGTCGGAAGAAAGTTATAGTTTAACATCATTGGAAACATTCAGGCCAAGTTTCTGGCTAACTTATTTACAGCACCATGTGTCTCTCAAACTCACAAGCAAGCTCTCACTCCTCCCTGAAGACAAGGAATGCAGCTCCAAAGAGCAATAACATGGCAGATAAAGAGACAGCAGCAAAGTCCTGAACAAAGAGTCCCAACAAGCAGCAGCAGTGTGGACAAACGGCATCAGAGAAGAAGAGCAAACCCATCATCCTGCCTGATCGGATGAATGGCACTGTGTTTCCAACAAGCTGCAACTTCACTATGCATGTGAAGAAAACTTTTGAGGAGAACTGAGGAGACTGTTGGAGTTTGACATTTGCCACCTTTGGAGTAAAATGGCAAGAAGAGACAGTGAAACACAGGACAAAGCTGAAGGAGAACTGCCTGCTATTGGACTGTTGAAGTGGGAGAGGACAACAGAGTGAGAGGAGTGGTGAGAACACAAAGGAATTTTGTTATTTAAGTTGGGAAATCAAAATTTGGGTTAGCAAACCTGGGGAAAAGAAAACCGACTGCTTAAGTTGGAAAATTGTGAAGGAGTCCGAAACACTGCAAAAATAGAAACATATACAAAATCACACACACAAGCAGAACATGCATTAACCCTACTAACACAAACACAAGAGAGTTCATGAAGATTAGACAACATCTTAAGCACGTGAGTCTGTTTACCATCTTGTCCAAGTCACCTCGTGTGATGCAAAGACCAGTGGACTCATAGCACATTAGTTAAGAAATGATCAAATAATAGCAGAGAAGTGTGTAGGAAAGGCAGCTTTAAGAACATGCCCTGCTGGAGATGCAGCTCCACAGACATTGATTAAACCTGCCTAATAACACAAACACACATGCAATGAAGATCAGCTTCTTATCTCATCATCAGTGTTAAAATAGTGTAAATTTAGCAGACACTTGTTATCAAATGCTGAATTTATCCAATGCAAAAAATTGACTCTCTAGGTTGCAGGACAACAGTTTAACTTTTGCGGGAAAAAAGATTCTGGTTTGACCAACCAGTGATCAGACAATAAATTTAGTTGTTGATATAGTAAATTGGGAGAAGCTTCCTGCTTGATTGATGCAGCACAAGTAATTTACTGTATGAGGGAAATTGTCTTTTGTGATACTATTTTGAACATGCATTTCTGTTGTCCTGTCATCTTAGTGGGTTAATAGCTGATATGCAAATTAGTTGATCGTTCTTAGATTAAGGAAAGGTGACTGAATTCTAGCACGAGTGAATGAGATGTGTTGGAGTTTGTTGTGTGTTGAGTGGAGACTCTAAAACACTGAGTTTCCTGTTTTGATGTGCGAGTGAATCCTGTACCTAGATACACAACTCTGAATACGTCAGAACAAACTTTTTTTGTGAAGTGCATGACAACATGTCACACGTTTTATGATGAGGGGAAAAAGGAAAACTGAATAAAATCTGTGGCCTAAATGAGTGAAGAGCACAGACCTGGGCATTAAACTCCTAGCTAATAGGACATTAGGATTGTGTTGTGTGTTGTGCAGCTGATGGTTGGTTTGGAGTGAATCTAGCTGATGATTTTTCTTTTGTTGTGAAGTTGAGCCTGCTAATTAGTATGATGGTATGATAAACCATGCTAATGGTATGATTTACCCTCCTGAGATGAGGAGCTTGTGTCATGACTTAACAAGGCCTTTTTATTTTGATACTTTCACAGTGCACTTTAAGTTTTGTTCGATAATCTCTGTCGTTTGAGCAGATCTGCACGATTAGAACAGAAAGCGCTGTACGACACGTCGTCGAGAAAATTGTTACAAGTGAGCTTCTCCACATTAAAATGGGCTCAGGAGAACGCCACTTATTTGGGACAATTAGAAATTAAGTTCCTGTCCAAAAAGGATTCAGCGATGTAATCCGAGCTAAAGTTCTTTTTCTTTTTGAAATGACGTCATTTTGCTGAGAGTGGAAACTAAATGCGACGATCGATTCCACTATCAGCAAAGAAAGAATGAATGCATGAATGAATGAGTGAAAGAAAAAAAAACTGATTGGTAAAAGCTGACAAGACTTTACTGATGTAACACGACTGTGCGAAGTTAACCCCACCTGACAAAGGTGCAGATGAATTTATGTGTGTTTCCTTTTACAGGAGCACAAAGATGACAGCAACATTCGAGGTTGCGTGACGATTTAAGCTTTTAAATGCCACTTTCTGTGTCTGTGCATCTACCAGGGGTGTTATTCACTACCTTGTGTTGCTCACAGAGGAAACTGTGAGAAAGTGTGCATACATCTGCGCAGCGCTAACATTTGCATTTTCTTTTCTACAGCATTACAGTTCTTCATGTGACTTGATGATGCGATTTATACCAGGACAACTGGTTGATGTTTTTTCCTACTACAGGATTTTTGGGTTTATATGTGAAGAAAACTGTGTTTACAGGTTATGAGTTGGTGATGCTGTTACACTGTGTTTTTGGGAAAATGTGAAGGTTACTTTGATAATGTGAATAACATGTGAGAAATTTCCTGTGTTGAAAACTAGTGTCACTTCTTTCCACAGCTATGGATGGCTAACTTTATGGTCTTTTTATGGCACCTCTGGAACCTGTCAACCTGCGTCTGACCACGGTCAATGTGTATTGCTAATGTTTGTTTTTCTGAGAATGCATGTAGAAGATTCAGCAGAAGCAGACAAGTGACATGAGAAAAACAAATAAGAGATGCAGTGTTTATGGAATAGTTTAATATGGTGCTCATTAGCTGGCCACTTTTGAGCCCATAGTAATATATGAGTGGAGTGACTTTGCTTAAGGGAAGTCACCGATTACATTAATGTTGACTGAGTACATGGGATGATCCATGTCTGAGGCAAATTATGGTAATAATTGTAGTTTACTGATTTGAGAAAACCTGCACATGACACTTGTCTTGCTAGTGCTGAATACTTATTACTCTTAGGATACAATTGTTTACAAGTGTGAAGTTTGATTTTACTTCCAGATCTTGTTCTACAGGCCATGATGGTGTGTATGCAGGCTCCTGGCGGAGCCAGTTTTTAAGCAAATTTAATATACAAAATACACTAACATCTTTTATTGCAGGATTATAGGTCCAGGGTGGTGCTGCTCCAGAGGAGGAGACGCCCTGATGTTGCCTGGGACATGATTTAGCTAACCCTTTTTTCTTTACGACAGGAATCCAGGTTTGATGAGTTGACTCATGGGAGTGTCCATGCGTCAAGAGGAGGGGTCCAGGATTAACATTAAATAATGTTTTTTTATTATTGTTGCAGTGATTTGTGTGATTAACAGTTTATTTACAGGTATTAAACCTATGCAAGTGGTGCATCCAGGTTCAGATGAGGCTTTGATGGCCTATAAGTAAAGTTCACTGAACTAAAAAACGTTGTTTGATGATTGTTGACATGGTCTCCAAATAGAAGTTTTTCCTCCTAGCAAGGAAATATAGGTGCAGCAGTCAGAGTATTGCTGAAAGGGATCTCCTGAGAAATCTTCAGATGCCCAGTGAGAAGCAAGAACCATTCCAGGCATAGCTGACAGCCCAGGCAGTGGTTGAGGTCAAAGGTCAAGCTGGTTGGGGCCCATCATGAGATCAGACTTTGGAGCCACAGCAAGGACCACGAAACTGCGTTGGAATGAGAGCTGTGCCAAAGGGGGCTTTCCAGAGGCCAACAGAGGAGATTGTGGACAACAGACAGGCACCTGAAGGATGAGGGGAGCGTGCCAAGCTCCATCGACAGCGCAGAGGGAGTCTAAGGATGACATCATGATTCTGTGAAAAGCACAGGAACCAGAAGATATGGTGGTGATGACAGCAGTTTCCTATGAACATCACCTAATGCTGTGCCACTGCACTGTGCATACGATGACACTCTGAAGACTGCTGGGATCATAACAGCAGTAAGATAACTGAACCCAGCACCCTTTCCACAGAGGGGTTTTTCTGCAGAGCGTGGACAATGGAGGAGTCATAAGTATCCCCCTCGCAGGACGAAGGCCTGAAGTGAGGTGATGGGGGTTGGTAGAGGCCATAAAACTAGAGTGCTGAAGAGGTCTGCAGCTTTGGAGATAGCCAAGACCCATGTTGACAAACAACAAAACCAACTGGTATGTTTAAATGTTTATTCTACATACATTTGGACTCTGGTCCTATGGACAATGATGGAAACAACTGGAAGAGACATTTATGACGCCCTGCAGAACTTAAAACACTCTGCAGAGAGACATGTGATTTGCACGCCCGGAGGAAGCACCACCAAGCTGGGATGTTTTTGAAAATGTTACTTTCTTATTTTAACTATTGAATTAATAATTCATTTGTTTGCTCGTAGGATGCAGTTTGCCATTGGATGAGATCAATGAGGAATGGGATAACTGCTAATACATTTGTTAAACTGTGTACTTTTACAGTAATTTAGGGTGATTTGACATATGCTGAGTATAAAAATGTTTGCATTGAAACTGTCAGACATGAGGTGATCATAACTGGGAACTTTTCTAGCATAAAGGTCAAAAGGGGGGAATGTTAGGTTTTGTATTGTTGATTGTCATTTATGCTTAGAAATATTTACTTATGTATGCTTAGAGTTTTATAATTAGTTGTAGATTGGTAGAGGTTTGATCCTTGATAGTCTGCAAACTTTGTGTGCATTAGAGAGCACTTTGGGAGCACAAGAGAGGTCGTACCTTGTCTTATTGTTTTACGGTAGGATTAACGTAGCTACGTCTGTTCTAGTCTAAGTGCTTTTTGTTTAGATGAACTGCTGGACTTCCTCACCGTGTTATCTAGGGTGAACCATCTAGGGTGAGGGGGAGACTACCCTCTTCCTGACCAAGGATGTTCGCTTTTGTGCTTTCATGTTATATGACCCTTTGATCAGCAGTACCCCACACACACACACACACACACACACACACACACACACACACACACACACGGTACTCTTTGTTTGTATGTAGACGTCATATGTTAATGACCCTATGCATATTCATGTAACCACAATAAAAGGAGTGCTATGGGGAACCTGGCTGAGAGTCTGACGGAGGTCAAGTGGTGGAACGACACTTGGCTCCAGGCAGGTCTGCCTCATGCATGAGTAACATGAAGAACTTTGCCTACTTCGGGTCTTGCTTGCTGTGTAATTATATTGTCCTCAATGTTCCAGCGAATAGGTTCAAGCTACAAACCTATCAGAGATCATCCAGACGGTGGAGTCGCTATGTAGTAAATGGTTGCAGTGTTCAGGAGGGGAGGAATGAGAAGAGTTAGCTCGCCAAGTAGGGGTATGCGCGTCTGTATTTCCCTGGTTATGGGGGGCACTACATCTACTGATCATTGACTTTCTCGTCACCGCTGTCCAACTCCGTCCGCCGCAGCAGCTGCCCACTGTGCGTACTGCGCCGCCTGAGCCCTGCTGTTGTGCTGTTTCCCCGCTGCTTCGTGAGCCAGAAGCACTCAGGGTCGGAACGGTGAGGCTCACCACGACACACCATCCGCTCGTGCTTCCGCGTCTTCACCACAGTCTAGCCGCAGGGTGCGGCGCACGGAGATGACGGAAGCCATAGACTTTGGTGAGGAAGAGCGGCAGCAGGTGTTACGGGCTTATCGGGAGGAAGAGCTCCATTGGAAGCCCTGGCTTCCAATGGAGTGTGGTTCAATTTCTTACTCTTAAACCCCCCAAATTACTATCCAAAATATACAGAATGCTTTCTAAAACAGATGAATCAATATCACTTCCTATTGCAAAATGGGAAGCGGATTTATCAGTTAACTTAGACCTAAACTTCTGGTCTCAGATTTGCTTAAAAACCTTTCATCTAATTAGAAATCCCAGTCTTCAATTAATTCAATACAAAATATTACATAGAGTGCACTATACAGGTCATCGGATGTTCAAGATGGGCTTTACGTCTACCAACAACTGCTCACACTGCCAAACCAATTCACCGGACAATTATATCCACGCTCTTTGGTTCTGTCCACCAGTTCAGAAGTTTTGGCGCGAGATATGTGAAGACTTATCGAAGTGTCTGAAATGTAACATTCCAACTTCCCCCTTAGTGTGTTTGTTGGGCAGCTTAGATAATGTCACTTCAGAAAAGAATATCGCCCATATGGTTTTCACTGCCCTATGCATAGCCAAGAAAACAGTCCTCATGAACTGGAAAAATAAAAATAATCTCAATTCTAACCAATATAGAAATTATCTATTAGATTACATTAGTCTTGATACAGCCTCTGCCACCACATCAGATCAATTGCTCTGGGCTCCTTTGATCAGCTCCATCACCTAGTGGGGGTGGGGGGTCATAGTTTGGTCCCGCCTTCACTGTTGTGATTGGTGTGGGGGTAGGGACAGGCTTAGGGCGTCGGGGGGTTCCCCGGAGGCATCTTCCTTGGGGGGCTCAACCCGGGGTAGCGGTCATGTCCGGTTAGGGGCTCTGTTGGCTCTCCGGTGACTGTTTCCTCGCGGCTGCGTGCAGCGGGGCTAGGGGAGGGTCTGTGCTGACGGACGTGGGTTACTGACCTGGTAGCCTGGCTGCCCCTGGGTGGGTCCGGGATGGGCGTGAGGTTCTGGGGGCGCTCCGTCTCTGGGCTGGGACCCGGACCGGGCCTCGGGGGCTTGGGTCCTGGTTGGTGTGTTGCCGGGGTTGTGGGCGGGTGGGTGCATGGGGGCCCAGCCCTGGAGCAGGGTGCCGCCGGTGCGTCGAGCCACCTGGGGGGCTCTTCAACTGGTGGGGGAGATTGTCACATCTTGCAGGAGCTTTCCTCTCCTCAGGAGCTGCCTCTGCAGGAGGGGGAGATACAGGAGAGGTGGAGGAAGATCTCAGCCTGTGTGTTTATTGTCTTATGTAGTCTGGAAGATGAGTGGATGGTGGGGTGGGTGCAGTTTTCTCTGTGGTGGGGTTGGGTGGACTGTCCCGGGCTCTGTGGGGCCGGGCGGCGCTGCTGCACTGGGCCCGGTCTGGATGGGCCTGGGCCCCCTTTCCCTGGCGGGTCGCGGAGTATGGGGGTGCCTACTGGGGTCAGCGGGGGAGCTGGCCCCAGGGAGGGGTCACTTGCCCCTCCCTTCCTTCCCTCCCCATCTCCAGCTGCCTCCCTCTTCCCGCTCCACCACAACCACCCACACATGCAGGGCCTTGGAGTAGGGGTATGTCACCAGGGTGCAGAGGAGGCTACCCCCCCCTCTGTCCCCTTCTGGCTGCCTCTGCCTCAATTTTATCCCACAACTTAGACATTCACATTACTCACACTCTCATTACACATACATATAGGATCTTGGGGGTGGGCACGATACACGGAGTCCAAAGTACCATCAGGGTGTACACCCCACCCCTGGCATCGTTGCCCACCTCTCAATTTTAAATACACGTAGACATTGAGGGCTAGCAGGAGGGACCATGCGCTTACCTGCTGCTCTCTGGCAGGTAGCTCCAAGCCCTCCTGGGTTTTAAATGCACCTTAGAACACACATGCATCAACATTACAATGAGCGGGTGGAGGGAGGTTCGGAGTCTTCTCTCACCCCCGTTCTCTGCGACCTGCTGGAGCAGGGGGGCTAGGACTAGGAGGAGGAGTTGGCCGTCCGACTGCGGTCTGGAGTGTGGAGCCTTCCTGCTGCTGTGGAGTCGGGGCGGTCTACCTCCCCCCACCGCAGGGAAAAGGGAAACACCACCTGGGTCTGGGTGCAGTTCCCCCCTCCAGGGGCGGGGGCACCTAGACCCGGTTTGTAGAGTACGCTTGGGGAGTGTGATCGTGTGTACAACATCTCTTTATGTCTGTCTCCACGTTGGTTGAGTGTGGAGTAAGTGCATATGAGAGCATGAGGGTGGGAATGGATGTTTGTATCTGTGTGTGCCTGTATGTCTGTGTCTATATGTCAGGTTGGGTGTCAGGCGCCACCTCTCTGGGGACATCTCAGGCCCTCCAAGGTTTGGAGGCCTATCTCCCCCTACCACCACTTCCCCTGCCAGTGGCGGACCCCCTCAGACATCGGTGCGTTGGTGGTTCTTTGTGTCCGGGGATGGGCGTCCAGGTACACACCGGCTCACTCCTTGGCGGCCGCTTATCGGGGCCTGGAGCCTGGGGCTCGCTCGGGCCACTTCGGAGGTGGGGTGCCCCCGGCCTCTCGGCCTGGGTCTCGGTCACTCAGGCGCAGCTGGCTGCCGGCGGAGCTCACGGGCGCGTCACTGCAACTCCCCCTGGCTTCTGCTCCGCGGCTGCTGAGTGAGCCCTCATCTGGGACTCTCCTCAGCTCTTTCCGGGACAGTGGCGCAGCTGCCCCTCTGTTGGTCTTCCTTGGTCTCTTGTGTTCTGGGGGCCTCTGGATGTCTGGAGTTTTGATCTCCTCCACACCTGCTTCACGCCCTGGAGGACGGGGCTGTGGCCCCCCCACACCCTCTAGCAGATTATTACATGGAGGAACCTTTTAAAAAAACAAAAAACAAGCACGTCCATGCTCACAGGTGTACACACGGGTGATCACACCCACAAACTACACCCTTTTTGGCTCCTACCTCAAAGCACACTGTGTTCTGTTGATCTTATGTGCTGCACAATAATGTGTTTAACATTTAGTATTTACTGTCATATTCCCATATATCATTGTGATGTTGTTTATTCTATTACTCTTGTTCTCTTCTGCTTGCTTTCTTTTTTCTTTCTCAGCAGGTGATCCAGGTGATTGATATATGCATTTTTTTTTCTCTGCCCGTTCTGTTGGTTTTTGTCTTTTGCCCTTCTCCCCCGTCCCTCTTCTCAGCTGTTTCTCTTTCCCTCTTTCTTTCTCCCCTTCTTTCCCCCAGTCAAGTCTGTCCCGTATTCAGTAAGTGAAAAATAAAATAAACAATAAAAGGTGAATCAAATGGACCATTACGGCAAGGCTGGGATGGTCAGTTTGGTAAAGTAAATCCGTTGGGCATCCTTCTTTGCCTTTAGACAACAATTCTGATGGCAAAAGAGCCAAACGGGACAGGCCAAAAAAAGAAAAAAGGAAGCCCTGGCTCCTTCCTGACAGGGAGCGCTCACCTGTTGCTTCGCCTTGGACCGGCTGCTCGCCCTCACCTCCCCGCTCAGACTTCACTTCCCCTGCCTCGTCTTTAGCGAGGATGTGGGCAGAAGATGAGATTGCCACCACGTCACCCTCTGCTTTGGTGGCATCAGCGTCCATTGCACCTGCTACCAGAAAGAAGCGGCGCCACACGAACTCCGGTGAGTGACTGTGTTTTTGTGCCTCACGATCTTTCTGTGAAGAAGAGTGAGATGAGCATTGATTTGCCGGGGCCGGAAACTATAGTGGAATTGTGCTCTGAAGCTGACAGAAGTGTGTTTAGTTGTTCAGAGGGATCTACTATGGGTGTCAAGGATCCCGACCTCTATGAGCGGCAGGAAGCAGCTTGTGCCCAGCTAGAGGAGGAGCTCCGGGGAGAGCTGTGGCTCAACCCCGATTATCAGCACCTTTTCCAGGGAACTCGTCTGGCTCTCGGGGGCCCCCTGAGTCGCCAGAGACTCACACCGCCAGCGCCTAGCTCTCCAGCCTCAGGAACGCCATCCAGCACGCAGGAGGCTCCACAGTTGGGCTCACGGGTTCCTACTGGAAGGAAACGACGTCCGCATTCTGACTCTCTGGAAAGGCTTATGTCTATGCACGTCACTCATAATAAAGGTGCCTCTGTACCTGAGTTGTTCAGTCCCCAAGTCATGCCCCCTGTTAATGAACTAGCCATGGTGAGTGTTTCCGAGCCTGTTGTCAAGAACTGTGGCATCCTTCCTCCTGTCCCTTCTGGAATCTCGGTGAGTGTCTGTGGTTCCAGAGTAGCAATTCATGATCTAAAAACACGTCTTAAAACCGATTTTTACTCTTTGGCTTATAACACAGTCTGACCCTGATTTTATTGTTTTAATCTAATGTGCTGATTTTATTGTTTTAAATGTGGTTTTTTTGGGTTTTCTTGGGTTGTTTTTTTTTTTTTTATATATATATATTTTACTTATATTATTATTACTATTTTTCTCATTTTTTTAACATGCTCAATGTATCATGTTTGGCATGTCAAGTGTACAGCACTTTGTGTTCAGCTGGTGGCTGATCTGAAAGCGCTATATAAATAAATTGCTTGCTTGCTTGCGGTGCCCAGGGTGAGGTCAGCCAGAGCGAAGCTAAGCTCCACACCCATACTAAGAACCCATGGGGGAGCGCTTGCTGCCTTGCAGGCGCCTGCACCTTCTTATGTTTCCGCTGGAGGGCCCGAGGAGCCCGTCCAGCCTCCTGCCACGTTAGCTGGAGGGCCTGAGGAGCCCGTCCAGCCCTTCGCCTCGCCTGCTGGAGGGCCCGAGGAGCCCGTCTAGTCCCACGCATTGTCTGCTGGAGAGCCTGAGGAGCCAGTCCAGTCCCACGCCTCATCTGCTGGAGGGCCCGAGCAGCCCATCTGGCCTCCTGCCTCGTCGGGGCCCGCCAAGCCACACTCATGACTGTCCCGTCACCGGCCACTTTCTGGGCCGTCAGCTGGGCATCATTGCCGTCCTGGACGGCCTCCTGAACTGCACCGCCGCTGCCTTCTGCACGGCCGGCCTCCTAATAGGAGATGGCGCGGCCTGTTGAGTTGCCTACCTCGTGGCCGGCCCCCTGAACCATTGACCTATGGACTGTTGTGCCCTCGACCTCCAGGGCGACCCCCTGATCCGCCTGACTTTGGACTCTTGTGCCATCGGCCTCCAGGTCGGCCACCTGAACTACTTCGCCATGAACTCCTTTTCTGCCCAGATCATGGTCGCCCTCCTGAAACAGGGTCTCGGACTCTTATGCAATTGTGTTTGGACTGAGTGCTTCGGATTCTTTGTTTTTTGTGGTTTTGTTTCAGTTCACTTTAGGGGGTTGACCAGGAAACCAGAGGTGGAGATAAACCGGAATCAGAATCAGAGATTCTGATTTATCTCAGAATCTAGTAGAGAGATCAATCAGTATAAAAATCAGAATCTCTGAATTTGAAAAGGGCCAAAGCTTTGATTCGAACCCGGGCGGCTTCTCTCAGCCAGCTTATCCCAGTGAGCTAAACCGGCGCCTTTGTATATGTGAAATTTTCTTTAAACGAACTATTAAAATACTACATAGAATGTAGTTAATCTTAATCAAGTACAAAACTATTTGTTATTTTGTCGTTGCTTCATCCGTGATGGATCTACTGTCAGTTTTAATAATTGCCATTAGTTAAGTTTAATATTTTCAAAGGTGCAATTTCCTTTTTGTGATAGCTTCTGTGTTATAGCAACTCTAAAGAGCCAAAGTAAAAGTAAATTAAAGTATCCAGCCGTCCTCATCCTACTTTTGTGTGGATGGGAGCATGGTTCTGCAATCTCTGCGGATATGTAAATAGAAAATTGTCTATGCCACAATGCAGTGTCACTGGATGACGGAAGTGCAGAGTGAGAATGTACGGTTCTTGTGAGGCTTAAAATGCGAAAGCACAGATGCTTTGTCATCAAAGCCAAACTGTCTGTTTAGCTGGGCTATTATTTTTTTGTTCTTAATCACTGTCTACTGCTGCTAAAGATTTGCAATATCTTTAACCACCTTTTGCTTTGAGAGGTGTTTTTTATTTTTGTCTTTTTACTTTATCAACTCCAATTTGAAACTTAATGTAATTTAATATTTTTAATATGTCTTTACAGAATGCTTCAACCAAACTAACACATTTTATTATAGGTGGGTTTGACACAGTCAAAAGGCCTGTAGCAGTTGGTGTGGTTATGCTGATAACTTATTTACTAGCTGTTACTGGCAGTTTGGTCAATATCATCTTCATTGTTTCTGACAAGCAGTTACATAAACCAATGTATCTTCTGATTTGCAATCTTGCCGTTGTTGACATACTGTATACCTCTAGTGCCACTCCAACAATGATCGCGGTTCTACTTGCTGGTGTTAATACCATATCATATGTGGAGTGTATAATTCAAATGTGTGTTTTCCAGCTGGGATCAACAATGGAGATGTTTTCTTTAACAATTATGGCATTTGATCGATTAATAGCTATAATTTATCCTCTTCGGTACCATAGTTATTTAACAAATACACGTATAATGGTACTTACATACATTCTGTGGATTGTTGCCTCTAGTTTTTCGGCTTCTTTACCTGCAACAGTTGTCCCTCTCCCTCACTGCACCTTAAGGCTTAGGTACGCTTTCTGTGACGCTGCGTCTGTATTACGAACCACTTGTGTTGACCCAGAGAAATATTTCAATCAAGGTGCCAGTAG
Source organism: Rhamphochromis longiceps (assembly GCF_057381845.1). Lineage (NCBI taxonomy): Eukaryota > Metazoa > Chordata > Actinopteri > Cichliformes > Cichlidae > Rhamphochromis > Rhamphochromis longiceps. Next base: position 32,089,822 of record NC_140570.1, read on the forward strand.
GTTATTTTTTCTGTTATTTTTCACATTCATTTTCATTTGTCTTTCATACTGTGGGATCTTGTTTTTTGTGAAATTATCATCAAATAATGACAGAATGAAAATGGGAAGCACTCTTGTGAGTCACCTGATTTGTGTAATATGTTTATACTGTCCCATTTTTATCTTTGCTATTTTGACCAGGTTTGGTGTGGTATTAACTCTTGAAGAACGCCAAGGTTTATCAATTGGCACCATCCTCGGTCCATCTCTTGTAAATCCTTTTGTGTATTGTCTTAGGACAAAGGAAATTAAAAATAAGATTTTTAAGATACTTAGAAAGGCTAACACAGCTCGTTAGAGTCTTGTGAACTGTGAGTACACTAACTTTTAAAATGGGCAGAAATGTTGGAATATTCATATGCATTTTTTAAACTTTGTCCTGGTCAGATTTGTGAACTTTTGAGTCCTATTACACTTACAGTCATATTTAAAAAGTAGATTGAAGATGATTTTCTTCCACAAAAAAATTTTGAAACACAAAATGTTCCAATTCACTGTGGCACATTTGAGTTTTGGATTAAATGCACTGACAGCTCAAAGAGCTTACGATTCAAGTAGTTAACAGGCAATTTCTCTCATTTATTCTTTATCATGATTATTTGTTGTTGTTTGTGAGCGACACTGTTTGACACTAACAATTTATGAAGTAATTACTGTGTTATTTTGAAACAAAATAATGTTTGTCATTAAATTCTGGAATGCCTGAGAAGAAAAGGTTAAAATGTTTTGTTTTTTTTGTTGTTTTTTTTATAAGTGGGTGAATGACAACATTCTTAAAATAGTAGGGAATTGACCAGATAACAAGCAAGCAAGCAATTTATTTATATAGCACTTTCAGATCAGCCCCCAGCTGAACACAAAGTGTTGCTCACTTGACATGCCAGAAATGATACATTGAACATGTTAAAAAATAAGATCTAAAAAAATAATATAATTTTTTTTTTTTTAAAAAATAAAAAAAAATAAGATGATTATTAAAATGACATTTAAAATAATAAAATTAGCACAAATAGCAAAAACAATAATAAAATAGTATAAAAATGATGAAGAGAATAACATTTAAAACAATAAAAGCAGGGTCAGACTGTGTCATAGGCCAAGGAATAAAAATGGGTTTTAAGACTTGTTTTAAAAGTGGACAGTGAAGGGGCCTCTCTAATGTGACAGATTGTTCCACAGATTAGGAGCAGCAATAGAGAAAGCCCTGTCCCCTCTGAGCTTTCTCTTGGACCTGGGTACCTCCAGGAGCAACTCGTCAGCTGACCTGAGAGACCTGGGGGGTGAGTAAGGATGCAGAAGCTCAGAGAGGTAAGTTGGGGCAAGACCGTTTAAACATTTAAAAACAAACATGAGAATTTTAAAATTAACTCGAAGATATACAGGCAGCCAATGGAGTGAAGCTGGGATGGGAGTTCTGGTTAAAAGTCGTGCAGCAGCATTTTGGACCAGCTGCAGACGAGAGAGAAGATGCTGACTAACTCCAAAATACAGTGCATTACAGTAATCTAAACGAGACGAAATAAAAGCATGGATTACCGTTTCAATCTGCGGCCTGGATAAAATCGGTCTTATCTTTGCCAAGCGCCTTAAATGATAAAAACTGGACTTGACAGTAGCCCTAATTTGACTGTCTAATTTAAAATCACTGTCCATCTTAAAACCCAGGTTTGTAACAGATTTAAAATACTCTGCCAGGGGTCCCAAATCAATAGCGGAGTGTTCACAAGGTCCACTAGGACCAAACAGAATCACCTCAGTTTTGCTTGAATTACATCTTAGAAAGTTTAGGGACATCCAAGATTTAATGTCTTCTAGACATGCTAGAAGTGGCTTGATAGAGAAGGCCTTTTTCTGCTTCAGAGGCAGATAAATCTGACAGTTTCTTCCCTCCCCATCCTCAGCTGCCTCCCTATTCCCGCTCTACCGCACCCACCCACACACGCAGGGCTTGGGGTGCAGGGGAGGCACTCCCCCTCTGTCCCCTTCTGGCCGCCTGTGCCTCAATTTTATTCTGCAATCTAGACATCCACATTACTCACACTCTCACATAACACATACATACATATAGGGCCTTGGGGGTGGGCACGTTTTACAGCATCCAGAGGATGGTCGGTGTATTCCAACCCACCTCTGGCGCTGGTGCCCTACCCTCAATTTTAAATGCATATAGACACTAAGGGTTTTGGCAAGGAGCCTTGATGCTCTCTGAGAGGAAGCAAGTACCATGCTCTCCTGAGTTTTAAATGCACTTTAGAACAGCACACAGCAACACTACATATGAGAGGGCGTAGGGAGGTTTGAGGTCTTCACTCACCCCGGTTCTGTTAGCCGTCAGGGCTGGGGGGCTGGGAGAAGGTGCTGGCCGTCAGATAGGCAAGGCAAGGCAAGTTTATTTGTATAGCACAATTCAACAACAAGGTAATTCAAAGTGCTTTACAGAGACATTAGAAACAAAAACAAATAAAAAGCATGATTTAAAATTGATTAAGACAAGCAAACAAACTAATTAACAAACAAACAAACAAAACAGTATATAAAATCAAAACAGATAAAATCAGAACAGTAGATAAAATCAGTAGTTAAAATGTAAGTTTTGAAATTTAAGCTTAAAAGTGTGGATTTGGTGCTTTATTCAAATGCAGCTGAGAATAGGTGAGTCTTCAACCTGGATTTAAATAAACTGAGTGTTTCAGCTGATCTGAGGCTTTCTGGGAGTTTGTTCCAGATATAAGGAGCATAAAAGCTGAATGCAGCTTCTCCGTGTCTGGTTCTGACTCTGGGAACTGTTGAAATCTCCCAATTCTTTGAATCTTTGGGCTGAAGGAAGGACAATACTCGGTGTATTTATGCTCAATCAACAATCATTTATTTCCATACAATTCAACACTTAAGAGCATAAGGACCATCATGATGGGGAGACATGCCTGAAGAGGGTCACAGCAAGTCTCAAAATGGTGACGGGTTGCTCAGCTTTTTATAGTCTCTAGTGGCCCCCATCTAGTCGTAAAAGCCAAAACATCACATTCTTTCTCTGTTACAGCGCCTAAGTTATGACCTCGGCAGTTGTTTCTCTGCTTTCTGTAAGGTGGGGGTATGGAATGTGGTCTGTCTATCTCCCCTGTCTTAGACACAGAGTCTCCTTCTCTTCATGATTCAACAATAGAACATGTCAAGAAAACAGTGTAACACATTCCCAGCAGATCAAGGATACAGAGTGATGCACATTTATCTAATGAACTAATATGTGAATATGTTCTGTTAACTCAAAAGTATAATGAGAACTAAACTACATACAGCTCACACACTCTATATTAAAGGGTATAATATGATCTACAGCAGTATTCTAATTCAACTACTTTGATTACATATATAAGGTAACATATGATAACAGAATAATATCACAATTCCCCCTTTGATCTCTTTTCTTCAAAGAGATCACTTACAACATACACTCCAGCATTGGAAGGTCCAGTTCTTCTTGGTCCTGAGGCCCTCTGTCCCCCTTTAACGGGTGGACCATATGTGGGATGACCTCTGTGTTCACGCAGTTCAGATGCAAGCAAAGTTAGATTTACGACCATAACAGCAGTTACAGATGACACTCCCATCACTCCCCAATTCTCCCACAGCTTTATTTTGGTGCTCCAGTTTTCCACCCCCTTTTTTAATGCCCCCTTATACCTTTCAAATGTACTTAGACTAGAACCTCTGTCTAAGGAGCTTTTAACCTTTATTTTTATTGCTGCAGCTACCAGTGTCTTCCAGTTGGGTGATTCTCAGCTTCTTTCTTCGACCTCCGGGGTTAGACCACCCTTTAGTCATTGCACAGTTCTGGGGATTATTCTGCCCCGATTTCAAACAAAGATCTGTGTGTTTTGGGATCACCGCCGTGTCCCCCTTTTTGCCAAGAGCCTCTTGAACCTCGTTGGTCTGGTGTCCCTGGTTTTCGCCAACCCCTTCATGGTTATTGCTGTGTTTATGGGATCCATCTTCTCAAGGAGCTCAAACGCCATGACACTTGACCCCAGTTGCTGTCTCGGCAGTCCCTACATCTGTCTCTGCTGTGAAGGGTCCTCACATCTCCGTGTCCCCGTCTGGTGTCTGTTCCTTTCTCTGCAAGAGACAGAAAACCAAAACACCTCTCTCCCTAGCCTTGATAATCTAATATTGTTATCCATTATTGTTCTAATGATTCAAATTTGGTTTAAAATATTATGTTCAGGACTCTCTGACCCAGGGACTTATTCTAATCATAATCTATGTGTGTGTAAAAGAAATCACAAATTAATGAACCATTTCTAAGTCTAACACATTATATGCTTAAGTTTTGCCATACCTAAATTATTAAACACACAAATAAAGTCATCAGATGTTCATAAAACCATTGTTTGATGTTCGGACTCAACTTCCCCCTTTTTGACACACTCCCATGTGTCAATTCATTGGAGCTAGACAATTAAAAGAGAAGGTTAGTGACATCATATCTCAGAAAGTATCAGAAATTCTTCTCTCGAGTACCGTTGCTCCAGCCTTGTCATCCCAGAGGATCCTCAATCCCGGAAATTTCCCTTCTCCTCATGTAATGAAGTCTGTCATCCTTCCATGCCCTGGTAACTGGTCCATCCAGAGCTGTAACATTTTGAAATGTACATACAACAAGCCAAACCACACCTTGGTCACACCAACCCTTTTCTGCCCTGAAGATGTCCAACGCCATCTTAGTCTGGACCAGGGTTGTAATAGTTTTGCAATTTTCATTAGTTTTTTTTTTAGCTTCGACTTCAGATTTTCAATTTTATATCAGTTTTAACCAATTGTTTGCTAGTTTAGTTTGGTTTTGATTAGTTTCAGTTATAGTTTTAGTTGTGTCTGCAATAATTAAGTGTAGCAAAATCCCAGTCCCATCATATCAGTCATGCTCTTGTGCTTATCCTTGGGTATTGTGACTATTAACTCTTGCAGCACCGGGTGCTCCTAATTTTGGTTCAAGTGAATTTATAAACTTTGTGAAGGGAATTGACTCCTCTGCACACTGGAATAAACATAATCAACATGATTCACATTTTACTGCGTGTTATTTCACCATCTTATTGATTCAAATGCTCCATCCTTATGTGGTTTGCGACATTATGTTTATCCACTCTGTCTCTAAATGTTTGAAGAATCTTCAAGTTTGGGGTCAAATTTTAAGAATTTGACCATAAGTGAAAGTTATGGTGTCATCACCCCCTTCGGGGCTTACCTTTCCCAGTTTTGATGATATTCCTCCCTATTCTTTGCAAATACCCCCTGTTGGTGGCGAGAAACTGTTGCTGTGGTCAAGTGGGTGCTGTAAAAACAAAAGCTCAGGACAGAACAGTTATCAGTCATGTACTTCATACAAAATTAGCATATATTGAATTCCATATTGATCCTCTGGGTGTAATGGTACATTTTAATTTGAATTTATCCAAACTAAACACAATAGGTTTTTCTTTCTTTACTTTGCTCTTGTTCTTTTTCAGTACCACATCCTATCAAATGTCCCTGTCAATTATATTCTACATTTAATAACTCACTATTTCAAGTGAGAACCTAAATCACGTGGACCAATGTTTGTTATTGCATATCTCTATTCTGAACGTGGCAAGCCATTCATAGGTATTGTTAAAGTTTTTGGCGATTTTCCTCTATACGATTTAATTGACTTTTTTACAGTGGCCTGCTATGGTTAATAGTAACATATTCCAGTCATGAGTGATATCAATAATTTTCTCCACTGTAGCATTTGGCATTCCCAATAATATAACATGATACCTTAATCAAAACACAGCTAATATAGCACAGTTTTCTTAATGCAAACATCAGTAACTCAGACTCAGCAACCAAAGTGTTAAGTCTGCAGTTCATACTTATGTGAAGCTACAGTCTCCTCCTCCAGTCTCTCTTATCCTCCTGCTCCTGCAAAAACAAAACAAAGCGAAGCATCCACCCTTCTCTTGTCCGCTGGGTGAATTGTTTATTGGCATTTACTTATCCGAAAGTGGGTGCAGTCATTGTCTCAGTATCAAGTCAGTCAAAACTTTTAGTCTTCAGTCCATCACAGTCCAGTCACATGCATACCTCCAGACACATTCATACCAGATGTTGCTGCTAATGGAGTCTCCCGCGCGACTTATTCGAGCCTCCATCACCAGCAAGATGACGTCATCATTTTAAAGGAAAACAATTCCTTGTTGTTTTTTGGGCCGGATTGACTCGGTGCAATCCTTTTAGACTCAGAACTTCTCAGTGTTCCCTATAAGTGAATTTCTCCCAAGCCAATTACAATCATGGAGAAGCACACTTTGCAACTGTTTACAGTAATAATATTTTATAGCGCTTTAAATCTCAATCTTTCAGGCCTGGTTTAAAGAGCTGATTGTTAAATCATGAACTCACAAAATATCACCATATCACCACCGGTGGATCACACCTCTCATTTGTTTTTCCTCAGTGCACTGTAACAAAAATGAAAACAGACATAACCAAAAAAATACTACTCAAATAACACAACCTAGGGCCCGTTGCAGACATGTCCAAGCATAAAAATATCCCTCTCTCGCTTACGAGAAAGAACACAAGCCAAAGCTCACTGATAACATCAAGCTAGCGCTAAGCAAAGCCACTAAATCAACCAGAAATTCACAGGAACGTTTTGCTTCCTGCCGGGACAATATTGTGTGGGAATGAGAAACTCAGGTGCCGTAACACCTTTTGTTCCTCCTTGAATTAAATCTCAATCACAGAAAATGCCGTACTCCAACCTAAACTTACACTATTAATTCATCATTTTTCACTCTGTGCCACTGTTCCTCATCAGGGCTGTGTGAGGCACAGCAAAGAATTCAGTCAAGGCCTTGAGCCATAAACAGACATCACGCACAGACATTGTTTTCATAACCAAACCGTTTTAGACCTTATTCCTAAAATCTACATAAATGCTCTCTGGGTGACATATAACACATTCTACGTAATCAATGGTAATCAATGGCTCCTCATAAAAATTATGCATTGGGATGTTTGTGTGCAGCATTTTGCATATCAGCATAAGCAAAGCATTCTTCATTGCACCAGCGTGTATGTGTGTGCGTGCATCACTCTTCATTGCACAAGCGTGTGCATGTGTATGTGTGGATCACTTCTCAGTGAATCAGCATTCCAATGTGTGTGTGTGTGTGTGTGTGTATGTGTGTGTGTGTGTCATTTCTCACTCACTCAACGAGTGCACGTGTTCATGTGTGTATTTCACTTCATTCTGAATCTGTGTGTGTGTAGACGTGTGTGTGTTTGTGTGGGTGTTTGTGTTCATCACTTTCCTGTTCTGGTGTTCTGGGTAAACCACGGCCTGAAGCGTGCCCTGGGGTCCTGCCCTCCTCCTTTTCAGTTTGTTTGCGACCATTGCTGCTGCTGCTGCTCAAAGTTCAGTCCGTCCTGGTTCTGACCCCAATTGGGGCAGTCCTTTCTCCAGTGTCCATGCTCACTGGAGGTGAAACCTGCATCTTCTCCTGTGTTTTTTGTCCATTCTGAGGTGCCTTCTGACCTCAGTTACTCCTCTTGTCTCGGTCACGCCCTTTTTCGCCGCCCGATCATCCGTGTTGGTCCATCACTGTCCTGCACAGTGTGAATGCAAAGTTATCAAGGTCAGCATTCTTTCGCTCGGCCTTACTTTTCATTTGGGCTTGGCGGGCGTCTCGTCACAGCTCTGTCAGCTGACGCAGTTTGGGAATTTCCCCCCGTGTAGTGAAACGGGCTTTAGGTTTAGTGCTCTCCGTCTCTGCTGCATGAGATCGCATTCCTGCAGCACTGTTGACTTTTCAGGTCGTTGTTGTGGGTCCAGCTGTTGCAGCATTTGGTCAGTGTCACGTATGGGGGAGAGCAGGAGTCCAGTCCGCCTCGGCTTTCAGGGCGGCAAAGCAGCCTGTAATTAAACATAAAGAGAAAAAACAAAACAAAACAAAAACAAACGAACAGGAAAATGATGTTGTGTTGGCTGTTCTTCAGAGAGGGGAGAAACAACGGGGCCAAGCCCTGTGTCAGCCTTCTCTCCCCCCTTTTTTTGTTTTTTCTCTCCCGATATAATCAACTCATAACCCACCAAGCTGACAGGACAACACAGGTACATGTTAAAATTCTTAAGATCATGTTTAAAAGCCCAAAGAGAAATTTTCTTTCATTCAGTAATCACTTGTATCAATCAATCAGCAGAAAACATGTCACAATTTGAATCTTTTAACCACTAAATTTGTCGTGTCTTCACTGGTTGGTCAGACCAGTGTCTTTTTCTTTGAAGTTAAATTATTGTCCTGCAACCCAGAGAGTTTATTTGTCAGTAATGTATTTATCCTTTAACAACAGGTGTATGTTAAGTTTCGCTGCTTTAGCCTTGCTGGAAAATCTTCACGTGTTCATGAATGTAAGCTGTTTCTTCATTGCGTGTGTGTGGATTTGTAGGCAGGCAGGTTAATTTTATCTTTTTCTCAAACTAGGCGTTACCTTAAAAGGAGCCTTTCTCTCAGATTTCTCTGCTTGTGTGTGTTTTTGTTTCACCTTTTTGTTGTGATGTTCCGGACGCCTTCCCAACCTCCACAAGTCCGTTGGCCCCAATTTTATGTGTTAAAACTTCTCTCCTTGCTGCTGTGTTTTTCACAGCTGCTGATTCTTACTGAGTGTGGCTCCCATTACTTATAATTTTGCTTCGGCCGCTGTGCTTGTGGGGGCAGTTGGTCCAGGTCCGCAGCTTCCTGTATTAACACACTAAGAGATTTATTTAATTTCATTTTCATCACTGTTAAACAGATAAGCAGGCAACACGCCTACCTTGACAACGTCATAATTCTCCACTACACACCTCTTACTATCTCTCTTTTTTATTTTTATTTTTTTATTTTTATTACACCACAGAGTAATACACCCAATTATGCCCGTCTATCTCTATGTGGCTCCAAATTCCCTCTTTATTTAATTTCACACTCGTCAGGGGACAGGCACACAACAATTTCAAACCACTGAAACGAGGAATTCAACCTTTTTATATTTCTTTACTAATCTAGACTCAACCTTTGTTCGCAAAATGTGTCTTGTTCTAGTCCGGAATAAATGTGAACCCGTGATTACACGGTCGTTCCAGGGTTATTCCGTAGCTAAGCGGGAGTCCTAAGTTCCCAAGTCGCCACCTCGGCACTTAACCTGCCTGCACGTCTACAGACAGGGGGGTTGCCAAACCATGAACAAAATTAGTTTCCACAGGTACACTAGACATCAACCTTTGATCCTAAAATGTGTCTTTGCTCTAATGTCCTCCTATTCAAACACATCAACCGTCACTGTCACTGTGTTCACACTTCACACTCACTGAAAACACACTCAGAGCGCGCCTCACCCACAGCCAGAGCGCGCCTTACACACACAGCGCGTTTCACCATCAGTGAGACACACAGAGAGCGTTCCTCATCAGCGGAAGATTACACAGAAACTTCTGAGCTCAACTGTTAAAATTCTTTTGAAGCACAATCAAAGCCCAAATACCCCTGTCTCTGCGTTTATGACCGCCACAACGGGGCAAAGTCGCATCATAAAAGTGATGCCTACGTCCCCAGAAGTTATACCCGACACCATAAACCAGGTTTTTGCTCTATGTACTTCTTGGCAAGTAAAATTTTACTTTGTTTTATGACCGCAGCCCTTAAAACTCGACTGACGCCACAAACCACCGTCAAACCTCTATTCAATGTACTAAAACTAGCACCAACCACTACTGCACTTCACGGCCGCACCACCGGAACACGGCCGTATCATAAACCAAACCTACGGACGTGTTTCGCTCTCGCGTTGCCAGCGTTTAACCGCACCGTGAGCCAGCATCTGCTTTTCCTTAAATCAACTTCTATTTCATAGCCGGCAAGAGCCAGGACGTAACCGACACCATAAACAAACTTCAAACCTCGACTTCAATGTACTGAACTAATGGCCGCGTCTTCAGAAGAAATTCTAATGTATTATTGCTACAGAAGCCAGTTTTAGACAAAATTAAATGTGGAAGGTAAAGTGGCTGCAACTAGTCCAACGTAGTATGTTATTAGTATCTCGGTAGAAGCAGTTTACTGCAACTAGTCCAACGTAGTATGTTATTAGTATCTCTGTAGAAGCAGTTTATTTAACACACTGGAATTCAGCCTCAACTTATGTTGTTAGTATCTTGCGCCAAAAACCAGACACCGACAAATTTAATGTGAAAATACGTGTAACTCAGTGAACAGATTAATTTGGAAAGCCCAATATGCACATTTGGTATTTATAATACAACAGCCTGTGCTTACCTTTTTATATTTGGACCGGTCCTCTGTTCACCTCGCCTTACGATCTCACCAAAGGCCAAATCTGCACCTCCTCAGCACACCAAAGATCCGGGTCACACTGCACCAAGTTGTTGAAATCTCCCAATTCTTTGAATATTGGGCTGAAGGAAGGACAATACTCGGTGTATTTATGCTCAATCAACAATCATTTATTTCCATACAATTCAACACTTAAGAGCATAAGGACCATCATGATGGGGAGACATGCCTGAAGAGGGTCACAGCAAGTCTCAAAATGGTGACGGGTTGCTCAGCTTTTTATAGTCTCTAGTGGCCCCCATCTAGTCGTAAAAGCCAAAACATCACATTCTTTCTCTGTTACAGCGCCTAAGTTATGACCTCGGCAGTTGTTTCTCTGCTTTCTGTAAGGTGGGGGTATGGAATGTGGTCTGTCTATCTCCCCTGTCTTAGACACAGAGTCTCCTTCTCTTCATGATTCAACAATAGAACATGTCAAGAAAACAGTGTAACACATTCCCAGCAGATCAAGGATACAGAGTGATGCACATTTATCTAATGAACTAATATGTGAATATGTTCTGTTAACTCAAAAGTATAATGAGAACTAAACTACATACAGCTCACACACTCTATATTAAAGGGTATAATATGATCTACAGCAGTATTCTAATTCAACTACTTTGATTACATATATAAGGTAACATATGATAACAGAATAATATCACAGAACTGATAAAAGACCGGATCCAGATGACCTGAGGGATCTGGAAGGTTCATACTGGGTCAGGAGGTCACCGATGTATTTTGGTCCTAAACCATTCAGAGCTTTATAGACCAGCATCAGAACTTTAAAGTCTATCCTCTGACGGACAGGCAGCCAGTGTAAAGACCTCAGAGCTGGACTGATGTGGTCCACTCTTTTGGTCTTAGTGAGGACTCGAGCAGCAGAGTTCTGAATGAGCTGTAGTTGTCTGACTGATTTTTTAGGTAGACCTGTAAAGATGCTGTTACAGTAATCAAGCCTACTAAAGATGAATGCATGGACTAGTTTTTCCAGGTCCTGTTGAGACATCAGATCTTTTATCCTTGAAATATTCTTGAGGTGATAGTAAGCTGACTTTGTTATTGTCTTAATGTGTTTTTCTAAGTTTAGGTCTGCATCCATCACTACACCCAAATTTCTCGCCTGGTTTGTGGTTTTTAGATGTATAGATTGAAGTTCTCTGGTGACCTGTAATCGTTTTTCTTTGGCGCCAAAGACTATTACCTCAGTTTTGTTTTTGTTTAGCTGGAGAAAATTGTGGCACAACCAGTCATTCATTTCCTCAATGCATTTACCAAGAGCCTGTACAGGGCCTCGGTCTCCTGGTGACATTGTGATATAGATAGGGGTCTGGGATGCGGGGCCTCCCTGCTACTGCAGATAAGGAGGTGGTCCGCTTGCCTCCACCCCAGAGAAAAGTGTTACATCTCCTGGGTCTAGGTGCGGCTTGCCCCTCTGAGGGCGGGGGTACCTGGACCTGGGATATAGAGTATGTTTGGGGAGTGCAACTGTCTGTGCAGTGTCTATTTGTGTCTGTCTACACGTTGGGTGAGTGCCGAACCGAGTATTTGGTTGTGCATATGGGATGGGAATGCACGTTTGTGTCCGCGTGCGCCTGTTCGTCTGTGTCTATATGTCAGGTTGGGTCTTAGACTCAACCTCTCTGGGTACATCTCAGGCCCTCCTTAGTATGGAGGCCTATCTCCCCTCACCACACTACCTGCCGGTGGCTGATGCCCTCAGACGTTGGTGTGTTGGTGGTCCTTGTCGTCTGGGGCTGGGCGCTCATGTATGTACCGGCTCACTCCTGGTGGCCGATTGGCGGGGCCTGGCGCCTGTGGCCCGGCTGGGCCCCTTCCGGGGGGTGGAATGCCCTCAGGCCTCTGGGCCTGAAGCTCGGTCCTCTCTGGCATAGCTGGCTGCCGGAAGAGCCCGCGGGCACGCCACTGCAACCCCCTCTGGCCTCTGCTCCGTAGCTGCTGGGTGACCTCTTGTTTGGGGCGCTACTCAGCTCTTCCCAGGAGGGTGGCACGGTTCCCCCCCTTTTGGTGGTCCTCCTCGGGTCCTTGTACTCTGGGGCCTGGATCTCCTCCATACCTGCTTCATACCCTGGTGGACGGGGCTATGGCTCCCCACACTCCCTAGCAGATCGTTACATGGAGAAACCTTTGTAATACAAGCATGCTGATCCACACAGGTGTACACACGGGTGTTCACAGACGCGGACTACACCTTTCTTGGCTGCTGCCTCAAAGCACATTGTGTGCTGTCTATCTTGCGTGCTGCACAATATCGTTTAATACTTAGTATCTACTGTTATCTACTGCTAGCTAGTTTATTGTGATGGTGCTGTTTTTTATTATGTTGCTCTTTTTTTTTTTGTTTCCTTTCTCTTCTGTTTCTTTTTTTTTCTCCATACAGTTATCCAGGTGTTTTGTTTATTTTTCTTTCTTTCTTCCCCCCTTTCTCACCGTCTCTTCTCCCCTTTGGTTTTCTTTCTCTCCCTCTCTTTCTTTCATTCTTTCTCCCTGTCCTATCCCCCAGTCATGTCTGTACCGTTTGTAGCAACCGAAAATAAAATAAATACATAATTATAATAAAGGTCAATCAAATGGACCAATATGGCAAGGCCATGATGATCCACTTGGTAAAATAAATCCGCTTGGCATCTTTCTTGGACTTAAGACAAACAATTCTGATGGCTAAAGATCCAAACGGGGGACACACACAAAAAAAAAAGATAAATCTGACAGTCGTCAGCATAGCAGTGGAAGGATATTCCATGCCTTCAGAGGATGGTTCCCAGGGGCTGTAAATATAATGAAAAATTCTTCAGTTGATCTGTTAGCTCTGTATGCGAACTGGAGCGGGTCGAGGTTGGGTGGCAAGCAGGACATGATGTGACATCGGACCAGTTTCTCGAAGCACTTCATTATAACAGGTGTTAGAGCAACTGGTCGGTAGTTGTTGAGGCTGCTAATGTTAGTACACTTTGGCAGTGGGACAATTGTGGCTGACTTTAGGCACAGTGGGATGCAGGACTGGGACAGTTAAGTGTTGAAGATCTTAGTGAAGACCCCAGCCAGCTGGTCTGCACACTCTTTAAGGACCCTTGCGGTTATCCCATCTGGTCCGGCGGCCTTCCTGGGGTTCACTGCCCTCAGTGTGTGCCTCACCTCATATTCCTGCACTATGAGGCTTGGGCTGCTGCTGCTGTCCAATGTTTTTGCTGCTGCTGCCTCTGGTCCCTTCACCTCAAAGTGTGCGAAGACGTGGTTCAGCTCCTCCGCAAGCGCCGCGTTACCCTCAGTCAACGTGGTATTGCAAGGTCTGTAGTTGGTTAAGTGCTGAACTTCCTGCCATACCTGTTGTTGCTGAAGTGGTCTTCGATCCTTCTCTTGTACGCTGCCTTGGCTTCTCTGATGCCTCTTTTCAACTCAGATCTGGCTGCACTGTAATGCATACCATCACCGGATCTAAAAGGGGTGTCACATTGCTTCAGCTAGGGTCAGTTTTAGCCTTGGGCTTCCTGGTTTTTAATGGTGCCACAGAGTCCAGAATTGTAAGGCAAGAATATTGAAACCAGGAGCTGAGGTCCTCTGTGTCCAAGGGAGTACGATCGGCGGGGATAGACTGCTGGCTAAAAGAAGCAGAGAACTGGGCAGCAGTGGAAGGGTTAATAATCCGACAGCGGCGAACAGGAGCGCTGGTTTGAACTGTAGTGCGTGAAAACACAGCATCAAAAAATACAGCCATATGGTCAGAGAAAGCAGTGTCGGTCACTTCCACGTTAGACACAGGTAGACTGTGTGACAAGACCAGGTCTAGTGTGTGTCCGTGTTCATGTGTGGGACCAGGTATGGACTGGACCAGATTAAAAGAGTCAATGAGACTTACAAACTCCTTCACCAGAAGTTTATCAGGGCAGCAGACATGGATATTAAAATCTCCCACAATAAGAACATGATCGTAGTTGGGCATAATCCCAGCTAGAAATTCTGAAAAGTCATTTATGAAATTCTTATTGTATTTAGGGGGGCGATAAATAACAGCAAAGAGCACAGAGTTAGAGCGATTAACTTCAAAACACGTGAGCTCAAAGCTGGAAAACGAGGGCTGTAAAAAACACTGTTTACATTTAAAATCCTTTTTAAAAACAACCGCCGTACTTCCTCCTCTGCCTGATGTCCTTGGTGTGTTAAAATAGGAACAACCCGCTGGTAAAAGTTCAGATAAAATACTGGACTCACCAGTGTTAAGCCAAGTCTCCGTGACACACATGAAGTCTAGTTTCCAGGAGGCGAATAACTCATTCGGAATAAAAGATTTGTTCACCAGCGATCTGGCGTTTACCAGCCCAATCCTGACAGGAGCCGGGGATGAGGTATGAGCCTCAGCAGCATAGGGAGCCCGACACAGTGGACTCAGATTGCGGAGGTTCGCCCGGCGTACGTTAAGCTGAGGAGGACAGGGGTCACGGAGGAGCAGTGCGTCATCTTGGCAGACCACGGGGATGAGGCAGGAATCCACAGGGTCCAGGAAACGTCAGTGCACAAAAACTCCAGGAAATAATCTATGTATTCCTTTGACCGTAGTGGGATGATGCGCCAAAGAGATCTTGAGTTTAACCAGCTCACCACTGCGCCTACCCCGACGTGTTCGCCAGGGGAGGTAGCATGACAGCATTGCATAGGCAAGTCAGGATATGTGACAGCAGCGGACACTAGGAATTCTGTCCTCCATTAGAAAATGAAGCTGTATTTTGTCCAGAACTTCGGAGGTTCAGAAGCGATTAGCAATCGTACACCAATAACGATCCGATTTCTTGAGTGACACATGACAGGAGCAATATAAAAACAAACAAAAACTGACAGCGACAGACAAGCAGCCAGGTACACCGGCGCCATCTTGTATCGTTAGTATCAGTAGTAACAGTGCGAGAATTATTATAGTGAGCACACATGGACTGAAGGAAATTTTTAAACAAAGATAAAGATAAAATGTGAAGAGAAATGGGATCTTTTTATTGATTCAACTACTTTGACCAGCTCAGATAAAAATGTTTCTTAAATAACAAGCTCAGCTGGGGTAGGAACAGATAGCAAAATGAAAGTTGCCAAAAGGAGAAATATGAATTTTCTTTAAAAAAAAAAAAATTGTATAAAAGAAAAGTACAAATATTTTTCATCTTCGAATGTGGCAAATTTTACTTATGGGCAGTCACCATTTAAGGTTGCACAGTTTGCATATAAACAACTGAACATTGTCTGGTGATACCTTTTTCTGTAATTTCAATAGCTTACAATAGATAGCTCATGCAGAATCAGGACATCTCAATCCGCTCTTCATCATTGCATAAGCCATCTATTTTTTCATGCTTTCTAAAGTTTATACAACAAACACAAAAAAGAAGCTTTTATTTTCAATGACATCATTGCTATCAATAAATAGGACTTTGTGCTTCTTACTCAAACATGGCTCGATGACACGGGCAACACAAAGCTGATTGCAACATCACCTACTAACTATAGTTTTGAACTTTGCACCCATACAAACAGGAGAGTGTTAACGTCTGCAGAATGAACAGACCAAGTGTAGAGGTGGGGAACCCAAAAAGAGACTATTGGATACAGGATAATCTTAACAACAGGCAAGCCATTTATTTGGCTGATCCCAATACCAAAAACTCAACATGGAATGGAAAAAGAAACTAAACCTTTCAAATTGCCAGAACTAAACTAAGCAAAAACATTGGAGACACAGAGAGTTAGGAAACACTGGGGAGAATACACTGACAATCTGACAGAGGACAAAGTGAGACTGTCACAATAATTACACAGGGGGGGTGATTAAGGAAGTGAAGGCAGCTGGGAAACACAGCAGGGACAAATTAGACGTAATGAGACAGGGGAAGCAAAACTGAACATAAAGCACGAGGGACTATCAAGATAGAACAAGAAAAACACAGGAAACTAAAACAAGGAGTAAAACACACAAACTTAGAGAAGAGAAAACAGTAACTAAATACAAAGAGAAGACTGACATGGGAGACAAAAATAACAAAACACAAGAGGCTGGGCAACACTGAAAATACAAAACTTTGAGATAACTAAAAACTAAATGGTAGAGTAAACATACTAAGAATACACAAGCGCAATACAAACATTCAACAAATCAAGAATCAGCACAGAATATACAAAACCACTAAAAAGCCCCCAAATTCTAAAACATTAGGTAAAATGACCGACTCGTATGACAATGTGGTGGTGGGATTGCTACGATATAAAAAAAAAACATAATTGCAAGTCTTTGCTTTTTGACAGCTATTTTACTGTTGCATTTTAAAGTTTAGTAATTAATTCTATATATCCTCCTGTATTAGTATTCACTATATATCATCCTCTTAGACTGAGACATGGCTTCCTCTAAGAATTAGTTGTTACTTGTTATTTTTTATTATTAGTTTTGGAACTACCCTAATCAAAATGAAAGATGTTATAAAAACAAATGAAGTTGTAAGATAAGTTGTAATTTCTGATTTATAATAATTATGGGGGATCAGAGCAATATAGCTGCTGAGGTATGGTCTGAAAATTATTAGTTCATTGTTTCACATGTGGTAAATGGCAGATATAGAACCACCAACTTTACAAATAGTAGACAACCTGCTGTACCTCCTGTGCTATAGAAACTCCTTAAGAGCCAAAGTAAAAGTAAATAAAAGCATCCAGCCATCGTCATCCCACCTTTGAGGGGATGGCAGTATGTTTCTGCAATCTCTAGGGATATGTAAATAGAAGATCGTCGATCCCTACATGCGGTGTCACTGGATGTCATTAGATGCCGAGTGAAAATGTACTGTTCTTGTGAAGCTTAAAATGTGAAAGCACACGTGTTTTGTTGTTAACCCCAAACTATCTGTGTTTAGCTGTGTTATTATTTTTGTTCTTAACCACTGTCTATTGCTGCTAAAGATTTGAAATATCTCTAACCACCTATTGTTAGAGTTTTTTTTGTTTTTCCTTTTTGTCTTATTACGTTATCAACTGAAATTTGAAACTTATTGTAATTTAATTCAATTCAATTCAATTTTATTTATATAGCGCCAAATCACAACAAAAGTCGCCTCAAGACGCTTCATAGGTACAGAGAAAAACCCAACAATCATATGACCCCCTATGAGCAAGCACTTTGGCGACAGTGGGAAGGAAAAACTCCCTTTTAACAGGAAGAAACCTCCGGCAGAACCAGGCTCAGGGAGGGGCGGCCATCTGCTGCGACCGGTTGAGGTGAGAGAAGGAAGACAGGATAAAAGACATGCTGTGGAAGAGAGACAGAGGTTAATAACAGATATGATTCAATGCAGAGAGGTCTGTTAATTTTTCCATTCCAGTCACCTTTCTCACTCACTATGTATTAAAGTGTACTTTATTTCCCCACGGGGACCAATAAAGTACACTTTAATACATAGTGAGTGAGAAAGGTGACTGGAAAGGAAAAACTCAATGCATCATGGGAATCCCCCAGCAGCCTACGTCTATTGCAGCATAACTAAGGGAGGATTCAGGGTCACCTGCTCCAGCCCTAACTATATGCTTTAGCAAAAAGGAAAGTTTTAAGCTTAATCTTAAAAGTAGAGATAGTGTCTGTCTCCCGAATCCAAACTGGAAGCTGGTTCCACAGAAGAGGGGCCTGAAAACTGAAGGCTCTCCCTCCCATTCTACTTTTAA